>NW_024080665.1:4623806-5056306 GCF_003009895.1 Hyaena hyaena
GGGGGGATGGGCATGGAGGAGGGCACTCATGGGGATGAGCACTGGGTGTTATGTGGAAACTAATTTGACAAAAAACTATTTGTAAAAAAAAAAAAAAGAAAGAATAAGGTGCTTCAAGAAAGAGTGAGTGGTCTACTGTGACTAAGCAGTGAAGAAATTAAGATGAGGAGTGAAAAATACAGACCTCTGGATTTGGTTACTTGGGTGTCACTGGCACCTTTCAGAGAACAGCTTTTGTGAAATGACAAAGTAGGTTTCAGATTGGAACCAACGAACAAGAAGGCAGGAGAAATGGAGCCAGTATAAACAACCACGAAGAAGTTTAGCTCTAAAGAAAAGCAGAAAGCACAGTGAGAAGGAGAGGATGTTATATGAAGGGAGGGCTTTGTTAAAAGTATGTTTACATGTTAATGGAAAGGAAAAGGTAGAGAGAAGACACAGAATATTCATGACAGAAGGGTAATAATAATCTGAATAGGCAGTAAGGGATATGATCCAAAGCACAGGTCGCGGGATTGCTCAGTTAGAAGGGGCACCTCATTTACTCTAAGAAGGAGGAAAAAGGAAAGGAATCATGCAGATGCAGGTAAATTTGGAAATCTGGTTGCAGTACGTGCAGACAGCTACTCTGATAGCTTCAGTGTTCTTGGTGAAGAAGGCAAGGACATCTGCTAAGACTGACGGGATGGCTTAAATTTTTATCCCGAACATCAAATCCAGGGACACAGATATTTAATGAGTTTACATAATAAAATAAACAATTAGTATCCTCCAAGCAGTTGTTCATTAGAATCAATACACAATTTTCTCCAAATTAGCCACTAGAGGGCAGTGCTGCTGTCCATAGTTTCCTCTATCTCTTTTACCCCAGTGAAATTAATAGAAAATTACAGAGCAGTGTAGGTCATAAAATGTTTTTCCTCAAGAAAATCTGGCTTCCACCTTATGTGTGTGGATATATATGTATACACATGCACACTACAGCATGATGGGAGGGCTGTTCCTTCCACTAGCTTCCCACTGCAACCATATAATGATGGCCCAGAGGTAACATTCACCATTTTCCAGAGGTCACTTTTCGTAACTCCCCCAATGTGCACAGCAATACTGAATAGATCTTTACACCTTCTTATGATTAATAAATTGGATAAGGCTGATGAAAAAAATCCCTAAACCTAATCTCTGCTAACATTTGCTATGGCTTCAAGTTGATTTTTTCCTCCCTCAACCTACCGCCTCTTCAAAATAGAGAGGCTTTTTAAAATTAATTATCAACAGTTGAATTTATTTCATAACTTATTTTCCCTTTGTCTCAGATGTGTGATATATTCTTAAAATGAAGATTTAACAATCCATAATACCACATGGCTACTGTATATACCAGAATAAGCAGCTATTTTAGGGTATGAGTTTAGTAACAAGGCTGGGAAATAACTTGTTTCCTAGTTTGATTCTAATGAGTTTGGGTCTCTCATGTACACGGGAAATGGCAAAGTTTTAACTTAAAATAGGGTGCAGAAATTCTCAATGCCCAAAAAGAAAAGATGTAAAGGCAGACTCTAACTCTAATAAGAGTTTGGGGTTAGACAAGTCAGCTCAGTTTCAACCAAGAGAACTGAGCTCCCACTCAGTTCCAGTCATACCAATGGAACACGTTACACCCAACCTAAGAAGTTGTTAGTAGTTTGATCAGATGTTCATGGGCTGTAGCTGCATGGAAGTGGGAAAGAGGCTGAGGTCATCATATGACTGTAGGATGTCAAGCACTTCAAATGGGTGAAAAAGGTGCTTGATCCCAAAGCTTCCAAACTTGTTTTTGAGCTAAAGTTGCTTGGGAACAAAAAACAGAGAAGAAATGGGCCATAAAAAGAGTATGGGTGATAAAAATTGAAGTAGTCATCAAATATAGATACAGTGTCAAACTGTTTGCAAACTGTATCAAAAGCAAAGTGTCAAGGATCTTTAGGGTAGTGCTCGAATTTAAAATTAAGAGTCACATTTTTCACTGGATACTCTATTCCACTAGCTGGTATGTTATTACGCTTTGATAGCTTTCAGAAGCTCTTTTGGGGCCAAAGAATTTTTGTTTTGTTTTTTATATTTATAAAAACATCAATAGCAAATTACTCATCCTTAGCCTAACAGAAAGATTCGCCTTTCCTAATGAGCCGATATACAACTCTGAAAAGGGGGAAAGTTTCTTTCTTAGCAATTATAATGGCTTTGGCTCCTTGGACAGGCCTGAAAAACGAGCGTAAGAGCGGAGATGAACACTCCATTGCCTCATCCTTACTGTATTTTAAATCTATGTCCACTTTCAAAAGTCACTGGTAGAGTCTTCCCAGCAAGTGATTTAAATAAGAGACTGCTTTCATTTACATACACACACACTTGCACTCCCCAACAACACTTCCTTTGAAAAACAGAATGTCACTTCCTCAATCCAGAGGCCAGAAGTCCCTCAGTTCTGATCTGGGGAAGCCAAGACAGGAAACTCTGGTAAGCTTCTGCCTCTCCCCCCGTGGACAGTCACTGGTGCAGCTGACCGAGGGCAGGGTCTATTCAGAGCTCCCTTGATGCACTGCAGCTGGAAGGCAACAGCTCACTTTCATGCTGTGGGAATGATCCCAGAGAGGCCAGCACCAGGAGTCAGTTTAACAAGGGCATTTCATAGGAAGTGAAAAAGGAACAGATGAGAGACCTTGACACCTTATACCGACCTTACTTCCATTTCCAAACGCCTGCAAACAGCCCAGGGCTGATTGTAATTACCACCACCTAGTACTTTGACCCCACCAGGCAAGACTTTAGGAGGTGGTGGTGGGGTAGGGAGGGGGGCGGTTAGCCAGACCTCCTCACCAGTCAGCGCCAGACTGTATGCCGTCTTCCCCTCGATGTTGCCAGTTTCTCTCTTGGAAGGGAGAAGCTGTCCCAGCGATTTCGGTAAACATCGTCGGTTAGCACCACCGGGCAACTGAGAACCTTGATTTCTCCCGACCCCAGACACCAAGGACTACACAAAATCCCGGCCGGTTATAGCAGACCAAACTGCAGTGTCACCGTCGTGGCGTGGGGTGGGGGGGATGTATGTGAGAGACATACAGAATGAAGGGGGACAAACAAATGAGTCACTTAATACAAGGGCTGCACATGCCGCTGACGCTGCCCGTGATGCAGAGGCTGTGGACTGGAAGGAAGCAGGCGGTCACCCGGGAGGGGCGGGCAGAGAAAGGGAAGGGGGAAAGGGTGTGAGGAGCCTCGCCCTTTGTGGGGGCCGGACTGAGCCGCCCCGCAGCCTGCACCCCCCTTTCCCGCCCGCTCCCCCAGCCCTGCACGCTGAAGCCACTCGCGGTTACTATGGTCCCACATCCCCGGGAATCAACTCTCTCGGTCTCCAAAACAATCAATACAAACTTCAATGCCGTATTTAGTTTACCAGGGAGGCTGGCTGGGGAGGCGCCGCCGCGCCCGCCCAGCGCAGAAGGAGCCGCAGCCTCAACCTGCCTGCCCGCCCGCCCGCCCGCTCCGCCCCTCGGCCGCGCACCTGTGACAGGTGTGCAGGTGCCCCACACAGCCCCGACTCGCGGGGCGCGCGGGCCGCTCCTCGCCCCCCGGGGGCCCTAGGGCCCGCTCTCCCCGTCGGCGACGCCCCTGCTGGAGCCCCCAGTCCCCGGGCAGGCCTCGGGGCGCCCCCCACCCGCGCCCTCGGCGGCCGCACCCGCTCGCCGCCCGCACTCACATAGCGCCTCAACTTCTTCTCGGGGGGCGATTTCCTCAGCCAGCCGGTGCACACCACGTCGCCGCCGCCGCTCATGTTGCCGGCCGCCTGGAGCCCGCCGCGGGGTCGGGCGGACAAGGGCGCGAGCGCGGGCCGCTGGGTCGGCCGGCCGGCGGTGCGCAGCTCACGGGGGAGGGGAGGGGCCGGGGCGGCCAGCGGCCGCGGGGCGAGGACGAGGCGGCGCGGCGCGGGCCCGGCTGCCTCGCGCGCTCCCGCTCTCCCCGCGCGCGCCCGCGCGCACTCCCAGCCGGGCCGCGACGGGGGCGCCACAGCAGGAAAAAGGGCGGCGCGCGCTCGCCACGCCCACAGCCCGCCGCGCCCCCGGCGGGCCGCCTTCAAAGACGCAAACACCGCCTTGCTTCTAGGGACCCGGGAGGCCCGAGGTTGGAGCGGACGCCGAAGCCGGCGGCCGGCCGCCAGCCGCGCCCCCCGGTCTTGCTTTCCGCCCTCAAGCTTGAACAACGATCCGGGGATGCGGCCGCGCCCCTGGTGGGAATGGGGGTGGGGGAAGGGAAGGGTCTGCGCGCCCTCGATCGCGAATCGATTTTTCACAGAGGGTCGTCAGGAAGGGACCCGAGGGCTGCTCGCGTTTCCTATGCGTTCGGAGTTTCAGGTTTCAGTGGGTCAGGTTCTGGGTGAAATAAGTGATCCGCTTCCCAGCAAGAGTTTCATTAACTCTCGCACCCCCTTGGCGGGAGAAGCAAAGATGAAAACAGACTTATAGGTGCTGGGCGCTTTGACATTCCTTGTTTACTTGATTGTCTTCCCAAATCTACAAATTGGGCGAGCGGTATTATTCCTATTTTGCAGACAGCCTCAAGTACCAAAGCCTGTGCAATGGAGAGCCAAGTTTCCAATTCTGGGGGGTGGGTTGGGGGTGGTCTTGTTCATCTGCTACTTAAAGTGGGGTAATTGCTTTAGTGCCTACAAATCAACTTGGTGGCCTCATTACCAAGAAATAAAGTCCAACTGTCTCCCGCAGGGCCTCTGGGAAAAACAATTCAGGGGAAAATTTGTGTGATTTGCAGGATCGAAGAAGCAAATGTAGAAGTCAATGTATTTCACAGTGAATTGGAAGGCAAGGTGCTGTAGAACAAGAAACTGGGGTCAAAATTCTCAGAGTTCCATCTCACTGACACAGGTTATAAAAGCTCTCTGGAGCTCGTATGAAAATTAGAATCAGGGGGCCTGGGTGGCTCAGTCTGTTGAGCCGTTGACTCCTGATTTTTGACTCAGGTCATGATCTCCCTGTTCATGAGTTCAAGCCCCTTTGGCTCTGGGCTAACAGTGCAGAGCCTGCTTGGGATTCTCTGTCCCCCTCCCCCAACCCCCCCCCCCACCTCCTCGCTGACCCTCCCCTGCCCGCTTTTCTCTCTCTCCCTCTAAGCAAACAAACATTAAAAAATTGGAATTTGAAGATACTTCTCTGTGTTGTGGTGAGGCTTTACTGAAATAAAATATGTGTAAGCACACATTTGATAACCCCAGTACTTCAGGGGTAGGGTGGAAGAGAAAAAAACCCATCTTTGGTATGGGCTCTTTTCAACTCACTATCTTTAGGAGAGATTTTAAAAGGTAGGTCCTCCCTCAGCTTCTCTGAGAAGTGGATCATAATCCATTTAATCCATAGGGAAGTATGCTATGGGCAGATGAGTAGGAGACAAAGCATCTTATAGTCTCCATACCATGTTAGACTAAGGGGCTATTTTGTCCATTTTCCAGTTTCTGTAGTGAAGCTAGTTGTTTCAAGCTGTTGCACATGATTCTGGTTTTACAGATCTTGCCTGGGTTGGAGAAAGTTCATTCACTTTAATCAGTTTGTAAAAGCAAATCCTTTACTATCTGCTAGCTTTTCTAAGTGTCATGAGAGGTAGAAATCAGTCCCCTACACCCACCATTTCACTATCCTCCTGGATAGAATGTAAAGCCAGAACTATCAGGCTATAGCTGGGATCGGAGGTGCCTTAGCTTTCTGATTTAGGGATCCTTATACCACATTGAAGGGGCACCACTAGAATTATGGCCATTTTAACTTCTGGCTTAAGTACGTTTAAACTCTGAGACAAATACCAAAATAGTCAAGCCTGCCAAATCAATCAGGAGGCGGTGACTCCCAACCAAAATAAAGCAATCATTCTGACTTCATCCACATCTGAGTCATGGTGCCAAGTCTCAGGGATTGCAGTCTGAGAGATCTGCACGGATTGTTTGCAGCCGAAGGTGCATGATGCAAGTCAGGCATACATATGCCTCATCTTTCCCTAGAAGAGTAGTCTTCCAATACATATCCTTTGATAGTTGTATGATTCAAGGCAGACCGGGAGCAAATTCAGCAATGGTTAGTTGGGCGTGGGGCTGCACTCTACCAGAAGCTCTTGAGGGGCTTACGTGGTTTTGCAAGAGACTCTTTCCTTCCCATCACTTACAATTCCATGTGGAAAAGAAGTTTGGTGTTTTGTGGCCAATGACAGGAGGGGCCTTGAAATACAGCAGTTACAGAGTACAGGTCTCCCCCCACCCCTGCAACCCAAAAGTGGTGTTCCCATGAAACCTTTTGGTAAGCTGAAATGGAGTAAAGAAGCAATTACCATCTTCTAAAGGCGAACATTCTCTTCGAATCTCTGTTGGTGGGCAAAACAAGTAGTAATGTAGGTCTTTCGTAAACGTGAAGGAGCATAAAGCAAACTTTTGGATAGTTTGCTTGTATATGCTTCAGGAAGGCTTTTCTGAACATACCTTTCCTTCTCCAAAACTTACAGAAAGGGGCTCTTCTCAGAGCGCTCTTGCTTGTTCCCCACCCCACTTTTCTCATTAGTCAGCTGCTAGCACCCAGCTCAGACTGCACACAGGAGGCAGGACCGTTGCTGAGGTCTCTGGCTGCACACTGGTGTGGCTCAGTCTTCCAAGCCACAGATGTGTGCCAGGCCTGGGGACAGGCCTCGAACAGAACATTCCTGTTGGGGCCTTCACTAAGTCTTCTCCACTGCATGCTCTTTTCTTTCTTTCTTTCTTCCTTTCCTTTTTTAAATGCCCTCTGGTTTTCGCTGGTGAGAAACAGAAAACGAATTAGGAGTGGTTTATTTACATGAAGATAGGCGCCATCTATCGGAACCAGTAGGGATGACAGCCCCCCAACCACAGCCCCCAAACCTGTGAGGACATGCATCACTAGTCTATAATTCAGGCAATTTTGATTAAAGACCACGGGTATTTCCTGGGGGGAATTAATGACCGGCTGCAAAGAGTGCTTTGGGTCATTAATTCTATATTCTCATTAAATCCTCAGGAAATGACCATCTCATGGTGAGAGCTTCTTTGGAGGAAGCATTGCAGAGATTAGAGAGCTGCACACCTGGGAAGAAAGTATGGGAACGAGGTTTTGCCCCCGCACCTCCCCCACTCAAACCTGGGTTCTAAAGGGTGTACTCTGGCTTCTGAGTGTCGTCAACAAAAGCCTGCATCCGTGCCTGTCTGTGAGTTGAGGGTTTGTGGCCAGCGGCAGGTGCATGGCTGATGGAACAGTCCCAGGAATGGGTTGGAAGGGCTGGAAGGAGAGCTGTCCTCAACTGCACACCAGGCTGGCATGATTAATACCACCCACGCCAAGCCTGACGTCAGTGATTGGACCGGGGGTGGAGATGGATGTTTGTGTCCTAGCCGTGCTGCCTTGTCTCTCCTTCAATTTAGTTGACAGGTTAATTTCAGAGCTGAGTGCTGCTTGCTAAGGTCACCATGGCCAGCTGAGCCACCTCAGCTGGTGACTCTTAGGACACTGGGCTCTCACAAATGTGGAGGTGCATGCCACTTTAACCCTGAGATGCTTTGAGCTCACTTAGTTCCATCGAATTACTGTTACCTACTCAAATCAATTTCTGGAATCTGGATGGGATGGAGATCTGAAAGTGGGCTTGGGGTGCAGCTGAAGACCTAATAGTGTCGTTTCCTCCCTGTCTGCAGCTGCTAAAAATCGGAGTTACTTGACATTACACCCAGTGGAAGATATTCTGGATATAAACTTTCTTATGGGAAAAGTTGGAGCAAGTCCAGTTTCCCAATTTCTCCTTTGTGAAAAACTAGAACCTGTGCTAATTGCTTTGGGGCAGTAAGGGTTCTGGAACATTTCTGCTGCCACTGGTGAGGGTAGTACATTATTGTGTTCAGGGATCATGCTGCGGAATTATATTCTCCCAGGAACAAAGACTTGTCAAGTCCCTGAGAAAGTGTGCCCTGGTATTCCAAACCATACTTTGCATGATGGCCCCCTTACTTCCTTCAGAGAGAACTTTTACTTTAGATTGGATCTTGAACATATGACCAGACCCCTTTCCTTAAAACTCACCATCCCCACTCCTCCACATAGTTGTTCATGTTTTTCTTGAATTCCCATTGCACCTATATAAATATAGGTTATCACACTGTACTGCAAATACCTGGGCAGGGCCATGTCTTCCTCGTTTTTTGTATCCCTAAAGCCTCTGGTGCCACACACATAATCAACGCTCACTGAATGCTTTGAGAAGGAAAAAATAACAACAAACACCCCTAAAGGATGACCAGTGGGAGCTGCGGACTCCTGGAGCATCCAGAAGTCTCTAATCCATCCACACCAGAGAACAGGATCTGTGAAGGTACTTGTAAGTCGCTGGAGTGTTTAAATCCACAGGGACTGGTCTCATGGAAGGCGCTGAGCAGATGGAGGTAATCCTATGCAGTTTTACTTTCACAGGTGGTTGAAATCCTGGGGTAGATTCTAAAAACAATAGTTCCTTAGACCTTTTGACTCCCATCTCCAGAGAAGTGACTGTGGTAACTCTTGGTTTCCAAACCCTGGAGCTGTTGTGCAGACTCCCCAGATACTCTCCTCTCCAGGACTAAGAATTAAATCATTTGTGATTTATCTGATATCTGGGCTCATTGTGACAGTACTACAGGGGCTCTACCACTTAGCGCCTTAGACCCACACACAATCCTAACAAAGCAGGAGAAATCATGTCTCCTGAGTCCAAGTGAGTTCTTCCAGCAGGTGCAAGAAATGCCGTTTTATTCTGTGCTGAATGCACAAAGAGTGGCTTTGCAGACTTGCTAGTCTTTGTTTTCTTGGGGATCCAAAGACCACTGGAGAGCATCTCATTTAGCTATTTCTACCAGAGTTACCCAAAGTGGTTGTCTGATCCATACAACCAGTGATGTGCTGATAAATGTTTAAAAGCTGGCTCCCTGGTGGTGGTAGTGGCAGTAGCCTTGATATGTACTATATGACAATTTTTGTGGTGCAAACACAACACCCTCCCTACCTCCCTGACCAATTTCAAGCTATGGACTTTATGTTTATGAATACAGCAAAGGGATGCTCAAGTAATACATCATTATTTAGTACTTCCAAAATAAAGATACAATAGACAAAAACACCAAAAGCAGAGATAATAGTAAAATGTAGTGAATTAGTAACTGATAGTCCTGGTTACTTATCCCCTTTGTTTTCCATGTAATTTATTTAATTGTAATTTGAGATAATTTATTAATGTATCATTCATATACCAGAAAAGTCACCCTTTTAAAGTATGCAGCTCAGTAGTTTTTAGTATATTCCTGGAGTTCTGCAACCATTATTGCTATCTAATTTTAGACCATTTTTATTACCCATTTTTATTCTTTTATTAAAAAGAAATTCCATATTCATTAGCAGCCACTCTTTAGTCTCCTAATCTGAACCCCCGGCAGCCGCTAGTCTACTTTGTCTCTATGGATTTGCCAATTCTGGACATTTCATATAACTGGAATCCTACAATCCATGCCTTGTGTCTGACTTCTTTCACTTTCTGTAACCTTTTCAAGGTCCATCCATGTAGCATACATCAGTTCTTTCTTTTTATGGCTGATAAATATTCCATTGACTGGATGTACCACATTTTATTGATTCAATCTTCAGATGATAAGTATTTCAGTTGTTTCCACTTTTTGGCTACTATGAATATTGCTGTGAACATTCATATGTGTACGAGTTTTTGTGTGAGCCTACATTGTCACTGCTCTGGGTATATATACCTGGGAGTCGTAGGGTGACTCTGCGCTTAACTTTTTTTTTTTAAAGTAATCTCTACACCCGACATGGACCTTGAACCTATGACCCCGAGATCAAGAGCTGCATGCTCTACTGACTGAGCCCGTCAGGGACCCGTGTCTTTAACTTTTTAGGGAATGGTTGAACTGTTTCCCAAAGTGGTTACACCATTTTACATTACCAGCAATGTGTGAGAGTTCCAATCTGTCTCCGTCTTCTCCGATTCTTGTTACTTTCCATTTTAAATTATTTAATTTTAATAATGCTATTTTTTTTTTTTTAACAACCAGCTTGCAAAATTTTTCACCACCGTCTGCACTCACGGGCTGGTGTGAGCCAGCCTGAGCACACGCCTGCATGCAGCCTACGGCAAGAGGTCCCGACATCCTTCTCTGTAGTTAAGTTCCATTTCTGTTCCGCTGACAAGAGCAATACTCGATAGATTTCTATTTCCTTCTTCTTACAACCTTCCTATAGAAAACCGAAACCTTAAAAGGTCTCAGATTTTCTTCTATTTTGGAATTAAGAAGAGTTCGGATTCTGGAGGATCACAGACTTTTCAGCTCCCACCAGCACCCTGGGAAGAACAGAGCGTTCCTCTCCTACATGTGTGTGGAGAAACAAAAATAAAAAACAAAATGTATCTTCCTGACACCCAGACAGATCTTCTGGATGAGCTCTCAAGCAGTTGCTTCAACAGGGCAAACAGCTGTGGTCTGTTTTCAACATAATTTGATGTAATCAGGGTTAATTTTGATGATGCAGTAACTCTGAAGACTGTTTTTTAACTGGATTACTGTTGGGTCAACAATCATGTGCTATTACATTTAGTGGCTGAAACAAAAGCCAGAATTAAAACAGCTTCCCCCCAGCCCCTTCTAAATGACAGCCCCGCTGGGATTAGGAATTATGAGGCACATTTAACACAATTAACTAAAAAAGGAAAGTAGTTGCAGTCAAATTACATGCAGGCTTCTCCAAGGTCCAGAGTGTTGACTATGCAAAGACTGGAAACTTATTTGTTGCTGTTTTCTTTTCCTAGAGTGATTAGAAATATGTTGGCAGTAATTATTATAACTTAACGTTTTCATAACATTCTAGGAAAAAGCCCTCAGATTTTCTTCAGAAAAAATTTTCCTCAACCAAATGATGATTTTAGCAGTTTCCAGTTCCCTATTTTCCATGCATGTTTTCAAAATGATTATTTTAAGTGAGGACTAGATTCAGGGTGCGGCATGCCAGGGCTGAATGAATATGGTACACAAAGCTCTAAACACATTTGGAACTGTTTCTGAAGAGCAAAATCTTTTATCTTACTTTCCTTGTTTATGGCCGGACAACAGCAGGGTCTGAGATGGTCTAGGCACACGTGTTTTACTTAGTCTCTTACAGTCAGCAGTTTTGGCTAGTCTGAAACCCAGCTCAGGCTCATGACAAAGGCCATTCTTACACATTTCTGTTAAGATTCTTCAAAAATAGATGTCTTGGGAAGCTGCCAAATGTATTGGTTCTTCAAAACCTCTCTAATCCAATTTTGTAGTTCAAAAAAGGTCTGATATTTGTCCAACCCCCCCTCCTCCCCCATAAATAAGTGTCCATTCATTTGTTTTTGTGACTTAGAGTATCAAGAAACTTGAAAAGCAAAGAAGTCACTGATCCTCCTATGGCATCTTATCGATGAGGAATTTCTCATCTAAATAATTTCCTGATTAACACGTATTCTGGGATAATGTGGGGGTGTGACTAAAGGTAATGGAAGCACAACAACAACAAAAAGTAATGAGAATTCTTTCCATAAGTCAGATAGTGTATTAATGTTCTCTCTTAGTTGCAAAAGCAGATACCTGTTCTAAAGGTATCTTTACCCAAATAGGAAATTTATTGGTAAAAAAATGAGGCACATCCCATGGAACCCAAATTGGTAAAAAAATTGGTAAAAAAATTTCCTATTTGCTTAAGCCCAAATAGGAAATTTATTGGTAAAAAAATGAGGCACATCCCATGGAACCCAAGAAAAAGTTGAAATAATCTGGCCTCGGGAAGGTTAGTAACTGAAGACTAAATATAGCAAAAACTAGGCAGCCAGTTTGTATGTGTGTGTCTGTCTCTCACAGGCCATCTGGTTTTTCATCTCTGAGTATGTGTTTCATTTCTTGCTCTCTGCAGACTGCCTTCTCTGTCTCTTCAGGCACACGGCTGCTCTACATTTCCTAAGTTTATGTATTCCTGGTTCAAGCAACCAGTCCAGACTTTCTAGTGTTCTCCATCCCACTTTTCCAAGAGAAAATGACTGGCCCGTGTTGGGTCAGGTATCCACTGCCAGTAGAGTCAGCAAAGGAAGCTCCTGTCCCCAGTGTGTCTGCTGGGATCCACCGGCTAGGGTAGGGGTGGGGGGAATTCTCAGAGGAGGAATGGGTTTGATAACTAAATTGATGCCTCACCAAGTATTTGTGAGAGGCATGAAAATCAATCTACTTTCTTTCAGGACTTACCCAGTACGTATCATCTGAAACTATGAAAACACTTAGAAAGGCATATACTCCATCCAAATGCAAAATATATATTCAACGATATGTTACTTAGGAAAGGTCATTTATGTCCTTATATAATTCTCAAGAAGGATTTCTGAGAACCTACTACCATAAGTTCAGCATACAGACACTGAGATGAGTAAGACCAGGGTCTTAAGAAGTTCAGGGTGTTTCTGGGGAGAGAAGTAGGTAGGGAGGGATCTACAGTAGAGTGTTGACAATGTTATAATAAGAGGTATGTTCAAAAGATTGTGGGAACACAGAGAAATTATCAACCAGATGTATGGGAAATGAAACTCAACTCTCAGGTTTTGCATATTTAGGGGTGCCCCACAGAGATAGGCACAGAGTTAGCATTAATTAACATTTGCTTAATTAATGATGCAAGCAGTAGCTACTTCAATTTGGAGGCAGAAAGCCTGTCTCGATTTGGAGAGCAAGATTTGGAGAACACTAAATGAAAATCTGAGCAACTCTGAGTTCATCTGAGACTTGCTCTGAATTTCTCCCATCAATCAAATATCTTCATTTGTTATTTACTGAGCACTTACTGTGTGCATGGACATGGGTAAGTGCTGGTTATGTAATGATAAACAGTACAGCGAGGTTCTTGAGAAGTCTAGTTACTATACTCCAGAAGCAACACCAGGAGAGATGCCCTAGAAACTCACCTTCACTAACAGCTCCTAAAGATAAATTATTAGTTTCAGTAATTACTAGTTGTCTGATGGACATATTTCCTTTTTTTTTTTTTTGATACCTCAATAACACCTAATGCATTCATTCAAGAGTTTTTTCATGAGTACCCACTATGTGCCAGATACTCTCCAAGGCACTGCAGATACAGAGATGGATGTGCTCTCTCTCCTCTGTGTTTCGGAGCTCTCGTTCCGGCAGAGAAGACAAATGGCAGAGTAATATGGCTGGGATTTGCATGTGGTGCTCAGGGAGCATAACGAAAGGAGTCTGGAAGGCATTGTCCAACCATTGGTGTCTTGAAGTACAAGCAACATAAACATGTGAAAATATAGAAATCCTAGCTGCATTTTGGAGCATCACCCCTCCTGAAATAAAGACTCCCAGCCTCAGATAGTGTGATTAGAGCTGTAATATTTTGATTCTGGGTGACTAAGAGGTGACAGGTGTGTAGCCTGGAAAAGCCACACAAGCCCATCCACAGGCATGTGGAGACAAGCACTGCTGTGTCAGAATGCAGGGTATACTCCAACTCGACGGGCAGGACAGCAATCCATTGAGGGCTGCTAACCCAATGGAAAAAAGTTAATCAAGAGCTAAATGACAGTCAAGCACCAAAACACAGAAGTTTCCAGTTTCCACACATGGTAATTTTGTGGTTGGTGATCAATGAATAACCCACTCCTAAGTTTTCTCAGAAATACTAAGCATACATAAGAGCCTTCCAGAACGAGTTAGTACAGCAGATATTTGTTTCAATAACACTGACCTATCTCATGGGGGGGGGGAGGGGAGTAGGCTGGAAAAAGGAAGTGGGAGAATCTGGATGTTGATACATTACTGGACGTTGCAGGAATCAGAGTGGGAGAGACATAGATGCACAGGGGGAAAACACGGGTGAGGCGGTGGACGAGAAAAGGAGGAAAAAGATCTAGGCCAAGAGGTGTGGTAGGCTCCACGCTGCATGGATTTAAGAGTAACATCACTCTGTGGGCTGGCTTTCCCTCCTTGATACAGAGGCATAAAAACCAGGCCAAAGATGCAGGCAGAACAATCAAAAATAGTATGTTCTTCAATGAGCAGATTTGGGTATTACCTTTTACTGTAAAAATATTAAAACCTCACTGAAACTTTCTCACAGCATGGAATTAAACCACATACATTAGGATCACTCAGGGTGACTGTTTAACATACGTAAAATGTGGGCTGTTCCATCTACTGAACCAGACTTTCTATGGCAGGACCAATGTAATGTGCATTTTTAAAAAATAATTATTTATTTATTGGGGGAGAGAGACAGAGAGAGAGAGAGACAGAGAGACACGGGGGTGGGGGGAAGTACATGTGTGTGCAAGCAGGGGAGGGGAAGAGAGAGAGAGGAAGAGAGAATCCCAAGCAGGCTTCACACTGACAGAGCACAGCCCAACACGGGGCTCAATCTCACTAACTGTGAGATCAAGACCTGAGCCCAAATCAAGTGTTGGATGCTTAACCCAATGAGCCACCCAGGTGCCCCCTGAATTTTTTAATAAGCTCCGCTGGTGATTCTTCTTCAAAATAACCCTAGCAAAGACCATACGCAATAGGGGTCCCTGAGGCAAGGTATATATCCCCCTTAACTGTGTGTGTGCAGTCCAGCACTGGACCTGGTACAGTAAGTGCTCAGTAAGTTTACTGAACTGAACTGAATACACCAAAGAAGTTTTAAGAGAAAAAGTCACTCAATTCCACTGCCTTGAAATAGCTGATTTCATTTTTTCCCCAATGCTTCTAGTCCATGTACACAGATTTTACACTACTGGTCACTAGACCACTATTTAACATTTTTCAACACATTTCCTCTTATAATTTTTAATGGCTGTAAAATATTTCATTCAATGTGCAACAGGTATCTTAGTTGATACAGACTGAGTTTTGAAAGGGTTTCCCTCAGGAGATCTTACATGTGTGCAGTGCTTTGCACAGTTCTGTTTCTCACAACACTTTGTAAGAGAAGGACTACCCTCACTCTGCAGGTGCTGGCCAAACCCACAGGTAAAATCACCTGCACAAGGTTCTGCAGCTCAAAAGTAGAACGTCATGACTTAAATCAGAGGGGCATGTGGGTGGCTCAGCGGGCTAAGTGTCCAGCTCTTGATTTCGGCTTAGATCATGATCTCACGGTGAGAATGAGCCCCGAGTTGGTCTCCAGGCTCTGTGGTGAGCATGCAGCCTGCTTGAAATTCTCTCCCTCTCTCCCCAGCTTGCATGCATGCACGCACACACACTCACTCTCAACAGAAAGAAAAAAAAAAGATCTTTTCTCTCTTTGTCTAATACCTTTTCCAAGACACTAAACATCCACCAGTTTCTGGCAGGAACATGACCCAACAGTTTCCTGATGTGAAAACCTTTAGTTCAGAATGTAGAAGATGGAAATCACACTTAAAGAGATCACTGGCCAGCTATAGCCTAACTGTACAGGAATGAGTTCCTACCTTTTGGGACACTGCAAAGATCATGTGTAATGGTGGAGATCTTCAGTGAAAAAACTTAATGTTCTTCAAGAACAAATGTGTATGTGACGCAAATCCATTTTTGCAATCCCCAAATGAAGGGGGCTGGGATTGCCCTGAACATTTTGAAACTGTAAGATTCCTCAGCAGTTATGTACACAGGCAACTACTAGAGGCTGTAAGACAGCTGGAAAGGAGGCACTGGAGACTTTTAGGCTCTTCTAATATCAAAGTTGGTATCACAGCATATTTGGGTAGCAGCTGAGTGCATAGTGGAGGGAAGCACTCCTCTGCCAAGAAAAAGGCCCGATGAATGACCTAGTGGGGACAGCCCTGTAGAGAAGGGCACATTATCCACCTGGGCAGCCATGGACAGTCCATCCTGGAGAAGAGAAGGCTGGGGAGAAGAAATGGTGCTGTTGTGTTTCTTATTACATTTGTTACAGAGGCAGGTTTCAGTATTATCATCAGGTCACAGTTCTCCAAGGAGAGAGAGCTCCTCCTATTCACCAAAGGTACAGGGAGTGGGTAAACTACCAGGAGCTTGGAAAATATAAGAAAGGGCAGTTTATATACCACAGGGGAAGAAATATGATCTTTAAGAGATTTTTCATATCCAGGATCCTAGGAAAAGAGCAAAGCAGTTATTGTTGAACCAGTGTGCAGAGAAGGTTGTAAGTCAAAGAGTCACGGCTACAAATGGCCCAGGTTTTGTAAAATACAGTTCTAGCTGTGCATACGTGTATCTGTAGCAAGAAAAAAACCTGTGCTGGATGGGCCCACCATGTTTCTATTCTCAGAGCATCATCTTGACATATCAAAGGTTGATCACTTTGGGAGAGGATATTAATAATCGCCACCAAAGTTCCTGCATCTATCTTTCCACGTATATTCTAGGATGAATCTAAAAGTAAGGTAAGTAAGGCAAATATGAGCATAAACTCATTAAAAAAAAAATGAAACACAGCAAGTCTAAGTACACCGCTGGGTCCAGGGCCCTTTATTCCACTTTGTGTTTCTTTCTTTTTTTTTTTTAACGTTTTTATTTATTTCTAGGAGAGAGAGAGAGAAAGCGTGAGCAGGGGAGGGTCAGAGAGAGAGGGAGTCACAGACTGAAATAGGCTCCAGGCTCTGAGCTGGCAGTCAGCACAGAGCCCGACGCGGGGCTCGAACCCACGAACTGCGAGATCATGACCTAAGCGAAAGTCGGCCGCTCAACCGACTAAGCCACCCAGGCACCCCCATTGTGTTTCTTTATATTAGAATGCATTTAAATTCAACCGTCATTTCCTTCACACTGTGAAGTCTCTTTCCTCTGTGTAAAACAAGGAAAACAGAGGCCAAAGTGTGTGTTTGCGACATGTCCACTAAACTCTGGGGCTTAGGATGCAAAATTCTTTGGTTACCATAAGCTCTGTGCTTTCAGTTTCTCTGGAGGCTAAGAGTGGTAAACTTTATTTGCAATCTTACTCTCCCTCGATATTAGGAATTCCTAATAACCAATCTTCATAACAAACTAATCTTTAAAAAAAAATTTTGTTTTATTTTATTTTTGAGACAGAGAGAGACAGAGTGCAAGTAGGAGAGGGTCAGAGAGAGAGGGAGCCACAGAATCTGAAGCAGGCTCCAGGCTTTGAGCTGTCAGCACAGAGCCTGATGCGTGGCTCAAACCCATGAACCGTGAGATCATGACCTGAGAAGTCATGCTTAACCGACTGAGCCACCCAGGGTCCCCAAAACTAATCTTTTATTAAATCAAATGAATGTGAGGCACATAAGCTACAGAAGAACAAGGTCCATAATGCATTGTGGATACATTAAAAAATTTTATAAACTGTAAAGCAATGTTCAACTGATAGTCATATTACTAATAACAATTATGGACAGTAAAGATGTAGCACAAAGTTACTAAAGAGTCATGAACTATGTTAATTCAATAGCTGCCTGAATGACAGTTTAAGAACCACCTAAACTCCTGACTTCTTTACAAAGTTCCCCTGGAAACTCCCACACAGGGTGCTAATAATGGCTGTAAATTCACCAGACTCCAAACCAAACTGGAGCTAACTAGAATGCCCAAGAGCTAACTGGAACCCTCGCTGATCAGAGGAGTAGGTCAGGACTCCGGGAATGGCAGAATGTCTGGGTTTCTGGAGGTGTGTTGGACATGATTTAATGAGATCTGTCTTGTGGAAGTCCCATTAATCATTTTCGTGTCAGGTGATTAAGGTTATTTTTTGTCCTGAATGCCTTTTATTTTAATTTGGACTACACACTGGGAAGAAAGTATAGTCAGATATTACGCCCACCTGTTTTCTTTTTATTATACATACTTTAGATTGCAGACTGAATACAAATATTGATCAGAAGCCAACAAGCCCCACGCATTTCTTATCAATTCAATCCAGGCCAATTTGTCTTTCAACTCTGCATTTTTATGTTCTTGCCTCACCACTTACTAAAATAAATATATGAATAAATAGCAATCCAATCCAAATAAGCATCTTTCATCTATAATTATCTGAAACAAGAGATTTAAAGAAGAGTAGAGTTAATCCATCTCACCAATGGCATCCTCAATGCCTGTTCAGTCATGCTTAAATGTCTAGATTCAATTTATGGAGAGTATGAATGTATAACATTGTAGAGGGACGCTTCTGGCAGATACTGTTGGAGGGACACCAGGTCAAACAGTCCCTCTGCTGTTTTGTGACAGTCAGTCTCTGGGCTGGGTCAGATGGTGGGAGAGTTATGTCTAAATCTGGAATGGATCACACACAATTAAGTTCTTGTGAGACCAAAAAAATCTATCAATGAATGAATGAGAAAGTAAAAGCAAAACCTCCCCAGGCTAGAGGACAGTCAAACGGAAAGTAACTATCTTTTCCCACCTAATTAAAAATTTGAAATGAGAATGGAAATTAATGATGGAAAAACCGTTTCTAAGTTTTAAAATATACAGGCTTTTTCTTGGGTGGCTGGGGTTGCTATTTTGAGGTGATGTTTGGAAATCTTGGGAAAAAAATCTGATTTTTCCCCTCACTGGAAACTGGTTACTCAAGCAAAAGTTAACAGCCTCAAATCACCTTTTAACTCACAATTTAAGCCCTATAAGAATACTACCACAGGGTGGGCAGTCCTCAACTTTTATTCATTCTACACAGAATTCTACAATGCTGCTTATCTGAAGAATTTGGATATTCATATAGCAGCTGACAAGTGGCCATTTTAAAGTTTTCCCTGTAGATGCTGTCTGCCCTGCCAGCAAGTTTAGTTTTGGCATTTTCATGATCTTTGACACCAGGATCTGTTGTTACTCAATTATCAGTAAAATAAAAGTACCAAGTCAAAGATGTCAATTTTGAGGCTTGTTATCAGTGGCAAGTGTTTGGCTTCAATCAGATAATCACTGTGTGATCAACTGTAGAGGAAAAGAACGAGTAGGCATGAAAGGTGGGAAACATTGCTGAAGTTGATCAAAAAGGCAAGAACCTTTGCTGACTTGAGGGGGGCCTTCTCTGTTGCACACATGCACGCACACAATGAACACATTGAAGTCTATTGCAGAACTTTCAGTGATTTGACTTCACTGTACATTTTTGGGGACCTGATATGTGCTAAAATCAAGTGTAAAGATTAGACTCTAAATCCATCATTATTAGTGACTATCTCCAGCACAGAAGATAGTCCTGAAAGATTAAGAGACAGAAAAAGAATCCTTAGAGTTGACCTATTTTGAAATGATAGTTCTGCAGGTGAAGTAACTAGAGGGTACAAAGATGATCATCCTAGATTAACACTCTCCAGCTAAATCAATGGTGGCTCTGGGATCAGTGCCTGGGGTTTCTCTGATTCACTGTTCTTTCTATTACTGTTATTTTTGATGCCCTACCATCATGTTAACATTATAATGCTATCTGATTCCTCAAAAATCACTGGACACATGATTCTCGAAAGCCTTGGAAAATAGTAGTGCCTCCAGGTTGGGGGTCTGTGAGTGTCTCTGATTCTCACTTCCCAAAATTAATACAGTATCAAGACTTGAATGTCAAATCAATACTGACTGATGTTGCAAATGTTTTAAGATGGTTTCTGTATTTATCTTCCAGGTCTAAGGTTAAATATCACCTTTTCAGAGATGCCTTCTCCAGCAAGCTTATCTATGCTTGCCCTGTTCTTTATAAGATTTTATAGCATAAGTCATATTCTGAAATACATTTGTTTGCTTACTGATTGTGTATCTTCTCTAATAGACTGTAAATTCCATGAAGGCATGGATCATTTCTGCCTTGTTCACTATCATTTATTTAGCCCCTAGCCCCATTCTTGGCATACTGAATAAGCTCAAATAATATTTGTTAAACAAACAAATGAATTTATCTCTCTAGCCCATGATTGAGGCAAGACTTATAAAAGCTCTAATTATCTCTTTTGTCCTGCCCTAAACTTGGTATCTGAGCCCAGCGGATTAAAGTTTTAGGGAAGAAGATTTTAGCTCAGCAAAAGCTACCAACAAGACAGATTCAGAAATGGAATGAGATGTTTTGTGGGATCCTAAGGTCTTTGCCAAGAAGTACATGCCCAGGTATATAGGGTCTCTGTGCATCAGGCAAAAGTTGGGCCATGAGAACATCTTAGTGACTTCTGTGATTTCCAGCTCTAAGGTTTGGCAGTTCTTTTCAGTTGTTTGCTTTGGGTTAGGATAAAATAAAGTCCACATACAAACTCATCGGGAAATAACCTCAGATAAGTTATCTAATGAGATGCAGAAAATTGACTATTTAGGCATGCATGCCATTTACCATTATTTGATACATACAAATTCTACTGGGCATACAATTTGCCTGTAAGTCCATAGATATGTAAAACTCAATGAAGACTAAAAGAGTTAAAAAAAAATGTAGTATTTCACCGTTTCAAGTCTGTGCGGGCGCGCGCGCGTACACACACACACACACACACACACACACACACACACACTTTCATGTAACTGTATCATCTCTGAGGAAATGATGCATGAGCTCATACAGAGTAAGTGGCTTGTCCAAATCATACGCATAAAGTGCTACGTTGTCAGGTCTCAAATTTCCAAATCAGCAATCCTCTTAAAACTCTAATAGCCGATGTTGCTTTCTGAGTCCAGAATTACCCGTCCTTCAGGTTTAGCTATATTTGCATGCTCATCTTGCATTTGAAACACCTTCTTCCACTTTTCACTGTGGAAAGGTCATATGGAATTTAAAAATATAACTGTATTTTTCTTTTGGAAAATATTTTAGTATCAAAAATCTATTTTATTATTAGAGAAGTTATAAACATCTCCTATAAACTAATTACAACACAACAGTCATTAGTTTAAGTAATTAATACATTTCATTTGCTGTTTTTATAATTAAAGATCAACAGTTATTAAATGGGACTTTTCTCATCCAGTCTGATAAAAGATTTCAGTTCAGAACAGTAGCTTAGTATTAACTCAAATAAGATCCCCAAAAGAATATTTTCTTATGTTTAGTAAAGCAGTGAGAATAAGATGGCCATTTATCATAGGTTAAATGGAAAGGGAGAAAAGATCCAACATTTTATTTTTAGCTCCTTGTTTCTCAGAGGTCACAAAGGGCAGTGCTCTAATGGTTAAAGACAAAGTAAAACACATGTTCTCATCTCGTCTTAAGAATCTGAAAGGACCTCTGAGACCACAGTTCAGTTTCTTCATTTTTTCTTAATTGACATAACAGATTTTGAGATTCTACCTGCTGCAAGTATCTCTTTTTGAGAGAGTTCATCTTTCCATGAATTGCTTTCAACTTTCTAAGAAAATCATGATCACTTCTATTTTTCATAGGTTATATCTTAGGGCATGACAATTACCTACTGAAACTGCATTTCTACACTTCAAATGTGCATTCTCCTGTCTGCATATTCACATGCAGTACTTCTGGCACAGGGTAATTTTCTTTACCTGGTCTTCCAGCTATAAAACACATGAATGAGTAAATCTTGGAAAGGGGATAACATCTTTGATATTGTCAATTCCCAAGATGCACTGCAGATAGCGTTCAAATCCCATCCCAAAACCTCCATGTGGTACAGATCCAAATCGACGGAGGTCCAGATACCTGATTTTGAAAAACAGAGAATCATCACATATAGATGCTATATTGTATCAGATGCCATGATAGGACTTCACATTTCAAAAATATTTTACAATCATTTGTTATCATCTATATCATTTTTTAAATGTTTATTTTGAGAGAGAAAGAGAGCAGGTGGGAGTGGGAGGGAGGGAGGGAGGGAGGGAAGGAGGGGGAGGGGGGGAGAGGGGGAGAGAGAGAGAGAGAGAGAGAGAGAGAGAGAGAGAGAGAGAGAGAGAATCAATCCCAAGCAGGTCCCATGCTGTCAGAGCCAGAGCCCAACAGGAGACTTGATATGACAAACTAGGAGATCCTAACCTGAGCTGAAATCAAGAGTCTGGCACTCAAATAACTGAGCCACCCAGGCACCCTGATTTACCTGACTGTAGTAAACAAATCTTTTCCCTCCAAAGACAGGTGAAGGACAAGTTACAATGAACTGTCCAAGGTAACTCAAATAGCAGTATTCCTGTCAAGCATTCATATGCTTTGGTCACTTGATCCTTTTTAAGTCATTTATGTACTTATATACAGAAAACTTGCCTCATGAGGCTACAGAAACTGTTCTAATAACTTTACTAATTTTCTTGAAAATATATTCTTCTATCTCTTAGTATGTTAGTGCTTTTTTTCTTACTAAAATCATGTTGTTCAATACAGAGAGGAGTGAAGAGTTTTGCCCAATATGTTATAGAACGATATCCCTCTGTATTAGACTGTACGCTCTATCAAGAGTCGGAGTTGTGCCTTATTCAACCATTTTATCTCCACTGTCTGCTCTGGAGTAGATACTTACTCCATGAAGATTTATGGTGTGAAGCCATAAAAATATACTCTTGAATGTTAGAGTGAAATTTCTAGTCCTGTGCTTCAAACCTAGTATATGATGTCCAGATCCATTTTTCTGGAAGGTTAGACAGCCCCCAAAACCTATCCATACTAATTCTATTCCCATTTAAGATAATGTGGCTAGAAAATGGTGCAGTCATGATTCAAACTCAAATTTCAATACACCAGCTTGTCACAAATTTATTTTAAGAGAGGAAGAGAAGGCGGAAGACTTTAATTTGGTGGGAGATTTCTTTATTGCTTCTTGAATGATCTGTAAAATCACTTCCAGAATAAAATTTAAGTGCCATAGCTGGTAGTCATTTGGTTCCTCAGGCACAGAGACTAAAACCTATTTACCCACTATCAGTAATAATGACCACATGTACTGGTATTTTAGGCAAGTAAGAATGAATATGGATCTTTCTAAAATATAAGATGAATTGCAACTGGGTGAGTGACCACCAAGTGAGGGATCAATGAACAGGAGTATCTAGTATAAAGCTTCAGACTAGTAAGAACTATCAGGAATGATGGAAAAAGCACAGTCTTGAGTAAATGTTTGGTAGCTGAATTAACTTTAAGTTTACAAGGCATGGGGGCAGGGTATACTTTGGTTTACTTAGAAAATGAGATGAAAAGCCTATCAAACCACCTGCCACAAACACCTGCAGGATCTGGACTGGCTGTTAAAAGTCCAGCAATAGCTTTAGCTGACTCTAAATTTCTCACACATCGATGCCAAAACACCGGAATAAATGGCTGAAAACTGAACTCAGCAGATGGACTCAGTGTGTAGCATTTTTCTTGCCCCTGCTTTGATAAACAGAAAAATCCACTTTTAAAAAAACAAGTTTTCAAAAGAATATGTATTTGTTAGATTGCTGTTAAATTGATTCTAGGGTAGTCAGGTTACAGAAGAGATGGCACAAAAATTTGTGGAACTAGTTATAGATGTTATTTGCATAAGGCATGTAGAAATAGGAAGTGAGTAAAATCTTTAGACACCTGGGATGGTTACTCACAATGTAGAGATCGCAGACTTGAAGATTTCTAAAATCCCTTCTACCTTTCAAATACTGTGATTACCAGATAAAAGGAAGCCGATTCCAATAACAAGATATTTATATTTAGAGATCTTAAGAGTTTGAAAACTTTAGCTGGGACAAGAATCGTACTGAAATGATTAACAAAGACCAATAAGGCCTAAACTTATTTAACCAACAATTAAAATTTGTATTTAGCTAGCTTTTACACACTATGAAGATTCTCTCGTAGACAGACAAAAAAAGGCAAAATACATAAGCTTGCTCAATCAGGTTCATCTACCTAACAGCAAGAATGAGAACAAAGGAAGGAAAGGGGAAAGGAAGCTAGCTTTTACTGAGGTTCTATGCTAGGTAGCTACTTACCCTGTATTATTTCATTTCATCCCCACAATAATCCTGTTAAGTTGATATTTTCATTCCATTTCAGAGCCAAGAAAACCAAGACTCAGAGAGATTAAATATGCCTAAGGTCACTATTGGTAAATAATAAGGCATTTAAGGGTCATGACCTGAACATCATTTTAGGCTTCTGCAATTCTGCAATCTAGGTATTTCAAAAGTCAAGTGTATAATTTGACCCTTCCTTCTCCTGAAGACAGCAGAAGAATTAATAATATTGTTGGTATTATTACACCAAGATTCTGAAGGAAAGCTACTATAAAAATATAAGTACATAATTTGTATGTATTCAAATGTACTTACAGAAAGGGTCTGCAGAAACAATTCTGAAGAAGTAAATGTATGAATACAGACAAGTGTTCTTTCCTGTGTAGCACAGATTTCTACAGGCTTTAGGGATCACTTAGCTCAAACCTTAATTTGACACATGAAGAAACTGAAGCATAATGGTTAGGAAAAAAGCCCCAGCTCTATGTGTCTAACTGTGTGCTCTTGGTTAAGTTAGTTAACATCTCTAGGCCTTAGGTCTGGAGAAGTAATAAAAAGGAGATAAGAAGAGTAACCAACTCACAGGGTGTTATGATAATTACATAAGAAAATATAATTAAAAATTTTAACACAGTTATCCAGCACACAATAACAGAAATAAATGGCAGCCACTATCATTACTATTTTTCCAGGACTCAAAGGGAATAAATACTCTTCTGAGAACCTACCTATTCATTTTTCTTAACATCTTTCACAGTGCCTTGTGAATACACATAAAACCTACATAACAATCAGGCCAAACAGCTATAATAAGAATGATTAAGGGTCACATTCTTACCATTGGTAGGCTTCTGTTAGTCTTAATCTGTAAGAGGAAAATAACAAAATTCTTTCAGAAAATGGCAAAAGATAAAAATAATAATCACCAAACAATTATTCCAGGTTGTATGCAAAGTGCTCTTTATAAAGAAGTATACACAAAAACGTGTGCTCTCAGAGAACATGCACTATAGTTGAGAAGCTGAACCTTTAATATGGTAAGAAAGCTAAGGTATCCAGTAGTCTAAGGTATTATCACGTGAGTGGTAGAGATGATAAATGCTATAGAAAGTATAGTCCAGATCCCAAAAGAAGGGGTTCATTTTAGACGAGCTTACTATCCTCTGACATAGGAAATGCACTGTAATTATGGGGACTGGGAGGCACACTGAAGGAACACAAAGACATACCTTTCATTCTGTAATAGTGAAATAGTATTATAGATTCTACCTTCAGAATATGGTTGAAGATCATTTTTTGGCCAGTTTGGAAAATGTTAATAAAAGTTTAAAGTCTTAGTTCTCATGAAAATTAATTTTAGCCCTTTAACGCCTCGCTGGCTTGGTCAGTGGAATGTGCAACTCTTGACTTTGCTGTTGTTAAGTTTGAGCCCCAGGCTGGGTGTACAGATTACTTGAAAATAAAATCTTAAAAAAAATAATTTCAGTCTTTTAAAAAAGTGTGTGGGATCACAGTGCATCTGAAGTGATACAAACTATGAAAAAACCACATATATAGAAAACATGAACATAAGTCACAGATATATCCCTGAGATAGGGAAACACATATAACCATTTCATTAGGAAACATAAATTGGGATATAATCAGGTATTAGGTACACATGTAATGGTATGAGCAAGGGTTTCCTGAAGGAAGGAAGCAAGCAAAGAAAACAGACCAATTAATCTTTCAACAGATGAGGTTTCTTGCCATGTGTGATTTTTATTGTGCTTAAAAAAAAAAAAAAAACCCGGAGAATCTTAAAATTCTTTCCATCTAAGGAGTTTGACCTTTACTTCAATTTCACAATTTTCCCAGGACTTTCTAACATTACAGTAGTAAGGAATTAGGGGTCTAACTCACAAAAAAGAAGCCTCCCAGAACATATTTATCCCCTTTCTCCTGGACCCTAACCAAATAGAGCAGTTCAAATGACTAGGATTACAAAACCAAGTTACCCCACAGATTTATAGGTTGGGATCTTGGAAAAAATATCAACTTTTTAAGCATTTCTCCATTAGGAAAAGAAGAACTTACAAATGACTAATTTTACAGGATATTTTCAAACTATTATGGCTTTTCCATTTTACCATGAAACCCAGTATTATCTGGAGACTAGGAAGGAGAGTGGGATTAAGCCTTCAACATGGGAAAAACTTTATTTTTTTTTAAAGTCTGGCATAGCAAAAGTGGAGACCGTGGAAAACAGAAGTTTATAACCTTGGTTAGTTTAGGAAGTCATTGTGGTTTGTTGGCAGACCACGTATACATAGGAGTTCGATTAGAAACACAATTCTCCACTTCACATCTCCAAAACATTTTCTGTATTTTATGGACTCATTTCTAGGTCTCAAGCAGCAAGTTAAAATGAGTTATTCAAATAGCTTAATCAAGACCCTTACATAGCAGAAAACCCGAGGAAGGGAAAACTGCTTATTCTAAATGTTGGTTTAGTGGGTATTTTGAGTATCTTTCTTCCCCCAGCTTTATCTTTTCCCTGATTCAGAGTCTGTCTTTATCTCCCTATAGGAGTATTTGTTTATGTCCCCAGTCATAATTTAGAATCAATAAAAAAGTACACAGAAAAGAGCAAAAAAATGAAGGACAAGCTTTAAGGTTGGCTTCTATCATTAACTTTTAAAAAAGCAATTTCTGAGGTGTCTGGGTGGCTTAGTTGCTTAAGCATCCGACTTTTTGATTTCAGCTCAGGGCATGATCAAACGATTCATAGAATGGAGCTCTGCATCAGACTCTGTACTGACAGTGTGGAGCCTGCTTGGGATTCTCTCTCCCTCTCTCTCTCTCTCTCTTTCTCTCTCTCTCTCAAAATAAATCAATGAACATTAAAAAAAAATTTTAAAGCAATTTCTATAGGGAGAGAGATATACAAATGAGTGGGCAAATGTCACTATGGGCCTTATTTCACCTAACAGTTCCAACCACTAAGAAAGGGAAGCTCAGAGAGGTCATATAACAACTTGTTCCAGGCCACAGGGAATCGGAGATCCAGGTCAGTCAGGTGCTGTGGCTCATTCACTGCTGCTCTCTGTCACTTTGCCAAGACGGCCTTTGGAGTGCCTCATCCTCAGTCTCTGAATTTTGTTTCTTTTAGGTCTGATCATTACCTGGCCAGTCGCTGCTCTAAGAAATGGTATCGTTCCTCTCTGAGGCTTCCTCCAAAGAGCTCCCCAACTCCAGGGACCAGAAGATCAACAGCAGCAACCTAAAAAGGAAAAAAAACTATAAGCAATCTTACATTTTCAGAGGATTCCAATAATTGTCAGGTTCTCAAGGAAGTGGAACTTTTAACATTTTGGCAATGGACTATTTAACTGCTTACCCAAATATTATTTATGTTATCCATTCATGCTGTTTCAAAATCAAATTTTTAATATAATCTTTAGACTAAACGATACAAATTGCAGACAGTTACGTCTCCTTTCTTGCACCATGTATGCAGTGTACCTAATAGAAATGTGTTTTCTTCACAAATGTGTTATGTTTATTATAAAAAATATGGCAAGTATTAAAAATTATGAGGTATTAAAAATCGCCTATCACCAGGCAGAATAAATAGAATTTTTTTATAAAGATGTTGTATTTTTTATGTTGAAAATTAGGCCAGCGATAGTCCAACTTTGCCGGGGAGGGGTAGACTGAGCCCAGTATCAGGCTATGTGCTGACAACGTGAAGCCTGCTTGGGATTGTGTCTCTCCCTCTCTCTGACTGTCCCCTATTCTCTCTCTCTTGAAACAAATAAACTTAAACAAAAAAAAGTTATCAGTTTTTATTTAATTGCTTTTCTTTTGTTGAACATTTTGGTGTCTCTTGTTTATTTTCTCTTTAATAATGTGACAGTAAAGAGTCTTCTCTGATTTATAGTATTTTGGTAGGACTTGTAAAATGTTATTTAAAAAAATTTTTTTAATGTTTTATTTATTTCTGAGACAGACAGTGTGAACAGGGGAGGGTCAGAGAGAGAGAGAGAGACAGAATCCGAAGCAGGCTCTAGGCTCTGAGCTAGCTGTCAGCACAGAGCCCAATGCGGGGCTCGAACCCACGAACCATGAGATCATGACCTGAGCCAAAGTCGGACGCTTAACCAACTGAGCCACCCAGGCGCCCCTAAAATACCTTATTTTTTAGAAAATGTTTGTTTATTTATTTTGAGAGAGATAGAGCAGGGGAGGGACAGAGAGAGAGGGAGAGACAGAATCCCAAGCAGGCTCCGTGCTGTCAGCGCAGAGCTCAATGTGGGGCCTGCTCTCACGAACCATGAGATCAATGACCTAAGATGCAATCAAGAGGTGGAAGCTTAACCGACTGAGCCACCCACTGAGCCACCCAGGTGCCCCAAAAATGTTCTAATGATTAATCAAAGAAGTAAAAACTGAAACAATGAGATAGGATTTTGGAGTTATCAAAATGTGAAGGCAAAAAACCCAACATAAACAGCATGGATAAGAAGACACGTAAGCCACCACTCTCCCACGAGTGACAAAACCTTTCTGGTTAGTAACTCGAGAGAAGATGATCAAAAGCCTTAACCATCCATATGCTGTGACCTGGCAATGGAACGAGTCTTAAGAAAATAACCAGAGATGCAAAAACAAGCAAGCAAACAAACAAACCAAACAACCAGAAAAAAAGAAAAAGAACAGAAAAGATTATTGCATAGGGTGTCCGTTGCAGTATTACTTACAATAAAAATTCAAGCGTATGTCAACAGAAGATGATGACTAGGTAAATCTTATTATTACTATTTTTAATGTTTTATTTATTTCTGAGAGAGAGACAGCGTGAGCAGGGGAGGGTCAGAAAGAGAGGGAGACTTAGAGTCTGAAGCAGGCTCCAGGCTCTGAGCCAGCTATCAGCACAGAGCCTGATGCGGGGCTCAAACCCAGGAACCGCAAGATCATGATCTGAGCTGAAATCGGATGCCTACCCGACTGAGCCACCCCAGATGCCCCAATGATTAGGTAAAAAAGACTGGCATCTACAATGAGATGTAATTATGTTGCCACTGTAATTTCTTCTTTTCTCTGTTATTTATTTTCTACAATGAGGATGTGTTACACTTTTATAGTAAGAAAATAACAAAAAACTTAATAGGGGAAAATGGTAGCTTCATATTTTAATTTGTATTTCTTCAATCACTAGTAATACTTAATTTTTGATAATGTTTGCTATCAATATTGTTTTGTGACTTGGTAATTCTTTTTTGTGGGGCAGGTAAGCATTATTAGGACCAAGAATCTGAAGGCACAAAACTAAAAAAGTATGCAACAAATGAAAAATTAGGAACTCATAAAACACATTTCAATCTTCAATTATTATTATTATTATTATTTTAAAGTAAACTCTATACCCAATTGGGGCTTGAACTCATGACCCCAAGGTTAAGAGTCACATGCTCTACTGACTTAGCCAGTAAGGTACCCCTTACATCTTAATCTTTAAATGTCACATTATATTAAACTCTTTTCTTAAACTCTACCTTACTGTACTATTAAGCCACCACCCTGTTCTGATTTCAGAACTTTTTTTTTTCTTCTAAGTAGACTTCACACCCAGCATGAAGACCAATGCAGGGCTTAAACCCATGACCCTGAGATCAAGACCTGAGCTCAGATCAAGAATTGGATGCTTAACTGACGGAGCCACCCGTGTGCCCCTGATTTCAGAACTTTGAACTGAGATATCCTTTATAAATAATTGAGATTAATAAAGAATGTAATAATTCAAGAATGTGCCCCAAATAATGTATGTCTCATCCTCATTAATATGGTTAAAAGAGAAAAACATCAGGTATAATTTTCTTCACTTGGCTGAATGAGAATGAGAGAGAAAAGAAATTCACTAATGGCGTTTACCTTTACTAAACTTCCTACCACTCAATAAGCTTGTGGGAAGACAGATTTTTGTCACACTACCACTGCTTACTGACCACATCTTAGTAATTCTTCTGTGAACTTGGGGGGAGAACAACCACCAAGCAGGTAATTCAGAATGTGGATTTGGTGACTCATACACGATGACAGGTAATGAAACACACAACTTTGGACAGGTGGACAAGACAGCCTTAGAGTAAATTCTCATGGGCTATGTAGTTAATAGAGTTGGACTCCAACCAGGACCCTGCAGTTGCCCTTCCTGTTCTTAGAGAAAGGAGAAGTTTCAAGGGAGTTTTTATGGCCACTGAAGGACTGGTATCTTTATTTCTTAGTATCCTGCTTTTAGACATGGCTAAAATATGCTAGAGGTTGAGACACACGTGTTCAAAAATTTGTTAACTTTATTTTTCTAGGTGTATTTATTTGAGAGAAAGAGAGAGAGAACAGGGGAGGGGCAGAGAGAGTAAGAACAGGGGAGGGGCAGTGATACAGGGAGAGTGAGAGGGAATCTCAAGCAGGCTCTGTGTTGTCAGCATGGAACCCGATGCAAGGCTCGAACCCACAGACCATGAGATCATGACCTGAGCTGAAAGTGAGTTGGATGCTTAACCGACTGGGCCATCCAGCCACCCCCAAAATTTGTTAACTTTAATACAGAGTTTTAAATTTAGACTTACAGGTGATCAAGATTAGAAAAGAAGAGACAACATAGTGGCTCTCTGGTCTTTTTTTAAAATATTTAAAGACTGGGGTGCCTGGGTGGCTTAGTCGGTTAAGGGTCTGACTTTCGCTTAGGTCATGATCTCGCGGTTCGTGGGTTCTAGCCCCGCGTTGGGCTCTGTACTGACTGCCAGCTCGGAGCCTGGAGCCTATTTCAGAGTCTGTGTCTCCCTCTCTCTGACCCTCCCCTGCTCACGCTGTCTCTCTCTCCCTCTCTCTCCTAGAAATAAATAAAAATATTAAAAAAAAATATTTAAAGACTGAGAACCACTACCCCTGAAATACAGCATTCCATCTTTGGGTAGTTCTGACTACTAAGACAGGACAGGTATATCTAAAATCTATTTCCAAGGGTTTTGTTTTTTATTTTTAAGTTTATTTATTTATTTTGAGAGAGAGAATGAGTGTGTGCATGTGTGCAAGCAAGTAGGAGAGGGGCAGAGAGAGAGGGAAAGAGAATCCCAAGCAGGGTCTGTGCTGTCAGCATGGAGCCCAATGTGGGGACTGATCCCATGAACCGTGAGATCATGACCTGAGCCAAAATCAAGACTCGTAAACTCAACCAACTGAACCACCCACTTCTCTCCCCAAGGTTCTGAAGTTGAGGCAATTCCAAGCCACAAAGGTAAGCAATAATTGCTTCTGCTACTTTAAGTGTAGGCAAAGCTTTTAAAAGCCAGAGCTATAAAGGTCTACTGCCAAAAAAAAAAAAAAAGATGCTGGAGAATTAGCTACCATGGAAGAACAGGAAATTAGAGTCTGGCTGGGGTTGGTGGCCAGGGATGAGGGAAGGAGTTATTCTGCTTTTTCTATCCATTCATAAGAATCGAACAAGAGACCCATTTCTTGCTTGGTCTTGCTGCTAATGCAACTAGAACAAGTTAAAAAAAAAAAAAACCTTTGGAAATCTTAGCACGTTCTGTAGGTCTCAATTATGTTAGTTTTGAACCTTAGTTTTTTCAATATTTTTTTAGAGGACCATGAAAGATACATATTTATCTTTGATTTAAAATCTCCTTTATTTTAATATTTGAGTTCACTGGAGAAACTATACTGGTTTTAGACCTTTCTGTTATTTTTGTTTATCTAGGATATTTGCAACTGCACAGTAATAGTTGTAGAACCGGTAGCTTCTGAATCTTTTGAACCACCTTCAAAATCGTATGCCACAGTACAAAATCTACATTTTTCCCCCTGGATTTCATTTAAATCTGTCTTCCTAATAAAAGAGGCATCTGACTGGTTAGACCCAGTTATTTCCACATTAGCTATTATAAAATTAATGTGGTAGTTGCTGTAGTAGTCTATAAGTAGTTAGATTATGCTACTTAATAACCTAGTAATAAACAATCCCAGAAACTTACAACAGGGCTTCTCAATCTCAGCATTAGTGATATTTCTGGCCAGGTAATTTTACTGTGAAGGTCTGTCCTGTGCATTATGGGATATAACTGCTCTCTCCCCACCAGATGCCAGGGGCACTGCCCTAGTTCTGACAACCAGAAATGTCGCCAGACATTGCTAAATGTCTTCTGCATGGGAGTAGGGGGTTGGGAGTGGGGAGACGACATAAAATAACACCTGACTGAGAACCACTGCTTTCCAACAGTGAATTGGCTTTTTTAAACTTATCCTACATGGCCATCCTGGCTTGAAGCTGATAAGAAAAAAAAAAGCCTCTTTATGAGGTACTGCTGACTGAGCAGTTGGAAAAAAAGAGCACAGACAACTATGTATTAAAGCATTTGCCCAGGAATAATGCATGTAGATCACATTTGCTCACGATTTCTTTGGCCAATACAAGTCACATGCAAGTCACTCAACTCATGCCAATGGAGCAGGGAGGTACAATCTCGGGAGAAGTGGCAACTACCTATATGTAGTAGAACAGTTTGCCTTGTTTCCTCCCCTCTCCCCCACTTTCCACTTCTACTCTCCCAACCAAATCCTCGTTGTTGGCTACAATTATGTCAGAAGAGCTGTTCTCCTATTTTCTTCCTCTCTACTCTGGGAGAGGAACTTATCACGAAAAGGAAAGAACTTACCAGAATAGGGAAGAACTTAACAAAATAGTCTATTTAACTAAATAAAAATTTTATAAGACCTCTGGATCAAGCCTCATTATCACTCCTAATTTTGTGACATGCAGAAGGAATTACATATATCATCTATCTCTGTTCTTTGGATGGTCTGAAAATTCATACCTTCAGGTGGATGAATTTCACGTATGTTTTCTTGACAAAGAATAAAACTGCTTCTCCTCTTAAGAGAGATATATCTTTTGAGTAAGGCATTCCTTCACAATGGCTCATGGATGTGCAAAGACCAAAGGGTACTGTTTCTTTTTTATCAAGGACAGATTTATCACTTTGTGAAGAAAGACACACAAAGGCCTTGTTCTTTCTTCTTCCTCCATATAACCTTTTTCTCTTCTCTTTTTCTTTAGGTTTACTTTCCTGTTGACCCTGTCAGATTATTATACTTCCTGCTTTCCTTTTATAATGATATTCTCTATCTCTCTAGAGAGTCTGCACACTTTCTGAGAAGCTATAACATAGCAAAGTATTCCTCTACTATAAAGACATTTACATTTGGTATACATAGAGCTGCACTTCCTTCTGATATGATATAAAAAATACTACATTCCCTAAAGTTATTAACACAACTCCTTCAAATTTCCATACCTTTTATACTTAGGACTGACAATCCCAGAAGCATTCTTCCACCTTGTGTCTCCCCCTGGTAACTACTGAGCTACTTACTATAGAAACTACCAGTCTTTTTAGGGATCCAGTGGATATAATACAAATCATGACACAATGGTGCACAGACTATAAAACATGGAGGGAATCACACAAACGTCTTAAGGACTAATGAGAAAAACTTGGCCGTGGGTTTGTCAAGTGATGGGTGGTAGGGGGTTAGAGTCCAAACAGGCTGGAAACAAGCAAGTTACCTAGAACATTAGCTGGTGATTACAATTCGCCCTTATGGGCTGGCATGTCTGTGGTTTATGGGAGACTGAGGCTCGCTTACAGAGCTGGGGCTGAGCAATCCCGCCCTTCGTTAGGGAAAGTGAAAATTCACAGGCTACACAGTAGAATGTCCTCTGAATTCACAAATTTGACCAAGTCTGAGCACTTCTACAGCTGCACTTGTGTTACTATGCACCTTCGGCAAACTTGAAAGAAGTGGAAAGATTTTAGTTGTGCTGAACTTTCACTCTCCTATGTGATAACAATGAAGGCTACAAATAATTGTACTACATTCTTCACTAACTTCCTTAGTCTTAAACAACACGTATTCCACTTTGGACACATCTTTGAGGCCAGAATGCTGCTGGGCACATCTTCCTCCACCATCCATGAGTTTTTATTTGGTTTAAGTCCCACAGTTGTGCCAGTACAGGTCTAGAAATAGTTTGTGCTGGTGTTTAAGTTCAACAAGCCCTGGTCTCTATTTATGAAGCTCCCTTTGACTCTTACTCTTTGATTTCAATCAATATACTAAAAATAAAATGCAGACCTTGAATTAAAAACCAAACAGGCTAGACAGGAACAAGGCCTTTAATACATTACCTTTTCTATGCTAATTTCAGAGACGGGGGGAAAAAGTTTAATATCCCTTCCTCTAATACCTTTCTTCTTACCTCAGTATTTTTAACTAATAATGAAAAACACAAACTGAACACCTCCCTACTCAGTTTCTCATAGTCTGCTACCAACAATGGGGAAAGATTACGTATTATCAAGAGAAGAAGAATGTTCCATAAACCACAGGAAATCTGTTTGTGGTTTCAGCCTCTATGAGCTTTTGCTCTCACTGCTGACAGTATTTTGCCCTAAAACCAATGAGGTGCAGGTAGGAAAGAGGGCCTTCCAGACTAGATAGTGTAAAGATTCAAATGGGCTGCAGGTAGCAATGGACAAAAACGGGCTTTTGCTAGTAAATGGCTAGCTAGTTGGGGAACATTTTAGATGTATTACAATGCACACTTTCAACTCGTGACATAAATACCTGAATGGTCATTAGTCCCAGGTGTGGGGAAAGTTAGCCACTCCCTTCAATCACGATTTCTATTGGTTTGACAGAGGTTGGTTAATTAGCACCAGCCAGGGAAATTCATTACATACCCTTAGGTTGACTATTATGCCTTCCAAGTCAACTTCGCAGTGTGTACTGAATGCCCACTAATGCTTAAACTTTTATGATTTGCTAAGTAACACTGATACAATTTAAAAAATTAGAACATTGGTTGGTGATGGTGGCATCTCATCAGGGACTGTTGGGTAGTCACTTTCTCCTGATCACAGTGGCTGGAATGACCAGATCTTCTTCTCTGAAAAGCCATTTCCCTAACTGAATACTTGGGATTGGTCTGTGGAGGACTTACTTAGGGACCCAGACCCAGGGAAATATGGTATTTTGCATGTTTGCTTAGATTTGTTTTATTTAGGCCCATGATCTGTGTCCTTCAAATTAGCAAATATATTTACTAATTTGCATGTTAGTCTTATATATCCAAATGGGAGAAAACTTACAGTACTTGAAAATAGATAATCTTAAAAGCTGTTTAGTGCCATGGAGGTCATCTATCTGATCCAATTCTCTGATTTTACAGAGGGAGAAACTAAGGCTCATAAACTGGAGACAGCTGACTGAGGTCATGCAGCTAACTAGTAAGAGAGCTGGATTTCAAACTCAGCACTATTAACTCCTTAGTCCAGTGCACTTTTCATTATAATAATGCATATCTTCATTTATTGTTTTTTGGAAAGGGGAAAGGGTGGAAAGAAAGAAAAAGGAACAACAGCTGGAAAAATACACAATTTTACTATTTCTGACCTCTGGTCAGGCATTACAGGTATAGAGTAAACATTTCTCTATCCTTCACTTTTGATTCCCCAAGGACGGCACCTATGAAACATGCATGTCTGAATTTTTTAGATTGCATCACACCCATTGCAAAAACTCTTGCAAGCCGTTATTATAGCCTTACTAAAAGAAACACAGAACTTAGTTATTTGGCCCAAAGCCTGTTCATTCACCAGTGAAAAAAAAAACAAAGCAGGGATGAAAGCAGGCACCCTATACAAGTGGGTTGAAATCCAGGATGTTAATAAATCAATGTTATAATCTATGTCTAATATACATAGTTTAAATAAATTATGCTTTAATAATTTAGCTCTGGGAAGCTAAATATTATAGCATGGTATAAACTATATAGGTACACTGAACTACCATTATAATGCTTTCAGTCTTCAAACTGAGGCACATTACTAGAGACTTGTCATAAGGGAAGAAACGTTCGTGACTGCAGTCTATGAGAGAATGGACTTTTGAGGAATCTTGTGTAAGAGCATGTTTGATGTTGCAAAATACATATTTTAACATTACTGTGCTTTATCACAATAAAGATTTTATCAAAATTTAGAAGGAAAGAGAGCTTTGCACTTGTCTACTACCTGCTACCCCAAACACCATGCTAGATATTTTTCTTAGATTATCTAATTTAATCTTCACAAGGCTGGAATAAGATTACCATCTTATTTTTTATGGACTGGGAAACTAAGAATCAAAGAAATTAGGTGGTTTATTTAAGATCACATGGTCTATTACACACAGACCTAAGACTTGAACCCAAGAGTGATTCTAAAGCCACCAGACTTTCCTTTGTACAATGTCACCATCACTCTAGAGATTTAGAGAAAAACTGTTCTTTGGTTTCCCAGAAATTTCCTTAGCAAATCAAGTCACTCACTCACTACTTCTCCACCGTGCGTCTACAACTGTGCTGGGTTCAATTCATCCATCTGCCCAAGACCCAATCTATCACCAAGTAGATACTAAGTGTCTGTGGTGTCCCAGGCATTATGAGAGGCACTATGGACCCAATGATGAGTGAAAAGGAGGACCGCGTGGCATAAAAAAGAGCTGTTAATTAAACAGTCATAAACATAAATGTAAAATTACAACTGTATTAATGACTATGATGATTAAGAGTTAATAGCTCTGGGTCTGAAATTTAACCTGGTACCACTGTAGTGCCTGATGGTGGTCTCTGACTCAGTCTGGAGGGTCATGGAAGGTTTCTCTGGGGAAATGACGACTGAGTAGAGACTTGGAGAAACAGAAAAATTACTTAGGTAAAGAAGATTGCTCTAGACTCAGGGAACATAGTGTGCAAAGATACTATGATGAAAGAAAGCAGTGCCTGTCTGAAAACATGGAAGGGTGATGTGAATGTAGCAGAAACAGCAAAGGGGAGCAGCACAGTACACCAGGCAAGAGAGGCCGGAGCAGCCTGAGGATACTGGGGCCTAGCTAGAGGACAAAGGAAGGATTCTAACTTCAGTACTAAAAGCAATGGGAGGCCACTGAATGGTTTTAAGAGGGGAGATGACATGACCAGATTCACATTTTCTAAAAGCCTACACTGAAGTGGGGAGAACTGACTCACAGGAGGAAAGAGTGGACACAGGAGCAGTCAGGAAGCCACTGAAATACACCAGGCAAGAGATGATGGTATCTTAATCTAAAAAGGTAAAAGTGGAAATGAGGAAAAGTGGATGGATTTGAGATTTATTTAGAAGTATAAAAATGACAACTTTGTAACAGCTTGAATATGGGAAGTGAGGAAGATTTCAAAGATGAGGCTAGTATATGGCTTGCACAATTAGATGGACAGGGGACACTGAAAGAAGATCAAATTTGGCAGGAGGAGGGGAGAAGAGTAGAAGTCATGGGTCAGTTTTATATTTGCTGAGACGCCTTTGAGATATATAAATGGCAGTGAGAGCTCAGAGCAGAAGTATGGATTAGAGACAGGATTGTCTCTGAGTTGTCTGCAAATAAATATTAAGCAGTGAGTACAGATGAAATCACCTGAGGAAAGAAAAGACCTATTATAGAGCCTTGAGGAATCCCAATCCCACTGGATCGATAGAAGAGGACAAATGTATATAAGAGACTGAGAAAGAATAAACCACGAGAACAGAATGCAGTGTCACAGGAGCCAAGGGAGAAGAAAGTTTTCAAAATAAGAAAGTCATCAGTGCTGAGTAATACCAAGAGCTAAAGTAAAAGTTAAGACTTTTAAAGTCTACTGGATTTAATAACATGACAGTTATTACTGACCCTAGAAAAAGCTGCTTTAGTGGTATGATGGGTGGAAGTCACAATAGAGGGAATGAGATGTGAGCAGTAGAAGCCATGGTGGCTATAAAAAACTTATTCCCATCCTGAAGGAGAGTTTCATTTGAGAAAGCAAAACCAATACAGAGTACACAACACAGACACAATGCTACCAGTTTTACTTTCTTTACATGCTACAGAAATCCAAAAGAGGAAAGCTCAAGGTGGCTGGGTAGCCCAGGAAAGCCTATAAAGTGGCAGAGTTATTAATTAAAAAGCTTTTAATTAATTGATTGATTTTTAAATCACTGAAGTATAGCTGACATACAATGTATTCGTTTCAGGTGGACAACAGTGACTCAACAGTTCTATACATCACTCAATGCTCACTGCAACAAGAGTAGTCACCAGCTGTCACCATGCCACACAATTAACATAGAGAGAAGGAGTATTTAAGAAGTGCAAAACTGAATGTCTGAGAAGTGCCGTCAGGAAATTACATGCCAACACTACCCGGTGTGTGCATGTGGCGGGCAGGGGATGAGGGAGTGGAAGCAGTATGGGATAGAGGGATAAAAAAGCCAAGGCATTTGGACACAGCTGTGTTTTGTGATACAGGGTCAATACTGAATATTTTAGGATTGGATAATCTATGTCCTAGTCTCTCCTATTTTTGGGGGCTAACTTTTCAGCCAATTCTTTTCTCATAATCAGTTATACCAGAGGTTGGTAGGGAGAAGAGAAAATAAGAATCATAAATCAACTGTGCACTCACTGGTTTTGGATAACATTGTATGAAAAGGTGGGATGCGTAATCAATGTAACTTTATGACTTTGAGGTAGAATGACCGTGGAAAAGAAGAAAGACTTCAGAGCCAGAGGGTGTCAGGTCTGATCACCAAGGCTGTCATTCACTACCTATGCAGGCTTGGGGAGGCAATCCATGTGTCTGAACCCCAGCTTCTCATCTGTAAAATGGGAGAAACAGGAAGTTTCTTGGCAAGTTAGAGATGAGATGTAGTGTTGCCTTACAGGAATCTATTAATTGATGGCTAATGCTGTTTTAGTAATACCATAACATATAGAGAAAACAGGTAATATATTCAAAGAGAGAACCTTGTATTCCTAAGATGAAGGCATTTTATTCCCTCGTGGGCCCTGATCTAATTTTTCTATTGGTATTCATCCAGAGACAAGTGAAAAGCACCAGATGGCAAAGTTTAGGTCTTGGGACCTTTTGTGAGTTAAACATATTTGTCTCCCAGACTTTTTACCATTAATGATATTAAGTATTTAACTATTCAGTAAGTATTTAAGGATTAAAATATATTCTTATTTTATAGTATGAATAATTTTGTAGGAGTGGGAAGAAGAAACAAAAAAAGAAAAAAAGGAAAAAGTAAACTAGAAGAATAAGAAAGCGATGTATGTTAAGGGTGCAAAAAAGGACAGAGCATAGGAGCGGCAAAAGCAGAGAAAGAGACAGGAACAAGACAGACAAAGAGAGATTCAGAAGAGAAGGGCCAGGAGAATGCGCCCAGCTCTCACGGATCCCTTGGGACTCAGCCTCCCAACTGCTCTGTGGCAGCCGAGCCAGAGCACTGTGCGCCTCCTGCTCAGCCAAGCAAGCTCTCTCCCTGCCTCATCACACCTCTGCTTTCCTTTCTTGCTGCATCCCGCTGCCCCTCAGTCTCCTTATCAGTATTTCACTTGACAGCAGACCTGGCATTGTTCAACAGTGCTCTGGGCCACTTCATCTCAATTACTTAAAAAACAAAAGAAAACAAAAACACATTTACATGTGCATCTGCTAACCTAAGAAGGATCCGATGTGACAGAAATGAGGAAATATGTTTATAGAACAATGAGATCTTCTTTAGGAACACTTTTTTAGAGGTGCCTTTGAGGAATTTTATTACTTTAAGAGATGTAAAGAGTGATGGCTGTAATTCTGTAAAATATACCAGAAGATAAATGAAATTAAGTCAAGGGAAAAACCCAGACTCTGAGATGACCAACCCTGATTTATTTAGTGATTTTTCTTACTGTGTGCTGAGGGCCATCTTCATTATCCCTCATGTAGAAAGGCTTGAGTGCTAATGGATAATTAATGACGAAGACTGGTATGTTGCCACAGTGTTTCACCAGGTACTTTTCATGTTCAGTTTGCAGATCAACACCCCACTGTAATGAGAAAAAAGAACTTATCAAAGGAGAAGACAGAGCTGAAATACACAATGCAGTACCCGAAAATAACCTGTATCAGTTCCAAGGGCTTCCTCTGAGGATCAGTGATGTGTAGAGCTGTCTGCTGAGGTTACACAGATAAGTGAACCAGAGAGGTGTGTTATGAGAACATCCGAAGGCTTGGAGGGATGAAAACTGAAACCAGTACATAAAGACTATACTTTCTGTCCCCCATCTTGGGGAGTGGCATTTAGTAGATGAATAGCATCTGCAAGAAAATAAAGCACACTTCTCACAGTGTGTAAAAACGGACTTCAGAATCATGGCTTTTATTAATATTGCCTAGAGCTTCTTCTATGGTTACTGTTCCTATGTCACAGGAAATTAAATGATGAAAGATAATATTCTTAATATTCTGTCTTTCTCTGGCTAGATGGCTTATCTCAGTGAATTTTTTTTAATAAAAGAGTCAATTCACATATCAGTTGCTCTGGTGAATATTTAATAACACTGTTTATCTTTTCATTCAACAAATACTAATGTGCCTATTTAAATCCCAGTACCATGCTAAATACTGAATAGAGTGGTGAGAAAAATAGAGTCCCCGACTTCAAGAAGCTTCCAGGGTAGGAGACAAATATTAAATAAAAAATTATACAAATTAACTGATTATAAATATAACAAGCATAACTACTATAACTCCTAAGAGAATCTGACTTAACTGGGGATAGAAACAGTGTATGGAATACTTTGAAGACAGAGTTATTACAGTAATTCTTAACATTATATTATTCCTGCTTGTCTGCGAATACCTTAATTATAGAAAAGAAGCTCTGGCATAGGAATAAGGACTCGCCTCTCACAATATGCGCATGCCCACTGATAAATCATGTGGCCTTTCTGAACACATTACCATTCTCTTAAAGGATTTTCATCTTCCCAAATGTGGGAAACTTCTTTAGAATCCTTTAGTCACAACAATTATAAAGGATATGATTCTACTTCAAAATTATTATTTATTCTAAATATTTCACAAGGTTAAGCAAACATCAAAAAAAGCTATCTAAAGATGAACAAATACTAAACACTGCTAGTAAAAGAAATAAGATTATTTTAAAAAATTCTTTTTTTTAAAGTAAGCTCTATGCTCAACATAGAGTTTGAACTCATGACCCTGAGATTAAGGGCTGCATGCTCTACTGACTGAGCCAGCCAGGTGTCCCAGTAGTCTTAACGATATATGATAAGGGCAAGAGCAGAGGAAGATATGTATAAATACTAATATAAAGGTAAATAAAAATACTACCTCTGGGGTGAAGGTGAAGTTCTGAGATGCCTGCTTTAAGATCTCTACTGCTTCAGTATAAGAAATGCTGGAAAGGAAAAGGATAAAAGCAGAGAAAAGTCAATACAATGGTATACTGTTAATTAGTCCATCTGAAAAACCACAAAGGTCCTACTCCCATATAATCTTTGAGATCACAAATGAGTACTAAGTGGTTATTGAGTAATCAGGAATGATTAAACTAAATCATCATTGAGTAATCAGGAATTAAAGCTGATCTAATCATAGAAGAGTCTGATCAGTATGAAGAGAAACAGTCATTCAATAATCCTATTCCTGATCTACTTGCAGTGTACACAGAGGAACTAGTCATTTAAACAAGTAAAGATTTTCTCTGAATTTATGCTATGCCAATGCCTTAATAAAAGGTATGAAATATAGAGGATGAAAGAGCAAACATTTTTCCATAGTCATCATTCATTCACTCATTCATTCATTCAATATACATTTAATGAGAACGTACTATGTGCTAGGCATTATTCTAGGCACTGGAGGAACAGTAAATAAAAACAAAGCCTTTATAGAGCAGATATTCATATGTGTATGTGCACGCGCACATGCGGGTACACGTGTGTGTGTGTGTGTGTGTGTGTGTGTGTGTGGTTTGTGGTGAGTGACGGGGATGGAGGGTGGGGAGAAAGATAAACAAACAAACAGAAAGAATATAATGCCAGGGCTCTATTGGTGCTATGAAGAAAAATAAAGCAAGGTAAGAAGACAAAGGATGTTTGGAGGTGCTATTTTATCTTATTAAACAACATTTTTTTAATGTTATCTATTTTTGAGAGAGAGAAAGAGACAGACAGAATGCGAGCAGGGGAGGGGCAGAGAGTGAAGGAGACACAGAATCTGAAGCAGGCTCCAGAGTCTGAGCTATCAGCAGAGAGCCTGATGAGGCTCAAACTCAGGAACCATGAGATCATGACCTGAGCCGAAGTTGGACACTTAACCAACTAAGCTACCCAGATGCCTCTTGGGGGAGCTATTTTAGATAAGATGGCCAAGAAAAGACTCACTGAATTGGGGACCTGCATGACATAAGGAAATGAACCATACAAATATCTGAGGGGAAGTATTCCACGCAAAAGGAACAGTAAGTACAAAGGCCTTAAGTGAAGGAACAGTTTGGCTCATTCAAGGATCAAAAAGGTCAGTGTGCCTGTAGAATACTAAACAAGGGGAGGAATGTCAGGAAATTAGATAGGAAAGATAGTCAGAGGTCAGATCTTATGGAGTCTTTCAGGCCATAGTCAGGGCTTTGTAATATATAGTAAGAACTGTAAGATTCTTTAGGAAAAAATATCATTAGTTAACCTCAGTAAGAAACTCTCAGGTCTAAAGCAAGTCAAGCCAATCATGTTTTAATTTAACTTAATAGGTAATATATGAACATAGTAAAAAAAAAAAAAATTCAGTATGTACAAAAGAATGTACATCTCCTGTTCCATAGCCACCTGGCTCCTCTCCTGACATACAAACACTTTTGCTGGTTTCTTGTGTATCTTTCCACAGGGCTTTATATATCTATAAGCAAATATTAATACACAATCTTATTTAACAGAAGGCAGCCACAGTATACATGCCATAACACTCTTTTTTTTCTCAATCATATACCATGCAGATCTTTCCACATCTGTATATAAAGAAAGAGCTTCTTCATTTTTTAGAATTATTACATAATATTCCATTTTGTGGCTGTATCCCAGTTCATTTAGCTACTAATCTATTGATGGACATTTCAGCTGTTCCTAATCTTTTGCTATTAGAAATCATGAGCACATACATCAATTACAAATGATTCTACATTAATTCTATATTAATTTTGCATATGGAAAAAATGGAATTGTTGGATCAAAGTGTATTTACATTTACAGTTTTTATATATTTTGATACTCCCCAAGATACTGCTTCCCCTTTATAGTGTTCTACCAATTTAGGCCTAACTAATAAACAAAAATGTCAGTTTCCCTATGCCGTTTGTAACAGTACTTTGGACAATTAAAAACAAAATTCTACAGGGGCGCCTAGGTGGCTCAGTCGGTTGGGCATCTGACTTCGGCTCAGGTCATGATCTCACCGCTTGTGGGTTCGAGTCCCACGTTGGGCTCTGTGCTGACAGCTAGCTCAGAGCCTGAATCCTGCTTCAGATTCTATGTCTCCCTCTCTCTCTGACCCTCCCCTGCTCATGCTGTCTCTGTCTCTCAGTAATAAATAAAACATTAAAAAAAAATTAAAAAAACCAAAAAACCAAAATTCTACAATAAGACATCACAAAACCTCTCCCCAAACCCCAAGACAAACCAAACAAAACCCCCAAATCCACAAATTTTATGAAGGACCTTGAGGTCAAAAAGTAACTTACTCAACACAAACTTACTCACTGAACGAAAAATGAAGATCATACCTCTCTAGTAACTAACTAGAAAGAGTTGTGTATAGAGCACAAATAAAGCTTCCAAAGCTGTTTTGAGTGATTTTTCCAAGATGAAAACTTCATTCAAGTTAAAATCTAGTATTACATAATAAGTAATGTCTAAGGTGAAAATGGCGATGGTGTTGGTGGTAGTAATAATTTTTAAACGAGTATTTTACAGAAGGGAAAGAGAAGGTTAGAGGAGACAGTAACTTGCCAAAAATCACCCATGCAAATAAGTAGTAAGGCTAATGTGCTGACTCCAGAGCCTAAACTTGTAACTGCTAAGATAATGCCTAAAACACTGGGGAGTTTAATTATGCTCAATCAAAACAAACACCATGGGCTCGGAGTTCTCCCTCTGACTCTACCACTTACTGGCTACTATGTAAATTGCTTTACCTTAATGAAAACATTTTATACATTTTTGTAATGTTGTATACAACCAGTAAAAACATTAAATATTTGTACTTATAAAATAAGGGTATTGGACTAGATTGTCTAAAATTCTTTCCTGCTTAGACATTCTCCTCTATTCCACCAATTACTTGAGATGATCTACTCCTTATACTGAGAAATAAAAAAGCAGTCCAATGGGAAGCACCGGGATTTGGTGCCAGTGCTATGTTACTGCTACCTTACTTCACAAAATGACTCTATGTGTAAGTATCTCTATTCTGGATCTTCTGCCCCAATCCCCCCACACCTTAAGCTGAGGCACAGCTTTTCAGTTCAAATTACAGTTCTGACACTGGATATCCTTAATGGCTTTTATCAACTCTCTCTAGTAATTTTTTTTGTATACAGAGAATAATATTTCTTCTTCCCAAAAGCTATTTCTAAAGTACTTTGAGGAAAGAAGGAACAGACACACTGATATTGTATGATGCAGTATCAAACTACCTTCATATTTAAAGTTTTTATTGATGAATGAAGAAAATTATTCTGAAGCTGTTGGGAATAAAACTGCTAAGAGAAAATTATTAGCATTCTTTGACTCAAATTCACAGATAACGAAGAGCAAAAGATGGTAAGTACTATATATTTAAAAATCCTTATTGCTATGAACGAAGCTTAAAATAAATGAATTCTATTTCTTCTTGGTAAAGGCTAAATTCAATTACTACACAAGACCTTTAAATAATGTATCTTCTTTTTTTTAATTTTTATATGTTTTTTTTAATGGTTTTTATTTATTTCTAGGAGAGAGAGAGAGACAGCGTGAGCAGGGGAGGGTCAGAGAGAGAGGGAGTCACAGACTCTGAAACAGGCTCCAGGCTCTGAGCTGGCAGTCAGCACAGAGCCCGACGCGGGGCTCGAACCCACAAACCGCGAGATCATGACCTAAGCAAAAGTCGGACGCTTAACCGACAAAGCCACCCAGGCGCCCCTAAATAATGTATCTTCTTAGAAAACAACTCTAACAAGTAACCAAAAATACAATGAAATCGATTTATGCATAAGAACACAAGTCACACGGTATTTTGTGTGTGTGTGCGTGCGCGCGCGCGCACGCGCGTGTGCGTGCATGAGTATGTGTACTTTGGGGAGTGTCTTGATTCTAATTCATCATGCTTAGGTCTACTCTCATGTCCTTTCATGGCTGTTAAAATCCCTGGTTTCAAAGGCTAGCAACATCCCCTACATTTAGCATACACTCCACCTTGAGAAACCTCTACATCATGTCATTTATGTATACCCCTCTGGTGTTCAGTTTTCTTTTCATTTCTAGCTCCTGGAACTTCTCTTACTTTCTAGTGAACCCAATAATGTCTTAACAATTTTTTAAATAAATTTTAATAAGCACTTTTAGATGTTTTGTACCAGGAGTTATTATTTACATTATCTAGTCTAGCACACTGTTTAAGCAGTATGGTAATTTGATCCTTTAAACAATATGATAGACAAGTTACTAATTTTTTTTTTTTATAAGTTTATCTATTTATTTTGAGAAAGAGAGAGGGTGAGTGAGGGAGCAGAGAAAGAATCCCTAGCAGGTCCCATAGTGTCAGCACGGAGACTGAGGTGGGGCTTGAACCCAAGAACTGTGAGATCACAGCTAAAACCAAGAGTTGGATGCTCCACGGACTGAGCCACCCAGGTACATTGACAAGTTATTACTTTACAGAAGAGGGAACGGAAGTTCAAAAAGGTTAAAGATTTACTATTAATCAAATTCATAGCTGTAATTAAATAATCATTCATGCAAATAGTTAATCATTCATCATTTTCTCTAGATTTTAAATTCTCTAAAAGGACCAATCGTTGCCTGTATTCACTACTGAATCATTACTGACTAGCAAAGTGCCTAACTCATAGCAGGCAGCCAATAAATATTTGTTGAAAAATACTAACACATTCACTAATGGCTGATAACAAGTATAGCCAGAATTAGAATCCAGGTCCTCTGAGCCATAGAGCTTATTGCGTTCACAGCCCAGAGTAAACAGTGATATGTGTTAACAAGAAAAAAACCTCAGGGAGAGGACCCTAGCCTAAAAAAGAATATTCTCAACCTCACTGCTGCTCAAATGCCATTTACTCATTCATTCAGTTATTCAATATTTACTGAGTTCCTGTTAGAGGCACTAAGCAAGCGGGGGTGGGAGGGGGGTGTTGTAACAGTAAATAAAATCAACAAGCCCCTGATCACATGGAGGTGAAAACACTACACAAATCATCACAGGTATATACATTTTAACCACAACCATGATTTGTGCTGTGGAATGGATGATGCTGGCAATGACTGATGTGACATAGCCCATGAGGTCATTTCCCAACCTCAGTATTTTACAGATCTGGACCCCAAAGCACAAGTTAAGTGATACGCGAGGATCATAAGGACAGCAGGGAACTACAGCTCCTCTAGCATTAATTCCAGTGCCTTTCGAATAACATGAAGCCCTGTGGTTGAAAGCATGAGCTCTGAAATCAGGCGAGTGAGTTTGAATCCCCATTTCATCTTCTACTTGCCGAATCTCTTTGAGTGGATTCTTCATCTACAGAATGGCAATAATAACTACTCACAGAGTTGGTGTGAAGATAAAATGAACTACTAATGTATGTAAAGTTTATCACTGTCTGGCACACAGCAAATAGTCAATAAAAGGTGGATTTTTTTTTTCTATCTTAGATCTTATTTAGTAGATGTCTCCCTGGTTTTCTGTCCCCAGCACAGATTCCTTAGGATGCCCAAATTAATTCTTTCCTACCTGCTTACTTACTACTTTTATCAATATATAAAGTTCAGAAGTCTTCAGTAAACTCCAGATCTGTACACTGAAACTGCCTATGCAACATCTACAACTGGATGTCTGAAAAGAATCTCAATTTTTTTTTAATGTTTTTTTAAATTTATTTCTGAGAGAGTGAGAGAGAGAGAGAGAGAGAGGGAGAAGAATCTCAATCTTAACATGACACCTGATGATGATGATGATCCTGATATCTCCTCCCAACTTCCCCCAAGGGGGATACAACTTTCCCAGTCTCAGTTAATGGCAACTCCATTTTACAAGTGTTTAAGATAAAAGGCTTGAAGTCACTCTTGACTTTTTTTCTGTCTCCCAAATACTCTCAGCACATCCCGTTTGCTCTTTTAAAATATATTTATTTCTTTAAAAATTTTTTTAATGTTTATTTATTTTTGAGAGAGAGAGAGAGAGACAGAGCACGAGCAGGGGAGGGACAGAGAGAGGGAGACACAGAATCTGAAGCAGCTCTAGGCTCTGAGCTGTCAGCACAGAGCCCGATGCAGGACTCAAATTCACTAACTGTGAGATCATGATCTGAGCTGAAGTCAAAAGCTTAACCGACAGAGCCACCCAGGCACCCCTCGTTTGCTCTATCTTTAAAATATATCTTGACTAGAACAACTTCTCTCTACCTCCACTGCTACCATTCTGGCCTATAATGGTTATTTTATGTGTCAACTTGGCTGAGCAATGGTACTCAGATATTTGGTCAAACATTATTCAGGATATTTCTGTGAAGGTGTTTTTGGGTGAGATTAACATTTAAATCAGTGGACTCTGAGTAAAGGAGAATACCCTCCACAGTGTGGGTGAGCCACATCCAATTAGATGGAGGCTTCAATAGCAAAATGACTGGCCTCTTCCAAGAAAGAGGGAATTCTGCCAGCAGAATGCCCTTGGACTCCAGCTCTAACTCTTCCCTGAGTCTGTAGCTTGCTGAACTACTCCAACAAATGTTGAACTCATCAAGCATCTACACTGTATGAGATGATTCCTTAAAAATAAATCTTTACATATATACATCATGTTGGTTTTGTTTCTCTGTATAATACATGGTCCAAACCATCATTTACTCTCATCCAGATGACTCTAATAATCTTCTAGTTGGTTTTCTGCCCTCACTCTTATGTTGGTTCTCACTCTAAAGCCTGTTCTTGCCCAGTAGCCAGAGTGATCCTATTAAATCCAGCTCAGATCTTATCAGAGCCCTTCAACGGTTTCCTGACCTTACTCAAGCAAAAACCCGAACTCTTTACAGTGACCTAAAATGCTGTACATGATTTTTCCACCTCCCACCACCTTTCTTTGTCTTCTATTATCCTTTTCCCATATCCACTCCTCACTATTACTTGAACAAACCAGGTATGCCTCAACCTCAGGGCCTTTGTACTTCCTAATCTCTCTGCCTAGAATATTCTTTCCCCACATATCCATATAGCTTGTTCTCTTTCTTTCTTTAACTCTTTACTCAAAAATCATCTCAGTGAGATCTTTTCTGTCATACTAAGTATAACTTCTATCTCTTCACTCTTTTGTCTTCTTTCTCTTCTCTGGGTTTCTTCCCCCTTAGTACTACTCAATCTCACAGACTGTATGTTTTACTTATTTATCTTGTTTCCTGTTTCTTATCACCTCCCCAGAAATGTAAGCTCACTGAAGGCAGGGAATTTTATCTGTTTGGTTCACTGATTTAAGACAGTTGTTTTAGATTTTAGAACGAGCCTGGTACATTGTAAATATTCAATACACTTTTTTTCCCCCTTCTGTCAAGTTTTCATTTATATTCCAGTTAGTTAACATACTCAATATACACTTAAGTGAAAGGAAAAAACCTCAAAAGCCTTTAGTTGTACTCCACTGCCTTTCGATTCTCTATCATAGGGCTCCTATTTCCTCTTTTTCTGATCTCACATCTGTTGCGTTGCTATTCATTCAGGCTCAACGACTCATCACTTTTAACTTGTAGCCTGAAGGTCTACACTGATATCTGAAATTCTCAGTTCAGTCAAGTCTGCCAAGTTGTTATTACCATCCTCCTGGACAGGTTGAATTCTTTATTCTTTTAGAACAAAAACTTCCTAAACCTAATGATAGCAAGTGAAGAATGATACCAACTTACATTCAGAAACAATTTTCTATTCTTCTGAGTATCAAACTTACCTCCTATACACACTGTAAATACACTGAATACTGAGTCTTATATAAATTATTTGTACTATTTATGAAGAGATTGCTTATTGTTCTTTTTCCACATCAAGTATGTATTTTATAAACTGTATAATGGAATAACCTATCTGATTAGTATGGTTAGTGGAATACACAGTCCGATATCAAGTGCTACTTGTATAGGACTGTAGTGGAAATGAAGCAAAAATGTATGTGTTAAAACATAGGTCTTTAGGTTTAAAAAAGTGGCTAAAAAACAGGTTTAAAATATATTATCAGATTAGAGCAACTGAAGGTAAATAAAAAGAAGACTGAAATAGTAAAACTGATGGGTAGACATTACATGTATGTATTTTAGAAGTTGGTCTTTTAGATGACACAATTGGAAAGATAGTCCATGTTCATAGATTAGAAAAACAAATATTGTTAAAATGTCTATACTACCCAAAGCAATCTACAATTTTAATTCAATCCCTATTAAAATACCAATAGCATTTTCTTATAGGACTAGGACTAGAACAAACAACTCTAAAATTTGTACAGAACCACAAAAGCCCCCAAATAGCCAAAGCCATCCTGAAAAAGAGGAACAAAACTGGAGTATCACAATCCTAGATTTCAAGATGTACTACAAAGCTGCAGTAATCAAAATATATGGTACTGGCACAAAAATAGACAGATAGATCAATGGAACAGAATAGAGGGCCCAGAGATAAACATATAATTGCATGGTCAAATCATCTTTGGCAAAGGAGGCAAGAAAATCCAACGGAAAAAAGGCAGTCTCTTCAACAAATGGTGTTGGGAAAGTGGACACCTACATGCAAAAGAATTAAACAGGACCACATTCTTATACCATACACACAAAAAAATCAAGATAGATTAAGAACCTAAATGCACGACCTGAAACTATGAAACTCCTAGAGGAGAGCACAGGCAGTAATTTCTCTGACCTCAACCACAGCAATGTTTTTTCAGATATGTCTCCTGGGGCAAGGGAAACAAAGGCAAAAATAAACTACTGAACTACACAAAAATAAAAAGCTTTGGCACAGCAAAGGAAACAATCAACAAAACTAAAGGATAATGTACTGAATAGGAGAAGATATTTGCAAATGACATATCCAATAAAGGGTTAGTATTTATAATATATAAAAAGCTGAAATAACTCAACACCCAAAAAACAAACGACCCAATTAAAAAATGGGCAGAAGACACAGACATTTCTCCAAAGAAGATACAGACAGATGGCCAACAGACACATGAAAAGATGCTCAACATCACTCATCATCAGAGAAATGCAAATTAAAACCACAATTATCACCTCACACCAGTCAGAAAGGCTAAAATCAACAACACAGGAAACAAGTGTTGGTGAGGATGAGGAAAAAAAGGAACGCTTGTGTACTGTTGGTGGGAATGCAAATGGTGCAGCCACTGTGGAAAACAGCATGGAGGCTGCTGAAAAAATTAAAACTAGAACTACCATATGATCCAGCAATTCCACTACTTGGTATTTACCCCCAAAATTCAAAAAGACTATTTTGAAACAATGTAGGCATGCTTATGTTTACTGCACCACTATTTACAATAGCCAAATTATGGAAGCATGTCCACTGATAGATGAATGGATAAAGAAGATGTGGTATCAATATACACAAAATGGAATATTATCCAGCCATAAAAAAGGAACAGACTCTTGCCATTTTCAACAACATGAATCAATCTGGAGAGTATAATAAGAGAAGTCAGAGAAAGACAAATGCCATATGATTTCACTTATATGTAGAACTTAAGAAACAAAACAAAGAAAAAAACAGACCAAAAAGTCCCCCAGATTATTAACTATAGAGAACAAACTGATGGCTACCAGAGGGGACGTGGGTGGAAGGAATGGGTGAAATAGGCGATGGGGATTAAAACTGCACTTATCATGATAAGCAATAAATAATGTATAGAATTGTTGAATCACATTGTACACCTGAATCTGATATAATACCCTATGTTAATTACATGGGAATTAAAACAAAAGCTTTTTAATTGAGCCAAATTTCGATTACTGAAGTTAGTATTAGTTTGAATTGCATCAATATGGTTAATAATTACTGTGTTCATTTATCTTGCTATGATTTGTTCATTTATTCATTCATGAAACACTGATTATCACCTAGGAACCAGACAAGAGCTATAAAAATATTTAAAAACTGGGCCTTCCTTGTGATAAGAAGATATATAAAAAAAAAGATTTAATGGAATGCGATAAATACTGTGATAAAGTATGAACAAAGTTCAGAGAAAGTATAACTACTTACATTAAAAAGTTGTTTTTTAGCATATGTTCCAATTTGTCCTTGGTAAGAAAAAAGAAAAAAATTATTAAATGCAATTATATTCATTATATGTAATTAATATATTTAAAGAGATGTATTGTACTTTATCCACAAAACTAATTACCTTTTGGCCAGGAGCTATGAATTTGTGACAGAGTTCCACATCTTCAGGACAAATGGAAAGAACTGTCATTGTTGCAGTCTTGAAGAGCCCCTCCATAACCTAAGAGAAACAACATGGAATTGCCTGACACGTCGTCTACTTTATATGAAACACCTGTTTAGGGTCCAGGCTGCTCTCCAGGTTTTAGTGGCTATCAATCCATTCGGTCTCTTACTTACTAATGTACTATACCAAGTTAGTTCAGTTTTCCAGACTGCTTTGGGGAGGCAGTGCAATTTCTTCCCGGAGTGGGAAAAAAAAAAAAAAGAAAGAAAACCATATGACTCTTCCGTTCATCGTTTAATACTTAGTATTGAAGCAGGAAGTCAAATGAACAGCCAAAACTGACATCTCTCTAAAATGCACTGTAGAATCAGGACAATGATGCTACCTAGATCACAGGATTGTTGTGATAATTAAATAAAATAATCCATGTATAAGACTTAGCTTTAGTACAGGACTCAGAGAAGCATACAACAAACATTAGTTGCTGTGAAGGGTGAGACACTTTAAAAAGTGCTTCGTTCAGTCACTGGTAAATCAAAGTGGACTTTAAAGTTAGAGGAGCAATAAGATATACCTATAAAGATTTTATATACAGAGAGATAAATCTATGTAGATTGCTTGGCTAAAGCATACAGTAAAAAGAACACAAATCATGATACAACACAAATCAGTATGTAAGAATTCATTCCACTAGGAGTATCCATAGACATCTCACAGAAAAAACTTGTTAGAAGGAAAAAAAGTGGAATGGAAGATATTTCTAATCAAAACTAAAACTTCTGGTTTGAAGTCAGTGAGATCACATTAGGCTTTCCAAATGCTGTACTCAGAAAAACGCAGACATCGATTAAGTACAGGCTGCCTCAGAGTCCAGGATCTTCCCTTCCTCTCTTGCATTCCTGGTGCACCCTATCTGGGTACCCACAGGGTGGGGCACAAGCATCTACTCAATTAACTTAATATGATCAGATACAGGAAAGTGCTTAATTACCAACGGACAGATACATTTATTTATATACATATCTTTTATATTTGTTATTTATGTATTTTGTGTGTGGTTTTTTTGTTGTTGTTGTTTTGTTTTTGGTGTAGTGTAAGGAAAAACCTGATGAAAGAAGAGCAAAAGGAGGCTAAACATCTTTTAGCTTGAGACTATATTACCTTCAATCTAGCAGTGAGATAAAGAAATCACTAAGTAACTGAATGATTTATGAAGGGTCATATACCTCAATCACTAACAAAAGCTGACACATATGGGGTGCACACAAAAACAGGCTGATTGGATACTAAGTCTGCACTAGTGAGGGGCACAATACACCTGTCTGTAAGATGAAGACTTTGATCACTGGGGTTGTTTAACTGGTGTCTTTCACATGAGCAGTAAATTTCCATTTGAAGAAGAAAATCATTGGCTTCTCTAACCTTGACTTTCAGACTATGCTCTATAAATATATTTGAAGAAAACAGAAACTTAACCGAAGGGTTAGCATAACTTTCAGATGTTTTTAAAATTATATTACTCAATGGCACAAAAACAGTAATATTTATTTGTTTATACTTCCTGAGGGGAAAATCTTTGTTATTCTGATTTAATATTTTCATCAAGATAATAATTTCCACAGAATGTAATTTATAAAAGGGAGAAAGAGAAGCAGAAGATTAATTTTGGGGGGAGCATATCTTTCTTCTGTCTTTAAGAAAAAACTTGCATTTCAATTAATTAAAAATCACTCAACAGTGTGTGCTGAATACCACTCAGTGAAGGACCAAGTAAGAATTATTTAGTTGTAGAATATATAATTATAGAGCAAAGAGTATCATGTTTAGTAAATTCTTTTTGTTTTTTATTTATTTTTTTAATGTTTATTCATTTTTTGAGAGATAGAGAGAGACAGAATGTGAGCAGGGGAAGGGCAGAGAGAGAGACACACACACAGAATCCGATGCAGGCTCAGGCTCTGAGCTGTCAGCATAGAGCCCAATGTGGGGCTCAAACTCATGAATCATGAGATAATGACTTGTGCCGAAGTCGGATGCTTAACTGACTGAGCCACCCAGGTGCCCCTGATAAATTCTAACCTAATTTATGTCTTTGGAACTTTCCTCTGATATCTGTGTTTGGGCAGTAGAGACAGAGTCAAGGCAAAAACAAGGAGTAAAGTGTGTGGTTCCCTCGCTTACAATACTTTTCATTACCTAAAACAAAAGAGTGATACAGAATAGGGTGGTGTGCTCAGATTGAAAGCTGCTTAAGGAATTTTACTGACTCCTTGTGAGCCTCACATCCTGAATCCCTACAATTTAAAGAGTTACTGGACAGTGTTACTCTTGCCATTTTTGGCCAGATAATTCTTTGTTGAGGGGAGGGACCCATACTTTTAGCATGCTGAATAGCATCCCTAGCTTTTACCCACCTAGATGCCAGGAGCAACCACTCTCCCCTTTCTTCCATCCACTTCTAGGAGAGACAACCAAAAATGTCCCTGGGGAACATTGATCTGAGAACAATCAGTGGGAGATGCTAAAGGAGTATGTAAGTGGATACTGTTACATATGGTCAAAACACCCCTCAGGACCAAGAGTTTTTTTTTTTTTTTTTTAATCCACTGGTACTATTAACTGCTGAGGTCTCATTGTTGAATTCCTCTTCAGGAACTGGCCAGGTCAAGAGTGCTATCTTATCCAAGAGTAGGTCTCTTTCCAAGACTAATCCATGTCAGGTAACAGCTTGACAGGGAAAGAACAAAGGCCCACCACCACCTTGTCTTCCTATGGGACAACTATGAAGGACCATTCCAGCTCCGAAGTTCCGCGAAGAATTAGCTAAGGTCTCTGTAAATGCATTGTAGTTTAACTTTTCCCTCTGCCCAATACAGCTTTCTTCCTTTCCATACAGATACTCTTCTCCAGAGCATTCCCCAGTAACCCCCTCAACCCCTCAAATCTGCTTTAGAGTTTGTTTACTAGGAAATCCAACCAGGACAGGATAATAAAATAGTAAGTCCATTCTATTTGATGATATGTGTGGTACTTATGTTTTAAGTGGAATTGGGTCAGAGAGATATAAAATGAATAAACATTCTGTAATTACAAATCCAAACTAAGATATTAGTGGTACTGGAGAGACAATTCATAATAACAACAGTTAATAATTTCTGGGTACAAAGTACCATGACCTATTTATTCTATGTGCCTTATATATATTATTTGTGTAATCCTCTGAACTACTGCATAAAAGAAGAACTATAACTCTCATTTTACAGATGAGGAAACTCAGGCTCAGAGAATTAAATCCTTTGTCTAAGGTCACATAGCAAGTTAAGTGGTGGAGCTAAAAATCAATTCCTGGTTCATCCAACTTCAGAGCTTATGTGCTCTATCTAGATTATGGTCATAGCCTCCCAAAGGGGCTCCCACCCCCATGTTTATCTTTTTCTAAATAATTCTTTATATTGTTACTAAAGAGATGTTTCTAAACTATGACTGATCGTGACTTTTCCCAATTGAGAACTTTCTCCTTTATCTTCTTGATTAAGGTAAAACTACTTAGCATGGCATTTACAAGGTCTTTCTTTCATGATCTGACTTTTCACCCTCTCTGTGGCCTTACCTCTTGTCCCTCCCCTCCCCAAATAGAGCTCTGATGGTTCCTGTACATGCTTGCCAATACAGCTATATAGATGTTTCTCTAACTAGAAGGATGTTTTATTTATTTGCCTAACAAATAATGAGAGCTACTATTTACTGAGCCTGCCATATGTCAGGCCCAAAACTAGGTGCTTTACATTATACAAACGTTATTTCATTTACTCCACCCAATTACCTTATGAAACAGTTACTATTATTCTCATTTTATAGTTGAGAAAGCTAAAGATCATCAAGGTTAGGTAACATCAGAACAAAGTTAATGGCAGAGCCAGGATATGAACTCAAATCTGTCTGATTATTGTACTTTAAACTAAAGGCATTTAATATTTATCAAATTTCATTCTCCATATTCTTCACTCCATGAACACCTATAATGCACAGATGTATACGGAAGCATTTTAATGTCACAGATAGCTGTTATTTAGAAAGTGTTTTAACACTTGCATACCTACCCGCATGAGATCTTGAAGACTTTCAACAAAAGAAATCTCTGCTTCTACCATATAAAATTCTGCCAGGTGTCTCCGGCTCTGAGAATTCTCTGCTCGGAATGTTGGGCCAAAGGTAAACACTTGAGTAAAAGCTCTGCAATTCAAGATTAAAAGTATAAAAATAGGATTCATGTTATTAATTTTAGGTATTTAAAACACTCAGTGTACTCTTAAAATATAAAAGGTTTTGTGCCTCTGTCTTGTCACAAATCCACACATATTAGCTGCCATATTTCTCTAATGGGTGATAATAATAGTTTCATTAAAAATGTTACAATTATAGAAACCATTTTATCCCGAAGGAATCTGCAAATGCTTTACAAACCCTATGGCTTACTAAATATAGAACCAACCACTTCTGGGTGCACTCGACTGCAGCTGCCTTAAACAGCAGGCAACTACACTTCACAGCAATCAAGAACAAAGTAAAGGAAAAATACCACAGCCCAACGAGCTTCACAGAGAATCTATACAGTAACAGTGAAAACTAGAATTTCATGTGGATGAAGTATGCTAATTATTTTTTTAAAAAGTGAAAAAAGAGTATCACATATGTATGGTGATCTGCCTTGCTCAAATCCTCCTCAAGCCATTCACAACCACCCAAGTGTTTCAATGATCGCTGAATGATCCCTGAAACTTGGGGGTGAGGACGGATTTTGAAGAACTGTCTTTGGTGTTCAAGGGAAGAGCTCTTAGCTCAATAATTCAAATAGTGGGGGAAATCTTACTTTTCAATTCCTGCAGAAAAGTGGACACTACACCTTCATTCTTTAACACTTAGAGTCTCCTTCCTGTGGAATCAGGGCAACAACTGGGATTAAATCAAACATATGAAATGCAGAGTATTTCCTGAGGACTATCTAATCTTTGAGTTTTAAGGTTTTGTTAGAATAAAACAAGAGATTTGGGGCTCCTCAGCTATTATGCTGAGCACTCTTCGTTTTACTGGCATTAGTCAAACAACATTAAGATCAGAAAATAGTGCAGAAAGTAGATTGTGCATATACATATACATATATATATATATATGCATGCACATACACATACCTGTTGGGCTTTTTTTTTTTTTTTTTTAAAGACACTCTGGGAAATGAAACAGTACGACAATTATACTGGAAACCAAGATATTTATTTTTTTCTTTCAAAAGGCTATTTTAGTTAAGGCCTAGTTGGTAAGAAGCTTAGGAATTTATGTTTTGGTTCTACAGTCACCTTCCTGAGACCATAATCAGTTAACCTCCAAGAATCTTAGTTTTTAATGGAAATATAAACAATAAGAACTCAAAAATATTACTATGGTAACCTCTCTGCTGAAATTCAGATCCAGATGTGCCTACTAGAATGTTCCTGAAAAGTGACCCTACCTTGTACAAAATGAAAACCCTTGCCCTGCTCCCAGAGTAGACAAAAACCAAAACAAGGAACAATCCTTCCTTTTGTTTTTTACTTTCCCCAGTTCTATTAATCTCAGTTACTCCACCTCATCACCCAGACCAGCTCTGCCACTGCCCACATTTCCCATATCATACTGTTTACACCTAGGAAAACTCTCTCAAATCCAGAGACTCCCTGCCCCTCCCTTTATTATTATTATTATTATTATTATTATTATTATTTTATCTGAGAAAGTGAGTGCATGCACAAGTTTGGGAGGGGGCACAAGGGGGGAGAGAGAATCCCAAGCAGGCCCATTGCTCAGTGTGGAGCCCGACACGGTGTTCAAACCCATGACCTTGGGATCATGACCTGAGCTGAAATCAAGAGCTGAATGTTTAACTGACTGAGCCACCCAGAAGCCCCCCACCCCCCAATTTTTTTTTTTTTAATCTCCACAGATACTGTTAGTGTACACTCTAGTGTATTGCTTGGGGAACTACAACAACTTTTTAAAAATTAATTAATTAAATAATTAAGAGGGAGAGAGTGCAAGCAGGGGCAGGGCAGAGAGAGAGGGAGAGAGAGAATCGCAAGCAGGCTCTGTACCGTCAGCAGAGGCTGACTCAGGCTCTAAATCACCAACTGTGAGATCATGACCTGAGCTGAAACCAAGAGTTGGGACACCTAACTGACTGAGCCACCCAGGCACCCTGAATAACAACAACTTTTTCACCGGTGTATGCCACTTGTCTTTCTTCCTCCGGCCCCAAGCTACTATGACTTCTCAAACTCACGTCTGATTATATCAGTCACAATTTAAAAATCTTCAATGCTTCCCTAGTGTTCAAATGATACAATTCAAACTCCTAACTTTGACTCACTTTCTTTCACAAAACCTTTTCTCTAGTTAGGCTGCAGAAAACGCCCTCACACAGCATGCCTGGGCAAGCCTTGAGGCCTTTGCAAGGCTGTTCCCTGCCTCTAATGACCATCACTGGCTCCTCTCTCTCCAGATGGCAAATTCCCATCTATTTTCAAGACTTGGCTCAAATGCCACTTTCTCTTTGTAACCTTACCATACATCCCCAAATTTACTGTTCCCTCCTTTATATGACTATGACATTTTGTTCATATATTACACAGAATATATCACTTTGAAATGCAATTATATATGTGTCTTTCTCTCCCAATAAACTATGAAATTTTCCAGAGCAGGAATCATGTTTTATTCATATTTACATCTCCAGTGCCTAAGATAAAACAGGTGCTCATGCTGAATGAGTACTAATGATGATGACAGGCTTCCTCAGTTATAAAGTGAAAAAGTACAGCATCCTCACAAACAGTAACATTACAAATAATGTACAGAAAAATACTCAGATATGTTTTACCGTGGCTTTTACTCAGTGCCTAAACTGTGTCAGACAATCTAGGCCTGTCCCAGATATAAATTAAAAAATTATAAGGCCCTGGGTTTCCAGTCTGTGACTACAAAATCTCTTGCCAATAGTATAGCTACATAAATGAAATGAGATTTCATCAGTGATCTTCCTGAAATACACGGAAAGCCAATGAGACTGTTTTTTAAAAGAGACATATAATTTGTATTAAGATGCTAGTTATAGAAAATAGTGGTTTATAAGAAGAACTACAAGTTCCACTCAAAAGGGCATCTGCCTCTCACATGGCAATTCTATGCAGGGTGCTCAAAGATGAGTAGCAATAGGGAATTTTAGTTTAACAACGGTTAATAACTTTCTGTAGCAACGTAGGGTAGGTGTCTCTAGTGTAAAATAACAAAGAACGTCAGGGATTTTTATTTTAATTATAATAAGGATCAGGCTCTGACTGAGGTACCCAAGAGTTAAGTATTATTCTAATAGGGTAAGTAAAAACTGATGGCCACGTGCTTCCTCTGAATTAACACAAATTTAAAATAAACTGGAAGGTATGTTAAAAAAAAAAAAACCTACCTAATTCAGCCGCTAGTCTTTAAGCAGATGAACATGTAAATCACTCAGTAATGAACATCCTATGCCAGTGCTCAGTTTTCTCTTATAAAAGTGGGGATAGCAGCACTACTATCAGCGATAGTAGCTGCCATTAGAAGTACTCCTTGTGGGCCAGGCACAAGCTGTAAGGACCTTAAAGTTAATTCCTTTATAGATAGCTCAATAAAGTATGTATTGTTACTTCTCTTCAAGCTAAGAAATGGAAGTTCAGAGAGGTTAAGAAGCTTTCCCTAAAGTCAGAGTCACAGCCTATTAAGTGTATAGGTCAGATTCAAATCCATATCTGATCCTAGTGGTCACAGCCTTTCTCATGATATGAAAATACTGATGCTCATAACTGAACAGTGACAAACTCAGAGAACTACAAAGAAAACTTCGTAATGGATCCTTCCCCACACTCTTCTCAAAGATAATTAGGGTAAGTAGTTTGATATATTTACCTACCTTATAAATAGCTTACTTGTTTTATGTGTTAAAGTTATAGCTCACTAGGATATGTTGCCTTCATGTAAGAAGAATGATAAATTTTCATCAATATTTCATAACCTTTAGCCTTTCTGGTCTTCAAATTCCTTGATGAGTGGGAGACAGGAGTAGCTTGGCATTAATCTCTAGTGTCTTTTATGACCATTTTGTTTCTAGGTCCGTATGAAATCATTCTTATTTTAATTTATGCTTACTTCTTCTTTTCTGTCATTTGCAGCAAGGCTTGGACTCATCAACATTTAAAATAAGATCTGAGAACAAGGCCACTTCTAAAAAAAGATACAAAACCAGGTGAAAGGCCAGTACTGCTGTGACAAGAGACCAGCAGAAGAAGAAAACGCTCAGTACTAAAAAGCATTCTTGTGCCAAATTATGGAGAGAGGCAAGCTATATAAGGAAAGCCCATGAACTTGGACTTGATGTTTAAGATAAAAAAAGTACAGTCAATACACATCAACCAAGTCAACTACAAAAGTGGCTTTTTTAAAAATAAAAAAACAAAGTTATCAAAAAAAAAAAAGAAGTTCTGCAACAGCCATAAATTGGTAAGTGGAATACTATAAAATGGTCACTGACTGCTTGGCCATTTATTCTTTTTAGCCCTGGAATTTAAGAGCTAATCTTCATAATTTGACAGAATAGAGAAATTATAATTCTTTAGCTGAAGAAGAACTTATTCAGCATAAGGTGGATCATCAACTTTCCCTAAGGCCCCCAATCCCAACCTCCTATCAACTTCTCTGTGCTCAGCTCAGGAAACATCCATTGAACAGCTTTCACCTAGCTTTTAAACCAGTCTCTGTCAAATGGTATTCCCATCTTTCAGAAAGTAATCATCTGTTTTACTACCACTTTGAATCTACTGGATTATCAATACTATGACATATCTGTCTTTCATTATTTCCACAGAGTGGACCCCAGGCCTCTATTTTTCAGTTTTCCTCTCTTCCTCTGACCATTCTACGATACACTTGGTGGAAGCGTGTAAGACACAGCTCTCACTATTTCAACAATTCATGTGAAGATGCCTTAGGGAGGATGCACTCTCAAATCTAAAAATTATTCTCTAGAATAGTTTAGAAATTAAACATTTCTTTAAAAAATGAATTGTCTTTAATGTGAGCTAAATATCTGATTTAGTACTAAGTTTGAGGCCCAAACAAAATTTAATCTTAAATGTATAATGAGATTCAAAGATGAACAGAATCTGACAACAATCCTGGAGGGTTGGCTACTCTTCAGCGAGAAGATAACATCCATGTTATGGAACATCAAGCACACAGGGCAAAGGTAGGAACAAGCCTGACATGTTTAAAGAAAAGAAATAGGGCAGCAGCATGATGAATGGTGAGAGGTCAATGAAGTGGGAAGGGATCCCATAGGGCCTTACTTGTAAGCCATGGTATGAAGGAGAGTCCAGATTTTATTTGATTCTCCTTGGAAGATTCTTTCCTCTTGAAAGATTTAACACTGTATTCTCAGTTTTCCTATTTATTTGACGTCCATCTCTGTCTCCTACATTCTACTCTAGCTGTTTATTAAACACTAGAATTCCTCAACACTTAGTCACTAGACCCTCTTCTGTTCTCGCTGTATACATTCTCCCTAAATGATCTCACCTCAGCCAACAAATTTCAATCACCTATGAGCATACAATTCACACATTTATATCTCCTGCCCAGATTTCTTCTCTAAGCTCCAGAACCATAGATCAGCTGTTCGATTGATCCTTTCACTCGTCACACATAGAACTCACAACTTTCCCTACACTCATTTTGGCTTCAGTCTTCTTCCAACCTTCTTAGGTTATTAGGCTCTTTTTAAAAACACCACGTACTAGTGTGTTCACAGCACCTTTTAAAATTAAAAAAAAAAAAGAAATATATAGATGTGATCATTTGTTTAATGTCTGTCCATTTCTTTCATTTTTCTGACTTCATTACCTATTTTTTGGTTCATATTTTCCTCAGTCTCAATCCAGTGTCCAACAACACTAGACAATTACCACTTGCCAAATGAGCAAATAACTTGTTTTCCATAAAATATGCTGATCCCCAAAATGGATACTTGAAACAGCATTTCGATGGGGGTGAAGATGGAGAAGTAATAAGAGGAAGACGGTAAACAGAATATAAATTACTAAGCAAAAAATTCTGCTATTTTCTGAAATAATTTTTCACTGAAGGCACTAGGAGATAACAAAATCAGTTTTTTGAAAAGTGACTGCCCATATACTAGTTTTTTTTTTTTTTTTTAATGTTTTATTTATTTCTAGGAGAGAGAGAGAGAGAGACAGCGAGAGCAGGGGAGGGTCAGGGAGAGAGGGAGTCACAGACTGAAACAGGCTCCAGGCTCTGAGCTGGCAGTCAGCACAGAGCCCAACGGGGGGCTCGAACCCACGAACCGCGAGATCATGACCTAAGCGAAAGTCGGACGCTTAACCGACTAAGCCACCCAGGAGCCCCGCCCATATACTAGTTTTTACTCTGTAGCCAACAAGTAAATTTTTGAAAAGGACTAGACCTGGTGAACTTCCCTAACTAGCAAAGATTTTACTTCTTGATGAACCGAAATGTTCTCACATGAAAAAATCACCCTAAGTCTTATTCTTTGTAAACAGAGCAGCTCCTGATTATTGTGCTTTTGTGACAGTGGACACCAGCAAGTTAAAAAAAATTATTCCACTCCATCATTTCTGCAATGATGGGCTCTTCAGAGGACTGATTGGATAGGAGGTCTTAGAAAATAAGATTTTGTAAAGGGGCACAATTTGCAGACTGTTCTAAATGACTATTTATCCTGTTTCAATAAGATGCTAAAGTCACTTTTCCAAAAAAGCTAAAGCTAAACATTGTCAACTGCATCTATTCAGACCTAGATTATCCTTCTTATATTACTCATATTTAATAGTCCTTATAATAAGGACCACTAAAGAGAACAAAATGCAATATGTGTACCACATGGTATTTACATATTATTGAAGTCTATAAAGATTTCTAAGGTTATCTTTCTGGAGCCTGATGCTAGAGATAGATGAGTCATTATGGCATTGAACTATCAACAATTTCCTGGGCTCACATCCTGTACAGATGACCCTTACTTTTTTAAGGTTATGGTAATGATTAAGAACATGTACTCTAAAGACTTAAATTGAAATCCTGGTTCCTCAGCTTATGAACTAGCCAAGTTAACTTTTTTGAGAATAAATTTCTCCATGTGAAAATGGGGTTAAGTATACATATGTCATGAAGTTATTATAAAGATAAAATGAAACAAAATATGTCAAAAGCTCAGCCTCCTATTAACTAAATGGTAAGTACCCAACAAATGGGTAATAACTATTTTTTTGTTTGTTTCCTTTCTTTCCAAAGGTCTAAATTCTCATTTGGTTGGTCTCAATATCTCTTTACACTTTGTATTACTGAAAATCTCAAAGGGATTTTGTTTATCTAAGTTATGTCTACTAGTATTTACCATTAAAACCGAGAAATTTTAAAAACCGATGATTTTAAAACAATGATAAACCCATATAAGTCATAAAGAACATTTTTTAATAAAAATTCATAAGAGGAGTGGTACTGTTTCACATTTTTGTAAATCTCTTTCATGTCTGGCTTAATAGAAGACAGCTGGATTCTCATATCTGCTTATGCATTCAATCTGTTGTGCTATCACATGTCACGAAGACTCCGGAAAACTTCAATGTACACTCATGAGAGAATGAGAATGAAAAAAGCAAATACTTTCTTAGTATTACTATGAAAGTAGTTTTAATCTCAAAGACCTCTCCTGAAAGGATCTCAGGGGGCCTCAGGGAATCTCCAGACCAAATTCTTGAGAATCACCATTTCAGGCAATGGTTCTCAATTAGGAGTATTAATTCTGGACTTTATTTCTGGAGACCTTCATTCAGAAAATCAAAGAGGATACTGGCAATGAGTATATTTTAAAAGTTCTGTAAGTAATTATTATGTGAACCCATAATTAAGAACCACTACTCTAAAAAGTGTTTAGATTCCCTCCAAATTGGCCAAGAGGAGGTCAAACTTTCACTCTTCGCAGATGACATGATACTCTATAGGGAAAACCCAAAACATCCCACCAAAAAACTATAAGAACTGATCCATGAATTCAACAAAGTGGCAGGATATAAAATCAATGCACAGAAATTGGTTGCATTCCTATACATCAACAATGAAGAAACAGAAAGAGAAATCAAGGAATCAACCCCATTTACAACTGCACCAAAACCTATAAAATACTTAGGAATAAATCTAACCAAAGAAGTGAAAAATCTATACAATGAAAACTATAGAAAGCTTATGAAAGCAACTGAAGAAGACACAAAAAAATGGAAAAATATTTCATGCTCATGGATAGGAAGAACAAATATTGTTAAAATGTCAATAATACCCAAAGCAATCTACATATTCAACCCAATTGCTATCAAAATAACAGCAGCATGCTTCACAGAGCTAGAAAAAACAATCCTAAAATTTGTATGGAATCCGAAAAGACCTCAAAAAGCCAAAGCAATCTTGAAAAAGAAAACCAAAGCAGGAGGCATCACAATCCCAGACTTCAAGCTGTATTACAAAGCTGTAATCATCAAGACAGTATGGTACTGGCATAAGAACAGACACTCAGATCAATGGTACAGAATAGAGAGAACCCAAAAAAGGACCCACAAATGTATGGCTAACTCATCTGTGACAAAGCAGGAAAGACTAACCAATGAAATAAAGACAATCTCCTCATCAAGTGATGCTGGGAAAACTGGACAACGACATGCGGAAAAAGGAACCTGGACAACTTTCTTACACCACACACAACAATAAACTCAAAGTGGATCAAAGATCTAAATGTAAGACAGGAAGCCACCAAAATCCTCGAGGAGAAAGCAGGCAAGAACTTCTTTGACCCTGGCCACAGTAACTTATTACTCAACACATCTCCAGAGGCAAGGGAAACAAAAGCAAAAATGAATGAATGGGACCTCATCAAGATAAAAAACTTCTGCACAGTGAAGGAAACAATCAGCAAAACTAAAAGGTAACTGACAGAATGGGAGAACATATTTGCAAACAGCATATCAAAGGGTTAGTATCCAAATATCTATAAAGAAATTATCAAACTCAACCTCCAAAAAAACAAAGAATTCAGTGAGAAATGGGCAAAAGACATGAATAGACATTTCTCCAAAGAAGATATCCAGATGGCCAACCGACACTTGAAAAAATGCTCAACATCACTCATCATCAGGGAAATACAAATCAAAACCACAATGAGACACCACCTCACAGCCGTCAGAATGGCTAACATTAACTATTCAGGCAACAACAGATGTTGGCGAGGATATGGAGAAAGAGGATCTCTTTTGCGCTGCTGGTGGGAATGCAAACTGGTGCAGCACTCTGGAAAACAGTATGGAGCTTCCTCAAAAAATTAAAAATAGAACTACCCTATGACCCAGTAATTATACTACTATTTATTTATCCAAGGGATACATGTGTGTTGTTTCAAAGGGACACATGCACCCCAATGTTTATAGCAGCACGATCAACAATAACCAAAGTATGGAAAGACCCTAAATGTCCATCAATTGAATGGATTAAGATGTGGTATGTGTGCGCGTGCGCGCGCACACACACACACACACAATGGAGTATTACTTGGCAATCAAAAAGAATGAAATTTTACCATTTGCAACTATGTGGATGGAACTAGAGGGTATCATGCTAATTGAAACTAGTCAGAGAAATAAAAATATCATATGACTTCACTCATATGAGGACTTTAATATGAAAAACAGATAATCATAAGGGAAGAGAAACAAAGATAATATAAAAACAGGGAGGGGGACAAAAACATAAGAGAATCTTAACTATGGAGAACAGAGGATTACTGGAGAGGTTGGGGGGGGGGTGGGCTAAATGGGTGAGGGGCATTAAGGAATCTACTCCTGAAGTCATTGTTATACTATATGCAACTAACTTGGATATAAATTTTAAAAAAAAATAAATTAAATAAAAATTTTAAAAAAATGTTTAGAATCACTAATTAATATTCTTTTTAGATAGGCTCTGGAATAAAATTCTTAAATGAACAATAACAGGTGTTGGTGAGGATGTGGAAAAACTCCTCATACACAGCTGGTAGGAATGGAAAACTGTGTAGCTGCTGTGGAAGAGCCTGGGGATCCCTCAAAAAGTTAAACAAAGAACTATCATATGACTCAGCAATTCCACTTCTGAGTATATACCTCAAAAAATGAAAATATATGTTCAAACAAAACCTTGTAAATGAATGTTCATAGCAGCATTATTCATAATAGCCAAAAAGCAGAAAAATCCCAAGTGTCTGTTAATAGACTAATAGAAGAACAAAAGGTAACATATCCCTACAATGGAATATTATTCAGTCAGAAAGAGGAACAAAGTACCAATATACCCCACAAAATGGTTAAACCCTGGCATTATGCTGAAACTAAAGAAGGCAGACACGAAAAGCTATATTTTGTATGATTTCATTTCTGTGAAATATGCAGAACAGGCAAATATTTAGAGACAGAAAGCAGAAGAGCAAGCACCAAGGACTAGGGAGAAGGGGGAATAGAGAGTGAATGCTTCATAGGTATGGGATTTCCTGTTGGGGGGTGAGAATGTTCTGGAAATAGACAATGGCGTTAGTTGCACAACGTCACAGATAGTAAACTTCTTGTTATGTGTGTTTTATCCCGATAAAATTTTTAAACATTTACTGGAACTAATTGTCCATGAGGCTCTTCACATGTTTTATTTGATCCTTGCTACCCAAAAAACACTATACAACAGTCATCCTGTTCTTGGTGGCTGTTTCTGACTCCTCTTTCAACTGCGCTTGTAATCTCTGAGACTGCCATCTCCTACCATGTATGGCTGCTCTTTTCTGCCTCATGCTTCCTCTATCTACAGCCCCTTCTTAGTGAAAGGGTATGTTCATTTATAAGCACTATGGCCAATCAGGATACCTCTTCATTGCATTTTAGGTTACAAATGAATGGTAACATGCCAATGAAGTTTGTAGCCCTTAAGACCCCTTTTGCTCAGACTCAGGGATTTACCAAAACTGCCTTCTTTTTGGCATGTGTCAAGGCTGGACCTGAGTAAAAGGAAGCTTTGTTGTAAATACTTAAATGATTTACTAAAGTGGTTCTACAACTTTAGAATGCATTAGACTTCTTGGATCAGTTACAGTAGGCTTCTGGTGGAATCTGTTGGGTTTTCTATGTAGAGTATCATGTCATCTGCAAAAAGTGATAGTTTGACTTCCTCTTTGCCAATTCTGATGCCTTTTATTTCCTTTTGTTGTCTGATGGCTGATGCTAGGACTTCCAGCACTATGTTAAACAGCAGTGGTGAGAGTGGACATCCCTGTCGTGTTTCTGATCTCAGGGGGAAAGCTCTCAGCCAAGTTGCAGGGTACAAAATCAACATACAGAAATCGGTTGCATTTTTATACACCAACAATGAAGCAACAGAAAGAGAAATCAAGAAGCTGATCCCATTCACAATTGCACAAAAAACCATAAAATACCTAGGAATAAACCTAACCAAGGATACAAGAGATCTGTATGATGAAAACTACAGAAAACTTATGAAGGAAATTGAAGAAGATACAAATAAATGGAAAAACATCCCATGCTCATGGATAGGAAGAATAAATATAGTTAAGATGTCATTACTACCCAAAGCTATCTACACATTCAACGCAATTCCAATCAAAATTGCAACAGCATACTTCTCAAAGTTAGAGCAAACTATCTTAAAATTTGTATGGAACCACGAAAGACCCCGAATAGCCAAAGTAACACTGAAAACCAAAACCAAAACGGGAGGTATCACCATCCCAGACTTTAACCTCTACTACAAAGCTGTCATCATCAAGACAGTATGGTATTGGCACAAAAAGACACACTGACCAATGGAACAGAATTGAGAACTCAGAAGTGGACCCAAAAGTATACAGCCAACTGATCTTTGACAAAGCAGGAAAGAATATCCAATGGAAAAAAGATAGCCTCTTTAACATGGTGTTGGGAGAACTGGACTGCAACATGCAGAAGAATGAAACTAGATCAATTTCTCACACCATACACAAAAATAAACTCAAAATGGATAAAGGACCTGAATGTGAGGCAGGAAACCATCAAAACCCTACAGGAGAAAGCAGGAAACAACCTCTTTGGCCTCCACCGCAGCAACCTCTTACTTGACACATCCCCCAAAGCAAAGGAATCAAGAGCAAAAATAAACGATTGGGACCTCATCAAGATTAAAAGCTTCTGCACAGCCAAGGAGACAACCCACAAAACTAATAGGCAACCAACGGAATGGGAAAAGATAGTTGCAAATGACAGACATATCAGATAAAGGGTTGATATCCAGAATCTATAAGGAACTCACCAAACTCCACACCCGAAAAACAAACAACCCAGTGAAGAAATGGGCAGAAGATATGAACAGACACTTCTCCAAAGAGGACATCCAGATGGCCAAAAGACACATGAAACGATGCTCAGCATCCCTACTCATCAGGGAAATACAAATCAAAACCACACTGAGATACCACCTCACACCAGTCAGAGTGGCTAAAATGAGCAAATCAGAGAACACGAGATGCTGGCGAGGATGTGGAGAAACAGGCACCCTCTTACACTGTTGGTGGGAATGTAAACTGGTACAGCCCCTCTGGAAAACAGTGTGGAGGTTCCTCAAAAAATTAACAATAGAACTCCCCTATGACCCAGCAATAGCACTGCTAGGAATTTACCCAAGGGATATAGAAATGCTGAGGTATAGGAGCACATGTACCCCAGTGTTCATAGCAGCACTCTCAACAATAGCCAAAACATGGAAAGAGCCTAAGTGTCCATCAACGGACGAATGGATCAAGAAGATGTGGTTTAGCTATACCATGGAATACTACATGGCAATGAGAAACAATGAAATCTGGCCATGTGTAGCAACATGGATGGACCTTGAGGGGGTTATGCTGAGCGAAATAAGTCAGGCAGAGAAGGCCATATATCATATGTTTGCATGTATAGGAGGATTAGGAGGAACTTAACTGACGAACAAGGAGGAGAAGAAGGGGGGAAATGGTGGGGGAAAGGGAGAGAGGGGGGAGGGGGGATGGGCATGGAGGAGGGCACTCATGGGGATGAGCACTGGGTGTTATGTGGAAACTAATTTGACAATAAACTATTTGTAAAAAAAAAAAAAAAAAAAAGAATGCATTAGACTCCCCTGGGGCTTGTTAAAATCCAGCTTGCTGGACCCCACACTCAAGGTTTCTGCTTCAGGAGATCTTAGGGTAGGCCTGAGATTCATGTTTCTATAAGTTCCCAAGAGATGTTGCTGGTCCAAGGACAACATTTTGAGGACAACTGTTCTAGAGTGGTTCTCAGTCTTGGCTGCATAGAATAATGTATGGTTCTTCAAAAACAATCACAAGAACCAGTCCCACCCACAGACCGATTAAATCTGTTTTTCTGGGGGCATGAGTTGAAATATGATGCATCTATATTTTTTAAAAGGCTCGCCAATCTCCCCCCTCCCCCGCAGACATTCTAATGGACAGCTAGAGTTGAGAACCACTGATGTAGACCTTCTAATTACCAATTATAATGTAAAGTAAAAGGGACAAATAACTGATACAAAGGTGTTAGTTCACAAAAGGTACCATTTGCATGAGAGCTGGAGACTATGAATGGAATAAGACATTTCTAATATTCTTGACCAATTCCAAATCAGAGCTTATTCTATGAATGGAAAAGCATAAAGGGACCATGGCAGACTAGAAACAGAGACATGATACTTTTAAAGGAGCACTTAGCCTACAGAAATAATGCAGAAAAATCTCTATTTCTCTGCATTCATTTCCCCTGCATTCTAGAAGAGGAGGAAGAGGAGACGGAGGGAACAGGGTGAGGAAGAGGAAAAGAGGAAGACACAGAATAGAGAAATACCCATTTAGACCCTGAAGTTAAGTCTTTTACGTGTGTACCACGTGACATATACAGGGATATCAGGACTGCATAATAATACACTAGGAAAACACTAGGAAAAAATATCCATCAGTAATAAAATAGATGATTTGTGGCATATTCATATTCATAAAAATAATATCCCACAGTAGCAAAAATGAATAGATATGCAACATGAGTATAATATAACAATGTGGAAGCCATTAGGAATATATTAAGTGAATAAAGGAAGTCACAGAGGAATACACACAGATGATTCCATTTATATAAAATTCAAAAGCTTGTAAAACTAAAAAATGAGTTGTTTATGAACATATGTGATGACACTATGAATAAAAAATGATAAACACAAAATTAAGGCTAGTGGCTAATTCTCATGGGGAGGGAAGGGAAAGTACATAGAGGAGACTAAAGAAACATTTTAGGTGGACCAGGGTGTTGAATGTATCATTATTCTTTATACTTTACCTATACATGTATTTAAAAAGTAATTTTGTGTCCATGCAATATTTAGCCACCAAAAAAGACACAAGATGGATAACCTAATGGAACACAATGAAAAGTAAAATGACAAAATTATACTAAAACTAAAGGACAGGCATTAGCATGAGAGCTCAAAACACCTTACCAGGACACCACTCAGTTCTTCATGCTTCCTACCTTTCTCTCTCTCTGTCCATTCAATTTAACTCAACAAACCTTAATATACTCTGAGTACCTATATTTGTCCAGCATTATTACTATGCTAAGGGCAACAGAAACCTCCTCACAGCATGGAACACGAGTGACTTCAATGCTTTATGCTTTGGCCAGAGGCTAATTAAGTCTGCACTGTTCAATATGGTGACTACCAGCCACATATGGCTATTTAAATTTACACTAATTAAAATTAAATAAAATAAATAAAAATTCAATCCCTCAGTCAAACTGGCTACGTTTCAAGCGCTCAACAGCTACATACAGCAGCTTGTGGCTACTGTAGTGAATAGTGCAGATAAAGTGCTGCAGGAAGTCCTACTGTACCAGAGAAGACTGCTGAAGTCTCAGCAAACCCAGAAGACAACCAACCAAAAAAACCCATGTGCTCAGACAATGGGACATGAGGGAAGGGATCAAAGGAGGAAGAGCTGCTGGGCCTACTCATACACGTTTTATTTTACCCACAGCTATTGATCTGCCATGTCAGGTCCCTGTGGTTCTCCTCCCCTCATATCTGTTGCTTTATAAAAATAATGTTCTACTTCTTGGGTGTTTGCAGCCATAGCTCCTCTCTTCTGATAAAATGGATGCCTTTCTGAAAGGTACTGATACACAACCTAAGAATTACTCAGTAACCCATATTTATATCTTTTATTAACTTTCCATCTATGTGCATGCCTAACTTGAGGATCAGGCTTTGACAGGTATTAAATCATCAATGGCCAACTATAAGCCATTGTATTCGTCATCTTCTAAAGATGAGGATGAACCAACTAGGCTCCAATGGCAGTGGCTCCCTGAGAAGGAACATTCAAAACAGATACATGATGCAACAAATAGTTCTTCCATCTTTTGTTTTCACTTATAAATATGTCGCTAAATGCCAAAAAGAAACAATGAGTGCTGAATAATACTAAAAACAAATGCTTTTAATTATATTGATCATGGTATGATCTATACAAAAGGTAAGGAGACTTTGGATTGAACAATTTGAGCAGTTATCTTCACATTCTCATATCACACTCAACTCTCAACAGCTATATATGAAATCTCAGTATTATCATATCAAACACATATTTTGGCGACAAGGGGCATGCTTGTAAATTGTGAGACTTCTTTACACAGTAGTTCCTAAAGTGCGGTCTACCCAGACTTCAAATGTTCTCACTGAATCTTATACTATACTGCTCTGAAGGAGGATCAGAAGGAAAGCACAGAATAATTATCCATTTGAAGAAACTAAATAAAAGTCACTAAAGATGTTTCAGAAACAAAAACATTTAGGTTTTTATCTTTATCTTCCAACCTCCATCATGATTCACACACTAAATTTGCCTCTTAAATGTGAAATATGGCTGGGTCAGGTTTTGCATATTCTCCAAATTGTAGAGATTTATGTGACACATGTATATTTATCTGTCCCATGCACTTGTTTCAGTGGCAAAACAGAGGTTTTAATTTTTCAATGCAGGGGTATATGATAGGAGATAAAGTGGGTACTGACATCAAGAGAAATAAATATAATTATCGACTAATATATGTGAGTGAGCTTACTGGTTACCAATTTCTACTGGTGAGAGGGAAGCAAAAACCATGGCTGGCTGAGTTTCTTATTAATAATTTCTTCTAGAGAAGCAAAAATGAAGTTTCCTTTTATTTTATAAAAAAGGGAGCAAGTGTATCTTACTAAAGCAAAAATACATACAAGTGGTTTCTACAATTTATGTACGTAATTTATAGGTGATTTGAAAAAAATTTTAGTAACACTCAAGTTTCTAAATTCACACAAAAAGAAATTTATACCAACAATATGGGAAGGTAAAATGAAATAAAGTTATGTCAAAATATCTAAACAGATCCAATATAATATTATTCAAGTTTCTTAATGTATTGTCTAATGGAATTTTTAAAAAATTTCTAACTAGAAAGATTGGTGCAATAAGTCAAAAGTACAGAAGTAACTCAAGCCTACAGGTCACACCAGCCAAGAAGAAACAGATCCAGCAGTCTAGGGCCTAGCTATCCGTCCTTATCTTACAACCATCATTCTCTACCATCAAGTCATACTCATGTACTCCTTTGTTAAGCAAACATTAATCAGACTACTAACTACCATAAAAAATAGAGAAATAAATCAGACATGGCCTTTGCCTTCAAGGCTTATATAGAATAGTAGGGGAAATCACAGACTTAAATGTACAAGCTACAATGACAAAATTCCTAAGGAAAAAAAATAGGAGAACATCTATGTAGCCTTTTGAGTAACATATGAAAATCAAGAATCAAATAAGAAAAAAGTGAGAAAATGTGTATCAACAAAATAAAATAAACTTTGGTCTTCAAAACATGCTGTAAAAAGATGGAAATAGCAAGGCACACTAAGAGAAAAGTATCTATAATGCATACATATGAAAAAGGAGTAGTATCCAAAACATATAAATAACTCTTGTAACTTAATAACAAAAAGACAAAGAACCTAACAAAAAAGTGCAAAGGAACTGAAAAGACAGTTCACAAAAGGAGATACATAAATGGCCAATAAGCACATAAGAAAAAAAAAAATTCAACAATATTAGTCATCACAAATGCAAACTAAAACTGTAATGAGACATATACTTACCAGAATGACAAAAAAAATACTGACAACATCAATTTTTGTCAAGCATGTGGAGTAAACAGAACTCTCATCTTTTGTTGGTGGGCATATAAAATAATACAAGTACTTCAAAAAACTGCTTGGCAGTTTCTTATAAAATTAATCACACATTTACCATACAACCCAGCAATACCTAGGTATTTACCCAAGGGAAATGAAAACATGTGCACACAAAGACTTGTGCATAAATTTTTATACAGTTTCATTTATAATATCCCCAAACTGGAAACTAGTGCCCATCAAAAAATAAGTGAATTAAAAAATTGTATATTCATGCAATGGAATAATATTTAGCAATAAAAAGGAAGAAACTACTGATTGAATCTCAAAAGCATATGTTGAGTGAAAGAAGTCAGACACAAAAAAGTAAATATTGTGTGATACCATTTATTTAAACCTTCTGTTTAATTTAAACTATTTATTTAATACACCATTTATTTAAACTATTTTGTTAAATATTATATAAATACTATTTATATGAAATGCTAGAAAAGTTCTATAGTTTTCTTAAATGTTTATTTATTTTTGAGAGACAGAGAGAGACAGTATACGAGTGGGGGAGGGCAGAGAGGAGGAGACACAGAATCTGAAGCAGGTTCCAGGTCCCCAGCTGTCAGCAGAGACCTCAATATGGGGCTCAAACTCAGGAGCCATGAGATCATGACCTGAGCCAAAGTCAGATGCTTTACGGACTGAGCCACCCAGGTGCCCCAGAGACAAGGAAAATTCTAATCTGTGACGACAGAAAGTAGACCAATGGTTGCTTAGGGCCCGGGCCAGAGAGGGAGACGGCCTACAAAGGGAAATAGGGGATTTTTCTTTTTGGTGATAGAAATGTTTTTTATTTTTATTACAGTAGAGGTTATAAGGCTTTATAAATTTGTCAAAACTTACCGAACTGTACATTTACAATGGGTGGTTTTTCTGTATATAAAGTATATTCAATAAAGTTGACTGAGAAGCAACAATAACAAAAAGTGCTTATTTATGCACTGGCTTAATTACTCAATTGGCCTGTTACTTAATTCTTAAATTCTAATCACACCCCAACTACACTATAAAAGGTGAAGTGTCAGGCTCCTGGAACCACTGAAGGGGCACCGCAATCATCTACTTCAAAGAACAAAAGAATCCAGAACACAGTGATGTCCCACTGTCAACACAGCTGATCACAGCTCTTAGGGTAGATTATGACCTCATCTGCTCTCAAGTTTCTTTCTGATTTGGTCTTCAAATTCTGACAGGTATCTTATTTTTGTGTCCTCATCCCCTCCTTCATTCCAAGGCACTGGTGTAGCTTCACCTTCTGACCCGTCTCGTCTTGTGAGTTCTGAATTCTGGCAGACTCACTGTTTGTCTTAATCTTCTGCTCTGCATAACGCCAGTGCTGCTACTCTTGTAAAACAACTTGATTACTGGCTGCCAGCTATTTTTCCTGGTTACAACACCTTGGCTTCTTTCTTTATAATCACCCTGGGCTCTCCAGGTCCCAGACTGCATGACAACCATCATCACAGCACTTACCATTTCAGTGTCAAACTGTGATAAATGCTAGGCTGTACACAGTACCTAATTCTCACAATAGTTCTGCAAGGTGGCCATTACTATTCATCCTTATAATTAGGAAGTGGTGGCTCAGATAAGAAACTTATAAAACTAGTATTTATAAAAGGAGAATTCTAATTTGGGACACCTGGGTGGCTCAGTTGGTTAAGCATCTGACTTCGGCTCAGGTCATGATCTCACGGTTCATGGGGTTGAGCCCCACATCAGGCTCTGTGCTGACAGTTCAGAGCCTGGAGCCTGCTTCAGATTCTCTGTCTCAATCTCTCTCTCTGTCCTTGCCCTGCTTGTGCTCTGTCTCTCCCTCAAAACTAAATAAACATTAAAAAAAAAAAATACACTTTTTTATTTTTAGGAGAGAGAGAGAGAGACAGACAGCGTGAGCAGGGGAGGGTCAGAGAGAGAGGGAATCACAGAATGAAACAGGCTCCAGGCTCTGAGCTGGCAGTCAGCACAGAGCCCGACGCGGGGCTCGAACCCACGAACCAAGAGATCATGACCTAAGCGAAAGTCGGTCGCTTAACCGACTAAGCCACCCAGGCGCCCGCAAAAAAAGTGTATTTTTTTTTTTAAAGGAGAATTCTAAATTTGTTGGACTATATGACAACTTGCTTGGAAAAATTCAGCCCCTTCTGGTAAGGATACATTACCTTAGTAGCTACTTCACTCTGTAACAGGACTGGGAATCCTCTGTATGTCAATCAAGAAGTCTGTCCCATATTTTTAACATTCTCCTTGGTGTCCAACACAGTTACATACCATTTGGGTGAACACTAAAATATTGCTGAATAAATGAGTACCCATAGTTATTTTTAGGTAGAAGAAAACAAGCTAGGAGGAAAAAAAAAAAAAAAGGCAAAGAACACAAATTTTTTCTGCTCCTAGCCCAACCTAAATTCTGCAAACATGTAACAAATAGATTTTTTTCCCCTTCTCCTAAAAAAGTAATTAAATCCACCAGAGCAAAATAGAATTTGGACAAGATTACACAGTAATTGTAAGCAATAATAACATCAGTTTTGCTTTTTATAGCTCCAATTACTGTTCATAATGGTCAAATTACTACAGATTAATTGATGCCTCACTACAGTAACCTGTTAGGCAATGCTAACAGGCATTGCATTTTATGCAAAATGAGTTCTATTTGTGTCATTCTTCAAAAGATTGACTGGTAATATTTTTTTAACGTTTTATTTATTTCTGAGAGAGAGAGAGAGAGACAGCATGAGCAGGGGAGGGTCAGAGAGAGAGGGAGTCACAGACTCTGAAACAGGCTCCAGGCTCTGAGCTGGCAGTCAGCACAGAGCCCAACGTGGGGCTCGAACCCACGAACAGCGAGATCATGACCTAAGCGAAAGTCGGACGCTTAACTAAGCCACCCAGGCGCCCCGACTGGTAATTTTTTTTTAACTCACACCAAACTTGCTTATTTCAAAGGCATTCAATACTTCAGACTTGCTCAGCCAGACCTGAGATAATACAAGAATGGGGCTGATTCTCTGATACACTTGAAGAGGAGAAAAGGAAAATTAGTAACTGCCTTCACAAAGGAATGCAATACTAGAAATAGGTAGAGAACCCCATGTTTAGACTTGCAAGGTGGTATGCAGATACTGCAGAATTAATAACACATTAGGCAAAGGCACTAACTCATCACACAAATAATGAAGAGCCTAATGAGAAATTAAAGAAAAATAAACTATTACTACTCAAGCTAATAAAATGAACTTCAAATAGTGAATTAAGCACAGATATTACAGGAGTCCCCCTTCTACTTGCTAGATGGGGTAATGCCCAATTCATGAATCATTTCATAAAGACAATTAGATCTTCAAAAAAAAAAAAGCATAGATATTTACATTCACTCCTTCCTGAGACAACGTTAAAATAATAAGTTAAAAGGAAGAAATAGGAAGAGAATCTTCAGGGCACAAGAGATTTCAACCCAATTTTTGGAGGACAGAAAACAGTTGTTGAGAGATGACCAATGTGTCAAAGAGTGGAAACCATTACCTAGAATACAGAGTTATGTATGCTGTAGCAGAGAGGAAGTGACCTGAACCTTGGTGAGGTTGGAGATGGGGGAAATTCATTGACTGAGTTTACATATGGAACTGTCTGCCTTCTCCCCCTTCCCCTAGAATGGCTGGAAGCCAGATGTCCCCATCAACCAGGGAACAGTGTCTTTCTCCAGGTCAGTAGTCCCCAGCATCATCCCCACCCGACAGGTTTGTCATGACACAGATTGCTGGGCCCCGCTCCCACTGTTTCTTTTTTTTTTTTTAATTTTTATTTATTTCTAGGAGAGAGAGAGAGAGAGACAGCGTGAGCAGGGGAGGGTCAGAGAGAGAGGGAGTCACAGACTGAAACAGGCTCCAGGCTCTGAGCTGGCAGTCAGCACAGAGCCCGACGCGGGGCTCGAACCCACAAACCCCGAGATCATGACCTAAGCGAAAGTCAGACGCTTAACCGACTAAGCCACCCAGGCACCCCCCACTCCCACTGTTTCTAATTCAGTAACGGTTGCCAGGGGCAGGGGAGGTGCTTACTAATGGGTAAGGGGTTTCTTTCTGAAGTGATGAAAATATAAAATTAGATAGTGGTGATGGTTGTGAAAGAGGACCCAGCTATACTTTAATTGCCTCGATTTTGACTTCAGACTATACTTTCTAACTGAAGTTCTTTCCAGTTTATCTTTTTACTCAGGCAAAAGACCCAGTGGGCAAATCATCCTGTGATGGGAACCAAAATTAGCCCCTGAGCACGGACTACCCTGACATCAGCAAGCCCTCACATGACTGACCCCAAGACAGTGACCGACCTGATCTTTACTGCTCACCTGCACACTCACCAATCTTTGTCCCTCATCTTCCTTATACGAACCTGCCAGTGTTTTCAGCACATTAGAGACGGTCTTTGGGATATTAATCCGCTATCTTCCCTGTATGGGCCTCACTGATAAAAATTCCTGTCTTATTTCACTGTCACCTGTCTTTATGCCTTTGGATTTTGCCAGCAGTAAGGGGTTGAACCTGGTCTGTTTGGGAGCTCCAAAGTCAGGTGCTCTTGCACCCCTGGGCCCTAATTACAGTTGCACAATTTTGTAAATACACTAAAACATAATGAATTATACAGTTTAAGGTGTAAATTTTATGGTAAGTTAGTTGTATCTCAGTAAAGTTCTTCTTTCAAAAATCATTTACTCATCTGCACACAGGGCTCTAACCAAAGCCCAACAAAAAGATTTGAAAAAAATTTAAATCATGTCTCCCTTTTATCTTTCCTATGCTAACTTATTCAGTTTCTTCAACGATTTCTTTAGACCATGATGTCTGCATCCCTCTTATCCTGGCTGTTGCCTTAAAGTCAGATAGGCTACAAAGTCACAACCTTTTCATATAAAGTTTAATAAAAGATTCTAAGTATTTGGAAGTAGATAAGGGAACAGGACAGAAAAGCTAGACAGTTTGCTAGCTTTTCATGATTTGGCTAAATATCATTCACTCAAGGATAGTGTATTATACAAGGCATAAAGGTACCAAAAGATATTCTACAACAAAATACAGATAACATATACTGGGGTAACTAAAAGACTGTACACCATAAAATGCTCTAACATTGTATTAACTAGATTTCTGTTGTCCCAAGAACAGAAAACCAATAGAATCCAAACTAAATACGAGAGCCAGTGGTCATTAAATATAAATGACATTTTAAAATGCACTCTCATATAATCATTCCACTGATAAGGTTACTTCTAAATTCAATTCAACCTAGACAAGGTTGAAATTCCCTTGCCATATGTTGTTCGTGCCTCAGGACAGTCTTTTGTATTAACAGCTACCATGCTGTGAGTTTTTATTTAATACTTATCTTGTTCACTCAATTGTACGGGGCCATGAAGGTTGGGATTATATCTGTCTTGTTCATCTTTGTATCCCAGCACCTAACCTAGTGTCTGGTACAGAGTTGACTCTCAACAAATGTTCAATCAAGCTGAGATTGATTTTTGATCTCTGAATCAGGGAAATGATAGTAAAGAAACTATGAAGACAAAGAGGAACAGGAAACAGTTTGAGGAATTGGTAGGCTAAATGGAAGATAAGCATATAAACAGGTAATTTCAAGTTTTTATAAACAGAATTGATATAACTCCTTTCCAACAGGTATTAAAGTCTTTATTCTGTATTAATAAAGTTACAAAATTAAACAGTCCCTAAATCCAAAAGCTTTGAGTCTAAGCTATAGAGAAAAAAATGTCAGTGATTCCAGTGTTATAAAACAGAAAGAATAAAGCAACACAGGTGCACAAAAGAAGCACACTTAGGCAAGTAAGATGTGGGAGTGGGGATCCTCAAGAGTTTTTTTTTTTTTTTTCTGAGAGAGAGAGAGAGAGAGAGAGAGAGAGAGAGACAGCATGAGCAGGGGAGGGTCAGAGAGAGGGAGACACAGAATCTGAAACAGGCTCCAGGCTCTGAGCTGTCAGCACAGAGCCCAACGCGGGGCTTGAACCCACAAACCACGAGATCATGACCTGAGCTGAAGTCAGACACTTAACCGACTGAGCCACCCAGGCGCCCCTTAACAGATTTTTTAAGAATTAAAAACATTTTTAATGTTTATTTATTTTTGAGAGAGAGAGCAAGTTGGGGAGGTACAGAGAGACAGGGAGACAGAATCTGAAGCAGACTCCAGACTACAAGCTGTCAGCACAGAGCCCCGACAGGAGGCTTGAACCCACGAACCATGAGATCATGATCTAAGCTAAAGCTGGGCGCTTAACTGACTAAGCTACCCAGGCATCCCTGGGAGAGATCATTTTTAAGCTGAATTTAGATGGATAGGCAGGGGTTAGCTAGACAAAAGCATGGGGAAAGGACATTCCAGGTAAAAAAACAACAAAGGCACAGAAACACTTATATGTTAAACAGGATGTGATTAGAAATTTATAAGCAGTTTAGGATAGCTGAAGCAAAAGGAAGTAGACACAAATGACTGAAAAGATGAATGGATGTTGAAAAAGAAAAATTGGGGATAGAATTCACACAGTTGCTGTGACAAACTGGAAAGACAGTAGTGCCATTTCCTGACTTAGGAAATTCAGCAGGAAAAAACAGGCTGAGGGAATAAGATGATGGATCTAGTTTTGAAAATGTTGAGGTGGTTAAACAACAGCCAAATGGAGAAGCCAACTGGCATTTCACAGGTGGGAACCAAGCAGAGATTCCACCTTGGGATCAGGAATTTCACAACATCATTCTTTGACCATTACTTCATAACTATGCAGATTTTAACCCTAGCACATTCATGCTAACAATTCTTCATTATGACCTCCAATTCTTTAAGTCCACCACTTTTACCATCATCACCTACTACCCTATTTCCTCACTCCTCCTTGATCATGACCTTTTATACCGATCTACTTCCAACAACCTCATTTGGTAATTCCCAATCCCTGCTTAGTCCAAATATTCCCAATCTCTGTACTGTACCCAAATGAAATATTCCTATGAAAAATGAAAAGGCTCTGCACTTGCTGCTCAGTTTGCCTGAAATGGTCATCCCCTAGCTATATCGTACAAATGAAGAAATTGGTAAGGTGATAATGAAATTCCTGAGTCTTTTATACCAATAGTCTGCTAATTCATATTTCTATCAAAGCAGTTATTTTTTTAAGTTTATTTATTTATTTTTGAGAGAGAATGAGAGAGAGTGAGCGAGCATGCAAGCAGGGAAGAGGGGCAGAGAGAGAGGAAGAGACTCACAAGCAGGCTCTGCACTGTCAGATGCTGTTATGGGGCTCGGTCTCACAGTGAGATCACGACCTGAGTCAAAATTAAGAGTTGGAGGCTTAACTGACTGAGCCATCCAGGCACCCCAAAATACTTAATTTTAATTTTCCACTAAAAAGAAATCTCTTTGTTTTAAGGCCCCAATATCATATCAAGGGAATAGCATAAAGAACCATCATTATTCACACATACTCAGGAAATTAGGTAATTAAAGATCTCAAAGTTTCATGGTGATCATCTTTTCTAAAAGAGAGTAAAAAAATTGATTAACATATATTTAACTCTGTTGTAGGCTTGATTTTATAGTACAAACTACAAATTTAGAAGAATGAGAATTCAATTTACCAATATTTACTAAATATGTACTATTTTTAGTAGACATAAATACTTAGGATGTCTATAATCTGAAACAGACATGAAAAGAACCACAAACTGGCTAAACGTTAAGAGGAACTTTTCCCCTTTAGGACATGAGATAGGTGAATATTGGAAGAAAAGAGGAAAAAAACAAAAATAATTTCTTTTGAGAAGAACAGGGAAGGAATCAAGGAGAAAGTCCTCTTTCAGTTGAGCTGTGGAGGAATGAAATATGGAAAAAACAGTCTAATGCTACAGGGAAGGGCATTAGAAACAGACATGTACAAAAACACATGGCATGAATAAAATGGCCATAATCAAAAACGCTTGAAAATCAAAGGAGTATAAATTAATAAAGTTCAGATAAGCATCCAGGCATCAAGAGGATGAGGAATGAGAAAGTTATATGGGATGCAAAGACAGTTTCACTCTCAATTATAAAAGATACCTCAGTCTAACTCAGGTTCACATGCTGACATCCTTACCACAGCCACTTAACAGGATTAAGTACATCCTGAATATGAATGTTTCATGGCTTGTGAGCTCAGCATGTGAACTGATGAGATGACCCAGGGGAGTGAGTTTAAGATTGCTCATACCAACCAGAAAGCAAACAATTAATCAAACTAGAATAAAATTAACTTGAAGCATAAGCTGATTCTTCCTTGCCCCCACAATGGGAACAGCTGATTTTTTCTTATTAAAAATGTAATAAATACTAGTTTTTTGGATCTGAATAAAAGACAAACTTAAAGAACAAAATAAAAATTAGCAGAGATGGCCATTGCTTATTAGTTGAATACTGATGTACATTTTCCCTACATATACACGCATACACATTGTAAAACATGGAATCACATTTTACTTTCAGTTTCATAACCATTTTTTCTACTTTTAACAACATGTTGTAAAGCTTTATCATCACTTTTAAAAGCTGTACAGTAGGGGCGCCCGGGTGGTTCAGTCGGTTAAGCGTCCGACTTCGGCTCAGGTTATGATCTCACAGTTCGTGGGTTCGAGCCCCACGTCGGGCTCTGTGCTGACAGCTAGCTCAGAGCCTGGAGCCTGTTTCGGATTCTGTATCTTCCTCTCTCTCTGACCCTCCCCTGCTCATGATGTCTCTCTCTCTCTCTCTCTCAGAAATAATAATAAAAAAAATTAAAGAAAATTTAAAAGCTGTACAGTAATCCATTGTTTGAATGATTCATAATTAATTTTCCCTCGGTTTATTGTCAGGGTCCATTATACTCAATTTTAAGTTTCTTTGTTGAGCAATTTGTTGCTGTTATTTTGAAAGAGAAAGAATTTTTAAAGAAAACTTTAATTCCAGTGTAGTTAGCATACAATGTTATATTAGTTTCAGGTGTACCATATCATGATTCAAAAGTTCCATCCATTCCTCTATGTTCATCAAGGTAGGTGTATTCTTAATCCTGATCCCCTACTTCATCCATCCTCCTACCCACCTCCCCTCTGGTAATCCTCAGTTTGTTCTCTACAGTTAGGAATATGTCACTGAGCAGTTTTAATTATTTCTTAAGTTAGTATTTCATGATTTTTATTTTCTTAAAGATTATATTAATTTCCTAAGGTGGTCACAGCAAATTACCATGAACTGCTAGGCTTAAAAGCATATACATTTATTCTCTCAGAGTTATAAATGCCAGAAATCTGAAATTGAGGTGTTGGCAGAGCCATGCTCCTTGTAAGGTTCTAGGGAGGAACTTTCTGAGTTTCTGGTAGATCTCAGCAATCCTTAGTATTGCATTCCCAAGCATCAGTCCTATCTCTGCCTCTGCCTTCACATGGTCCTCTTCCCTCTGTGACTGTTTCCTGCATGTCTCTGAATCCAAACACCCTTCTTTCTTTTGAAAGATAAGAGTCAGTGAATTTAGGCCCACCCTAATCCACTATTTTATTTGATTATATCTGCAAAGACCATTTTTCTGAATCAGGCTGTACTCACAGGATTTATCTTTTTGGGGTACATTAATTGAAGCCACTTATAGATGTCTTCCAAAAGGCAGAGAAATTTGTACTTTATTCAAATAGAATAAAACTAATTGAATCCTTTAATGAATCTAAGATACATATGGGATTTAGTGATCTTATTTTCCCTATATATTTAAAACATTCTGCTATTTCATAATCCTAGAAATTATTTCATCGTTATTCATCAATTACTAAGTAAGTTAAAAAAAGAAATATTGAAAATAGAAAAATGAGGGGTGCCTATGACACATAGTGGATAAAAGGAAGATACAAAATGAGATAAGCCATCACCATCATATCATCCTCAGTTTTCTTACTGCAATACACAAAGTATTGTGTCATCTTTCAAAAAGATATAAGAAAAGCCTGGAGATACTATTGTTAAAGTCTTTTCCTAGTTTTCAGAGAACACAGTGGAGAATTGATATCTTTTATTTTTCACTCACAATGATTAAGAGAAGAAAAATGATAAAGATGCTTCATAAATATTAGGCAAGCTAGGAAATGAATGCAAAGAGACAGATAGTCACAAGCTAGTCTCTAGTAATAATGGTATAATTGGTTGTATAAATGAAATCTCAGACAATGAGCCTACAGATAATGATATCCTAAATGAATTTTCTCAAACCCAAGAACTGATAAGTGAACAATACATTTTTAAGGACAAAAAGGAAACATGATATTTTTATCCAATTAATTATTCTACAGTTAGGACTTCATCATGCAATAATATGCAACAAGAACTTGGATCATACCATTCTGCTGAAAGGATATGCGACAATACTGTTTCATCATTTGTGCACAAGAGTTTACTTGATATGGTTAATAAATTAACAAAGGCTGAAGGCAAGGATGTATACAAAGGCATTTGGAAGAAATAATATGTAGAGATGAAAAAAGCTAAGTGATTATAATTGGGAGTTTTACGAATCTAAAAATACAAATGTTTCACAATTATGGATCAAAATAGATGGCCACCCTGTCTTCAACAAAATTATGAGCTGTCCAGTATTCAAAAGTATTACTTTTTGATGATGTGAGTGCAAGAACCAGAAGTAATAATAATATTTAAAAAGTATTTGAAATCTAGCAACTGAATTAGGTATAGACATATTTTGGGCTCATGCCACGGCAGTTGATAAATAGCTACATATAAAGTACCGTGTCTATATGGGGTATTTTCAAAACCCAGAAAAGTGAGAATAAAAACTGAGGTTTGCTACCATCATCAAGACAATGAAAAATAACCTACAGAATGGGAAAAATATTTGTAAATCATATATCTGATAAGGGACTTGTATCCAGAGTATATAAAGAACTAAAGAACTCACAGGGGCGCCTGGGTGGCTTAGTCGGTTAAGAGTCCGACTTTCGCTTAGGTCATGATCTAGCGGTTCGTGGGTTCGAGCCCCGCGTCGGGCTCTGTGCTGACTGCCAGCTCAGAGCCTGGAGCCTGTTTCAGTCTGTGACTCCCTCCCTCTCTGACCCTCCCCTGCTCACGCTGTCTCTCTCTCTCTCTCTCTCTCTCCTAGAAATAAATAAAAAACAAAAAACAAAAACAAACAAAAAAAGAACTCACAATTAAATAATAAAAGACAACCAAACTTAAAAAAAAAAAAAAGAAAATGAACCAAAGACTTAAATAGATATTTATGTCTATTAAGTTTGGATGTCTCCACAGAAGATATCCAAATGGCCAACAGGCACACCAAAAGATGTTCAACATCAGTAGTCATTAGGGAAATGAAAATCAAAACCATACTAAGATGCCACTTTACACTCACTAAAATGGCACAATAAAAAGACATATAATAAGTGTTGACAAGAATGTAGAGAAATTGGGACCTTTATATATTGTTGGTGGGACTGCTGTAAAATGCTGCAGGCACTGTGGAAAACAGTCTACCAGTTCCTCATATAGTTAAAATTACCATGTGATCCACAGGTTCCATTCCTAAGTACCCACCAAGAGAAATGGTCACACAAATACTTGCACTCAAATATTCACTAACATTACTAATAATAGCCAAAAAGTAGAAATAACCCAAATGTCCATTATTACCTGTTGAATGGATAAACTGTGGTATACTGATATAATGTATGTTATTTGGCAATAAAATCAAATGAAATACTAATACATGCTGCAATGTGGACATTGAAAATATTATGCAAAGTGGAACAAAATATGATACACTGTGTATTCCATTTATATGAAGTATCCAGAACGTACAATGCACAGACACATAAACTAGATAAGTGGTTGCCTAGAGTGGGAGGGAGGATGGAGAGTAAATGCTAATGTGAAAAAGTTTCTTTCTGGGTGATAAAAATATTCTTAAATTATGGGTGATATTTGAAGTATGAAAATACACTACTGAGTTGTATGTACTCTTTAAATAGATAAATTTTATGGCAGTAAGTTATCTCTCAATAAAGCAGCTTTAAAAAATTTGGGTTTGCTATGTTTAAATTCTTTTTTTTTAAACTTTTTTTAATGTTTATTTTATTTCTGAAAAAGACACCAAGTGTGGGGAAGAGATAGAGAGAAAGACACAGGATCCGAAACAGACTCCAGGCTCCGAGCTGTCAGCACAGAGCCTGACGCAGGGCTTAAACCCACAAACCATGAGATCATGACCTGAGCCAAAGTTGGACTGAGCCACTCAGTTGCCCCAAAATTCTTACTAAAAATTCTAATGAAGTTGATTTTCATTATTCCTTTATTTTTACTTCTGCAAATTATTAAGAAGATGGCTTAAGAATATTTATTAAAAATAAGGTGAATTACTCCCAGATGGTAAATGTTGATGACTATTTTCTTTGCATACTGAGGGTTAAACAATCTTAAGTGGACATTTAGATTGTTAGTAATCTTTCCCTAGTATAAATAAAACTGCTTTCAACATTTTTGTTTATACATCTTTATAGAGTTGTAAAATCATTCCCTTAAGAAAAATTCCTAGACATGAAATTCTTGGTAAAAAGCATTTCTCTAGAGAGGTTCTACCAATTTATATTTCCAACAGCAATGTTCAAGAGGAAAATATGTTTTATTAGGAAATATGCTTCCCCTCATAGCTTACTAAAAAATACATAATAAGGAAAAAAAAACCTGTTAACAAACCACCAAAAGCAAAAAGCAAAAGAAAACCAACAAAAAAAGCAGTGATAATCAAAAGCTCTTTCAAATGTATTAGGCTGAATCTTTTCCCAATTCTGGCTTTAACTTACAAGAAATGGAAATTTTTATTATATGACATTTCTGAATGTAGGTTTTGCAATTCAGTATATTCCTAATTCTCTCAGAATAAATATGTCACTTAAAAATTATATTTATAGGCAGAGTATAAAGCACTTAACTTTCTCTTATTTAAAAAATATATTTATAGTTCTGTCTGCTGAAGGCTTAGAAGCAATAATACCCCTACAGCAGAAGGATACCCAGTGACTGAATCTTGGTTTCTAAAAAAACATCTTCCAATAAAAGGAACGAAGTCTCACCAGAAATGGCTGATTCTAGGGCCTAGGTAGGGAAAATAAAAAGCCTAGCATAGTGTCCCTAGGCAGGTGAATGGATAAACTATGGTACATGCAGATAATAAAGTATTATTTGACACTAAAAAGAAATGAGCTATCAAAGCATGAAAAGACACTGAGGAAACCTGAACATATATTACACTAAGTGAAAGAAGCCCATCTGAATAGGCTACTTACTCTATGATTCCAGCTATATGACATTCTGAAAAAGGCAAAACTCTGGAGGCATTAAAAAGATCAGCGGTTGCCAGGGATTAAGAGGGAGAGAGTGATGAATAGGAAGAGGACACAGGACTTTCAGAGCAGTGAAACTTTTCTAAATGATACTATAATGGTGGATACATGCCATTATTATACATCTGTCCAAACAACAGAATGTACACCACCAAAAGTGAAACCTAATATAAACTGCAACCTTAAGACTATTAATACTGTGTCAGTATAGGTTCACTGATCATAAAAAACAAATAAATAAATATGGGGTATCTTACAGTACCGGAAAATAAAAAAGCACTCAGAAAACGAAATGATAGGGGCATGTCAAAAGGATACAAGAGTTGATGTGAATGAGTTGCCAAATAGCTAAAACTAGAACTGTTTGAGCAACAAAATACATAACAGAACTAGAGTATAACCCAACCTATAAAATAAATATGCAAGTCCCTCCTGATATAAGTGAGTACAAAAATCAATAAGAGGGAAGAGATGACAAATGTTCCATAGAGAAGAATTCCAAAGACTCTCCCCTCCAGGAGGTGATGCTCAATTCCATCTCCCACCTCCCTAGAGTGCAGGTGGGTTAGACATGGTGACTTACTTCCAAAGAACCAAGAAAGGGAAAAATAGTGTATTTTCAGTGGAGAAACCCAGCAGATACTATTTTAGCCAAGTAATAAAGGTTAACATGGTTGTCACATACACCCTGATATGATAAGATCACTTCACCTCTACGGTATCATGCAATGCACAGTACTAGTAATGGGGAAACTGGACAAGAGGTATACAAAAAGTCTGTACTATCTGTGAAACTTTTATATATTTAAAAATTGCTCAAAATTAGAAAATTTGTTAAAAACAACAAAATTAAACTTTATTTTTTTTAAATGTTTTTTATTTATTTCTAGGAGAGAGAGAGAGAGAGACAGCGTGAGCAGGGGAGGGTCAGAGAGAGAGGGAGTCACAGACTGAAACAGGCTCCAAGCTCTGAGCTGGCAGTCAGCACAGAGCCCGACGCGGGGCTCGAACCCATGAACCACGAGATCATGACCTAAGCGAAAGTTGGACGCCTAACCGACTAAGCCACCCAGGAGCCCCACCAAAATTAAACTTTAAAATGGAGCCATGGAACCACTAAACCAACACAGATATCCTTTTAAAATGTGTTAACCTTCGGGGCGCCTGGGTGGCTTAGTCGGTTAAGCGTCCGACTATCGCTTGGGTCATGATGTCGCGGTTTGTGAGTTCGAGCCCCGTGTCGGGCTCTGTGCTGACTGCCAGCTCAGAGCCTGGAGCCTGTTTCAGAGTCTGTGTCTCCCTCTCTCTCTGACCCTGCCCTGCTCACGCTGTCTCTCTCTCTGTCTCTCTCCTAGAAATAAATAAAACATTAAAAAAAAATGTGTTAACCTTCTAAATGTAACCACCATTTACTCCATTTTGAATGTCTGCTCAATAGAGACGCTTGGGTGGCTCAGTCAGTTGAGCATCTGACCTTGGCTCAGGGCATAGTCAGGTTTGTGAGCCTCACATAAAGCCCCATATCAGGCTTACTGCTGTCAGCACGGAGCCTGCTTCAGATACTCTGCTCCCCTCTCTCATAAACTCTCTCTCAAAAACAAAACAAAACAGAATTCAAAAGTCTGCTGAATAAAATTAAAGAAAATGCAGAGGGAAGAGTAACAATTTTTTATTGGAGATTAAATCAGGCATTAATCTAAAACAGGAGGTACTGCATATTAATAGTCCTAGAACTATGCATATTCAACTAGATACATTTGACTGACATTACTAGAAACACTTCAAGACACATTAAAAAATACTGAACCTTATATTCTGCCAATTTAATCTTCTGTCAAGTTTCACTGTACACTATGTTCTATGGTTCACTGCATGTTACTGAGAAAGAGGGAACATATTTAATCCACTAGTGGTATTATAATGCCAAACACTTGGTAAATTTACACCTTTCACATATTATGACATTTCTGAGGGGAAGGTACTTTGCCACTAACAGATTAAAAAAAATGAAAACCAAAAAGTTAAGAAAGATTATCCAAAACTTGGATATAAAGCCGAAAGGTAGACAGTGTGTCCTTTCAATGGACTATGGGGACACAGATCCATTTAAACATTATTTAATTACTTATCAGAATGTACTTTGCTCTATTATTCTATTTACTATTGAATTAAATATCCCAGATTAAGTAAATTTACATGTTAATTTGTAGATTTTTGTCTAATAGAGCTGCAAATCGTTTCTGTCAGGTAGAAGAGAAAATTCCAAAGATTAAGGTTTAGTCACCTATAAGACATAAACCAGTATGTAACTAACCTAGCAATCTTATTCTAAAATTCCTTTACTAAACTGCCTACGAACACACAGCTCTTCAAAAGCTCTCTGAGCCAGTCTTACTTCTTTACGTGTTCCCTCAGTAATTAATGAATTGAATAAAATATTTGATACATGTTCAGTTTATATATGAGGCATGATTTTAATTTTTTAAAATTATGCTTTGAGGGGCGCCTGGGTGGCTTAGTCGGTTAAGCGTCAGACTTTCGCTTGGGTCATGATCTCGCAGTTCGTGGGTTCGAGCCCCGCGTCGGGCTCTGTGCTGACTGCCAGCTCAGAGCCTGGAGCCTATTTCAGAGTCTGTGTCCCCCTCTCTCTCTGACCCTCCCCTGCTCACGCTGTCTCTCTCTCTCTCCTAGAAATAAAGAAAGCCTTAAAAAAAATTAAAAAATAAATAAATAAATAAAATTATGCTTTGAAAGGCATAAGGAATTTTCTATGACATGCCTCACATGACCTTTTCCCCAAACAGCTCTGCAAATCCTACACTCCCACAGGGCTATTACAATAACGGGTTTTCTTCATGGTATTCTGATAATATTGTTAATTATCTGGTTATTGGAGTCATCAAATAACACTTTCTGTCTCAAAGATAAATCAGAAAAATGAATCTAATTAAGTATATGTTATTTTCAAGACCATGTTGATCTGACTTCCAAGACTTTCTGATTTGTCACATGTCGCTCCTGATGGTTCTGTGGGTTAATTTTTTTACATTTAAGCCAATTACTTAAAAAAATTTTTTCTTCTTCCATTTGTTTCAGGTACTACTACTACTTTTTTTCTTTTTTATTTTTTTTTAATACAATGAACTAATGCCTGCCTCAGATGTGAACTAAAACTGCCTTTAGTTTCATAAACATGATTCAGTACACTTAAATTTTGAGATTTAGGCCAAAAAAAAAAAAGATTAGCAAAAAGAAAAAAAACTCACTTCATCTTTCCAGTACTGCATTTTTTACTAAAACCAAAAGTCTAGACTAATGCATTTTTGGAAGAAACTTGGTGACTTTCAAATCTAAATGTACTTTGGTGAATTTAAGTGGACTAATCATAAACCCTAATTTCAATTTTTAGGTTTTAGCAACGGGAAGAAAAGCATTATTTCACTCTTACCCAACCCATAATCAGTAGTCCATTAAAGCAAAAGAGAAAAGAAAATTCTGTACCCTGACATCACTTCTAGGTGAAGTTGTCCTGAAACAGTTAAGAAAGCAGGAACATTGAAGAAATTCTCCTCAGGCACCTTAATTTTACTTGAAGGCTGCAAATGAAAAACATGAACCACAAAAAGCTATGAGATGCTTTGTTCTACTTTTCGCATTCACATACATGACATAACTAAAAATTACAATGCAATTAAACATATGTTAGGACAGGTCATTTTCTTGAAAATAAAAGCAGTTCTCAGTATACTCTTAAAAAGAGAAAATGCCTACTTGGAAAGTGCTAAGGTCAAGGAAGTTTGCTTCATATTTTCAAAACAACCAAAGGACAAAGTACTTTTGTCACAAAATACATTTCTGCAGAAAAAGTAATTTTGACTGGGTGACAAGCCAAAATAAGAGATTATGAATTAAAAATTTTAAATGTGAAGAACTATATAATCTCTTAAAATTCTGACCTATGTTTGAGATTTGATTTTCTCAAGGGAACAGCCTCTAGAACATGTGTTGTCCTATTATTAAAGTTTTAATAATAATGCTTTTAATGCAGATTTGTAAACACAACATAAACTTTTATATACATTATTTCGTTTAATTTCCACCACAACTCACAGAGGTAAAAGGAGCAGAACCTTATCTTTAAAAGTGTTGGGAGCAACTGGGGCACCTGGGGTGGCTCAGTCGGTTAAGCATCCGACTCTTGGTTTTGGCTCAGGTCATGATCTGATGTTTCATGGATTTGAGCCCCACGTTGGGCTCTATGTGGACAGGGCAGAGCCGGCTTGAGATTCTCTCTCTCTTCCTCCCTCTCTGCTCCCCCCACAACTTGTGCTGCCTCTGTCTCTCTCAAAATAAATAAATAAACTTTAAAAAATATATTTAAAAGATATTGGGAGCAATTAGATTTAAAGATCTTTAAAAAATTTACAAAATAGGGTGCTCATTCTATTTGAAACAGGTAGGAAACAAGCCAGGCAATATTTACAACAAGCTAAAAAAAATTCTTTGCAGGTCAAACATAACTTAAATAGTATAAATTTAAGAAAGCTTCTGGATCCAGATATGAATATTTATACTCACTTTTTTGGAAGAAAATTAATTTACTTTTCCTTATACCTCAAATTGCTCATTTGTTTGAAAGTGTTTTGATGTAACAGTGAAGTTACTATAAAAGCAACAAAGCCTATTTTATTTCATTTTAAGTTTATTTATTTATATTTTGAGAGAGAGAGTGCACAAGCAGAGAAGGGGCAGAGAGAGAGAGTGGAAGAGAGAGAATCCAAGCAGGCTCTATGGTTGGTGGAAGCCCCACACGGGGCTTGACCTTAGGACCATGGGATCACCTAACTGAGCCATCCAAATGGCTGCAAAAAAAGCCAATTTTAAATACGAATAGAGAATGTGAGACTCCTTTTAAGAGACTTAGTATCAAATACTGAATTACAGCAATACATAAAACGAAGGCCTCTTGTGCCTTGGTGGCTCAGTTGGCTCAGCATCTGACTCTTGATCTCGACCCTGGTCTTGATCTTACGGTTATGAGATGGAGCTCAGCACTGAGCTCCGTGCTGTGCACGAAGCCTACTGGAAAGGAAAGGAAAAGGAAAGGAAAGGAAAAGAAAGGAAAAGAAAAAAAAAAGAAAAGAAAAAAAAGAAAAGAAGGCACCTTATTTAATTCCATTGGTTCTAAAAATATTGCCTATCATATATAGGCATCTATGTGTATGAATGAGAAATCTAGTGTAAAAATGACCAATTAAAAACCATTCATTTATTTTGTAATTGCCTGTTATTTTTCAGACTTACTTTGAAACAGGTCCTAAATGTCCTATCACTGCTTTTATTTTATTTTTTTAAATATTTATTTATCTGGGGAGGGGAGGGGCAGACAGAGAGAGGAAGAGAGAGAATCCTAAGCAGACTCTGGTCTGTCAGCATGAAGCCCAACCATGAACTGTGAGATCATGACTTGTGCCAAAATAAAAAATCAGACACTTAACCAAGTGAGCCACCCAGGCATTCCCTATCACTGCTTTTAAAATCCATATTCAGGGGCACCTGGGTGGTTCAGTCAGTTAAGCGTCCAACTTCAGCTCAGATCATGATCTCACGGTTCGTGGGTTCAAGCCCCGCCTCGGGCTCTGTGCTAATAGCCAGCTCAGAGCCTGGAGCCTGTTTCGGATTCTGTATCTCTCTCTCTCTCCCTCTCTCTGACCCTCCCCTGCTCACGCTGTCTCTCTCTCTCTCCTCTCTCTCTCGCTCAGAAATAAATAAAAAACATTAAAAATGAAAAAAAAATCCATATTCACTGGGATTCAGTGAATCCCATATTCACTAAAAGGATGTTGTTTCTAAGAACTTAAGTACTCAATACTAACATATTTGTCCTGACATGTGTTAGGATTTCAAAATAAATAATATATATTTCCTCATTTTTTACAAAGTAATTATGATTCAAATAAGGCCCAGCACATTTATAAGAATATTATATTTTGTCCTTCCTTTCACCTCTTTAGTCCATAATTTGTATTGGTATCTTACCTCAGCTTCTCCTAAAGTGATTTCTCTCCTTTTCTATACATAAAAAATGTCTAGTTTTTATGACTACATTTTAGTCTTTCACGTATTAGCATTTGTACAAAATGGAATCTGATCCTTTTGCATCTCTTTAATCCAACTTATTTATATAGGTAAAAAATGTCACTACTCAATTATGCCTTCCAATATCATATGTACTTACATACTGAAATTCATACTATGCTTTAAAAATTACTTCCTTTTTCTCCTATATGTTGTTTACACATTACATTGATTTTTTAAAACATCTGTATGAATTAAGTTATATTACCTATACGTTTTACTTCAGAATGTTAAAGAGACATTACAAAACATTTTAAAAAGGAATTACTGTGAGTGATATTGGCAAACATGGTAGGATGGGTACATCTGAAGGACTGTCCCTCCACAGAACAACTAAAAATAATGAGTAAAAACTGTCAGAACCAACTGTGGGAACTCTGGAAAATAGCCAAAGGTTTATAGCAACCAAACACATGCTGAATTAAGGGAGGGGAAATTTACAAGTGACAGACTGCACCCAACAACAGCAGACTGCACTTTTGTCTCAAGTACACATGGAATATTGTTGCGGATAGACCATATCCTAAGACATAAACTAAAAAAGAATAAAATCATACATTTTATCATACAAAGGAGTTCTCTCCTTTGGCCATAATGGAGTGAAACGAGAAATGTTCAATGGTGTGGAACATGAACAATTTGGTGGTTCCTTAAAAAGAATTACTATACAACCTACCAATTCTACTCCTACATATATACCTAAAAGAATTAAGGCCAGGTACTCAGAACACCTGGGTGGCTCAGTCGGTTAAGCGTCTTACTCTTGGTTTCAGCTCAGCGCATTATCTCACAGTTTGTGAGTTCGAGCCCTGTGTCAGGCTCTATGCTGAGAGCTTGGAGCCTGGAGCCTGTGTCAGATTCTGTGTCTCCCTCTTTCTGCCCTTCCCCCGCTGGCGCTCGCTTGCTCGCTCGTTCGCGCTCTCTCTCAAAAATAAATAAAATATTAAAAAAAAAGAAAAAAGAGCCCGGTATTCAAATACATACATGTACCTTAATCTTCATAACAGCACTATATGCTGTGGCCGAAGGTGGAAATAATTCAAATGTCCATTAACGGATAAATGAATAAACAAAATTAATATATGCAAACAATGGAATAATATTCGGCCATAAGATGAAATGAAATACTTATATACACATTAAAACATGGCTAACCTTGAACATGTTATGCTAAGTAAAAGACATAAAAGGACACATGTTGTATGATCCCATATATTAAGAAATGTCTAAAAGAGGTAAATCCATAGAGACTGGTGACAGGCAGGGGTCTGGAGTGGGGATGAGAAATGGGAATAGGGCAGTTTTCCTCTGGGGTAATGAAAATGTTTTGGAATGTGATACAGGTGGTGGTTGTACAACATGATAAATGCACTAAATGCCACAAAATGTAACCTTTAATAGTTAATTATATATTATATGAATTTCATGTCAATTTTTTAAAAAGCATATATAAACAAGTAACTATTGGATCTGACAGGGTCAAAAACTACTAACATAACACTGCAAATTTAAGATTTGTAATCTTAAATACTTGTTAGTACTGAAGAATAAAATATACCAATTATGCATCCAATTTTGTGACTTTGCCAGTGGGTAGAACTTCTTTAACAAGATCCAACAAATCCAAATCATAAAATGATATATGGACAATTTTTTTAATTAAAAAAGTTTTTATTTATTTTTGAAATTGAGAGGCAGAGAGAAAGAGCGACAGAGGATCCAAAGCAGGGTCTGCAGTGACAGCAGAGAGCCCAATGCTGGGCTCAAACTTAAAAACCATGAGATCATGACCTGAGCTGATATTGGACACTTAACCATTCGAATGAGCCACCTGGGCGCCCCGACAAATTTGACATTAGCATTGCGAATTCCTATTTAATAAAGAAAGTATATAGGCAAAGTCAGAAGAAGAATGCAGAGTAAGAAGTAAATATTTGCAGGGCATCTAGCTGGCTCAGTCAATAAATAAGGAGACTCTTGATCTCAGGATTGAGAGTTTGAGCCCCATGTTGGGTGTAGAGATTACTTAATAATAAAATCTTTTTAAAAGAGAATAAAATATTTTCAGCATCTAAAACTGACAAGTGATTAATGCACAGGATATATAAGGACCTCCTGCCAAGAAAACAAGAAAATGAGCTGCTTCCCAACTGGGCAAGAGATAATGAGGAGAGATTTACAAAAAGGAAAATTCAAATGGCTAAGATGAATGAGGAAACACTCAAATTCATTACAAATTAAAGAAATGCAAATGAAAATCAGGCATTTTAAGACAAATTCATTACATTTACAAGACTGGCAAAGATTAGAAAGTTGTTTAATGTCAAGTCTAGGTGTAGACTCAGGGTATGATAGGCAGATTTCTAAGATGCACCCTAAGATTCTCAGCCCCTCGTTTATTCAGTCAACCACTAAGGCAGGAACTGCCAAGAAGGGGTTTTGCAATTAAATTTCCAATCAGAGAGCACAGGCAGTAATTTCTCTGACATCTGCAGTAGCAACGCTTTCCTAGATATGTCTCCTGAGGCAAAGGAAATAAAAGCAAAAATAGGACTGCATCAAGATAAAAAGCTTCTGCACAGTGAAGGAAAAGCAAAACTAAAAGGCAACCTCCTGAATGAGAAAAAATATTTGCAAATGACTAACTGACAAAGGGTTAGTATCCAAAATATATAAAGGACTTATAAAGCTGAACACACAAAAACCAAATAGTACTCTAAAAAATGGGCAGAACACATGAATAGATATTTCTCCAAAGAAGACAGCCAGAGAGCCAACAGACACATGAAAAGATGTGCATTATTACTTATCACCAGGGAAATGGAAATCAAAACTATAATGATGTATCACCTCATATGTGTCAGAATGGCTGAAATAAAAAACACAAGATACAACAGGTGTTGGCAAGAATGTGGAGAAAGAGGTAACCCTCTCTTGCACTGTTGGTGGGAATGTAAACTGGTGCAGCTACTCTGGAATACTGTATGGAGGCTCCTCAAAAATTAAAAATAGACCTACCCTACGATCCAGTAATTGCACTGCTGCCTCCAAAATACAAAAAAACATGAATTCAAAGGGATACATGCACCCCTATGTTTACTGCAGCATTATTCACAATAGTCAAACTATGGAAGCAGCCCAAGGGTCTATTAATAGATGAAAGGACAAAGATGTGATAAGTATATATGTGTGTGTGTATACAGGAATTATTATAACAGTGGAATATTACTTAGCCATTAAAAAGAATGAAATCTTTTTTTATTTAAAAAAATTTTTTTTAATGTTTTATTTATTTCTAGGAGAGAGAGAGACAGCGTGAGCAGGGGAGGGTCAGAGAGAGAGGGAGTCACAGACTGAAACAAGCTCCAAGCTCTGAGCTGGCAGTCGGCACAGAGCCCAACGCAGGGCTCGAACCCACAAACCGCGAGATAATGACCGAAGTGAAAGTCGGAAGCTTAACCGACTAAGCCACCCAGGCGCCCCTAAAAAAGAATGAAATCTTGCTATCTGCCCATCATAGATAGAGTATAATGCTAAGTGAAATAAGTTAATCAGAAAAAGACAAATAACATGTGATCTTACTCATTAGCAGAATTTAAGAAACAAAACAAATGAGCAAAAGGAAAAAAGAGAACAAACTATAGAGAAAAGAACCATAGAGAACAAACTGAGAGCTACCAGAGGGGAGGAGGGTGGGAGGAGTATGGGTGAAATAGGGAATGGGTATTAAAGAATACACTTATTGTGATGAAATAAAGAAATGAGCAAAAAAGTTTAAAAAATAAAGTGAGACGATTCTTATTCATTCTGCCTTAGAGTTTATTAAAAGATCCAAAAACAGAAAAATAAAATAAAGTTCCAAGTCAGATGGCCTCAAGATGTGGAGGTTTTCTGGGTGTTCCCGACCTAATCATATGAGCCCTTTAAAAAGCAGAGTTTTCTACAGCTGGTTGCAAAAGGGGAAGTCAGGGATTTGAAGCAGAAGGATTCAACAAGCTGTCACTGGCTTTGAGACACAGAAGGTCACATGCAATATATTCCTGGATATATATTCCAGAGAAATTTTCATGCAAGTCCATTAGGGAATATAGAGAAGACCATTTATGCAGTACTTTTTTTCTGGGTTTAAGTTGGAACTGGAAACAACCCAAGAGTCCTTAACTAGAAGAATGAGTAAGTAAAATGTCGTAGAAAAATACCACTGAATATTCTGTACCAATGAGAAGCAACAAATAAATGTACCTAAAGGGACAGAATTTCAACAGAGTTAAATGGGAAAAAGTAGGACACAGAACAAGATACATGGCACATTATCATTAATGTAAACTCAAAGCACATACAAAAGATCACTCATATTTTATGAGGCTATATACATAGTAAAAGATGATATATCAACAATGTTAAAGTGATTACCTCCAAAAGAGAAGAAAAAAGAAAGGGAGAGGAGACTGGATGAAAGAGGAAAAAATAAAACAAGAAAGCGACTATGCTGAATTGTGTTTTGTCAGCTTGGCACTACTGTCCCCATCCAAACTAAGGACTATGTTTCCTAAACTTCCCTTTCCTGCTTGGTTCCAGGTTAGAGTAGGCCATCTACTGTTGGGGAGAAAAATGCAAAAGATTTGAGAGGAGAAAATAAAGCTGAAGTCATGACTCTCAGAAGACTGTGGCAGTCTGCCACAGTGACACATATACACCAAGGGGCTGGATGATCTCTAGTTTCTAGCTTGTCTTCCATACTACTGACCAATAGTAGCTCGAAGTGGTGCTGGTGGTTTAGATCAGATTACTACAGTTACTACAGAGTAGATTAGGTTAGATTAACTGCATTAATGGCTTCAAGTTTTCACACCTCTCTGTATTAGCACCCCTTAGGATATCACACACTAATTCTGACTTTGTTCATGTGATTCGTTCTGATTGATGGTATGGTAACAAAAATTGACAAAAATAGTGGCTGTGCAATTCCACATTCTTTCTTGGATGTATGCTACCAAACAAATCATGCCCTGATTAGCATGATGGAGAAATCTGAGAGACATGTGGGGTCATCTTAGATTGGCCAGTTTCCAGGCAAACCATCAGCTAACCAAGTCCAAATGAAATCAGTATCACTCAAATGACCTGTAGACTCATAGGAAAGAATAAATGCTTTTGTTACACAGTAATATGACACAAGTGCCTTGGGAAGACCAATAACGACAGTGTACCATGAATGAAAATTATGTTTAACTGAAATCTATATTGCTGTGATTGAAAGAGGGTGGCTCAGTTGGTCGGGTGTCTGACTCTTGATTTTGGCTCAGGTCATGGCCTCGTCATTCTTGGGATGGAACCCTGTGTCAGGCTCTGTGCTGACAGCCTGGAGCCTGCTTCGGATTCTCTCTCCCCGCTCTCTCTGACCCTCCTCCCCTTGAGTGCTCTCTCTCTCGCTCTCCCTCACTCACTCTCTCTCAAACTAAATAAACATTTAAAAAGAAAAAACAAGGGTGCATGGGTGGCTCAGTCAGTTAAGCATCTGACTTTGGCTCAGGTCATGAACTCATGGTATGTGAGTTCGAGCCCCATGTCGGGCTCTCTGCTGACAGCTCAAGAGCCTGGAGACTACTTCAGACTCTGTGTCCCCCTTTCTCTCTGCCCTTCCCCTGTTTGCACTGTCTCTCTCTCAAAAATAAATAAATAAACATAAAAAATAAAAAGAAAAAAAGAATACACATTCAGATACTTTTACAGAAACCACCACAGCCAATATGCACTAAACACAATGTGCCATGTATTGTGTTAAAGAGTTTACAAGCAACCCAATAAAGTACTAGTATTCCCATTTACAGAGGAGGTTATTAATTTAACTTGCCATTAATGCAATTCACACTATGAATCAAGGTGGTCTGGCCAGAATCTCTTATCTTAACCAAAATGTGATAGTGCCAGACAGTATTTTCAGGATTCACAAGAAACAGCAATGGTTGATATTAGGGAAAGAAATCAGGTCACTGGGGAACAAAGGTGGGACAGAATTCTGTACTTTAATTTTTTTCTTTTTCTGTACTTTTAAATTAGTACCTTTGAACCACCAACTATATTACCTATTCAAAAAATACATTTAGGTGCACTTGGGTGGCTCAGTTTGACTCTTGATATCAGCTCAGATTATGATCCCACATTGGGCTCAGCCTGAGTATGGATCCTACTTGGGATTCTCTCTCTCTGTCTCTCTCTGTCTCTCTGTCTGTCTCTCTCTCTCTCCCCCTTGCCCCAGTCACTTATGCTCTTTTTTTTTTTTTAAATGGTTTTTTTTTTTTTTAATGTTTTATTTATTTCTAGGAGAGAGAAAGAGAGACAGCGTGAGCAGGGGAGGGTCAGAGAGAGAGGGAGTCACAGACTGAAACAGGCTCCAGGCTCTGAGCTGGCAGTCAGCACAGAGCCCGACACGGGGCTCGAACCCACGAACCGCGAGATCATGACCCGAGCGAAAGTCGGACGCTTAACCAACTACACCACCCGGGCGCCCCTCACTTATGCTCTCTCTTAAAAAAGAAAAAAAAAAGACACAACCCGAAAAACAAAAAACCCCAAAATACATTTTAAATAATCTATATATTTTAAAGTAGGACTCTGAATTACTATTAGCAGGTTCTCACATGGTATATGGGCTTTATTCCCTGTGTATTTTTTTTGATAGTATCTTTTTCTGACACAAGCAGACTTCATTTATTATTAATGTTGTTGTTGTTTTAAAGTAAGCTCTATGCCCAATGTGGGACCTGAACTCATGACCCTGAGATCAAGAGCTGTATGCTCTACTGAATGAGCCAGCCAGGTGCCCCATTTCTTGTGTATTCTTTATCACATAAACATTAATGATTTTACCTTTTGTCCTATGGTGACATGGATTCCTTTGATCAGCATCAATAAAAAATTTAAAAAACAAGAACAAAGTGTGGAACAAAGTCAAATACCAAGAAGAATGTAGGTGGTTACACTGTACTACTTGTAATGAAAACACCGTTGGGGGAAGGCCAAGAGAAGAGAAGGCCAAATGATCACTGAGTTCTTTGAGTAGGGAATGAGTTTATACATCCTAGTATACTAAACACCTTAGCATAGTGCCAGAGACAAGTAATTGTTCCGTAAATGCTTGTTAACCAAGAGTGATGTCAAGTGTGCCCAGAGGGAGTCAGTCATCAGAAATCAGAAGAGTTAAAGTCTGTCGGAAAAAAAAAAAAGCAAGGTTAAGGGATTGATTGATTGTTGTTTTCTGCTCAGGTCATGATCTCATGGTTCATGGGTTTGAGCTCTGCATTGGGCTCTATGTTGACAGCACACAGGCTGCCTGAGATTCTCTCTCTCTCCCTCTTCCTCCTTGCCCCTCCCCAACTTGCACCCTCTCTCAAAATAAACATTAAAAAAGAGGGGAAAAATGCAGCAGCAAGGAAAGTACATAAAGCATATGTAGCACATTTAGCCATAAAAGCTTCTAACAAAGTGTCATGGCTTTGCTGATCTGAAAGATACGTTTAGTGCACTTTCAGTGGTATGTTTGTTTTCAAACATAGGTACTGATAAGCAAATAGTATTAAAGAGAGGAAGTATCTCTTATATTAACTTCTGTAACTATACTGCTTATAATTAATTCTGTTATTTCCTAGTAGACTTGGAAACAGATGTTTACTATGTCTTTTTTTAATGTCATCATCATTTAACACCTACAAGAATTTTTTTATTTTATTAATTTATTTTTTATCTATTTTTATTATTTTTTTTAAAATTTAAATCCAAGTTAGTTAACATACAGTGTAATAATGATTTCAGGAATAGCATTTAGTGATTCATCACTTACATGTAACACCCAGTGCTCATCCCAGTAAGTGCCCTCCTTCATGCTCCTTGCCCATTTAGCCCATCCCCCCACCCAACACCCCACCAGTCACCCTCAGTTTGTTCTCTATATTTAAGAATCTCTTGTGGCTTGTCTCTCTCTCTGTTTTTGTATTATTTTTGCTTCCTTTCCCTTATACTCATCTGTTTTGTTCTCAAATTCTACATGAGTGAAATCATATTTGTCTTTCTCTGACTTATTTCACTTAGCATAATGTACTCTAGTTCCATCTACATTGCTGCAAATGGCAAGATTGCATTCTTTTTGATCGCCAAGTAATACTCCATTGTGTGTAGATAAATATACACACACACACATTTTCTTTAGCCATTCATCTGTCAGACATTTGGACGCTTTCCGTACTTTGGCTATTGTCGATAGCACTGCTATAAACGCTGGGGTGCATGTGCCCCATCAAAGCACTCCTGTATCCTCTGGATGAATACCTAGCAATGCAATTGCTGGGTTGCAACTACAGGAATTTTTAGAAATATAAAGGTAAAAAATGTATTTTGAATATATGGTTGTATGTTTAAAGTGCTTAGAGAAAATTTTTCATTTTCTTCAGAGAAATAAATTATGTGCCTACTATGACTCCACCTTCCTCCTATCCACTCTGATTCACAAGCACATAATCTGTAGATATTCTTTATAATTAAATGCCATTTTTGGCTAGATATAAAAAGACATATGGTTGGGCACCCATGTGGCCCAGTTGGTTGGGTGTCAGGCTCTTGACTTCAGCTCAGGTCATGATCTCACGGTTTGTGGGTTTAAGCCCCACATAGGGCTCTGTGCTTGCAGTGTAGTGCCTACTTGGGATTCTCTCTCTCACTCCCTTTCTCTCTGCCCCTGCCCCACTCACACACACTCTAAATATGACATAAACTTTAAAACAAAGATATATTCTCTCTCCTGCCAACCTTACTCAACACCATTTTCCTAATTCTGACATCAAACAGGAAAATTTGGAGAAGATAATCTGATCAATTTCATCTTCTGCATGCTCATGGATGTGGCTCACTCAGTTCCAAAGAAGGTATTACCTCTATATACTCTCTTAGATACCTTTTACTCTCTAAACCAATCACCCCCACTCACTTCTGGGACAGCTTGTTTCCTTCTTTCTCCAAGCTTGCAAGTCTTAATATTACCCAATTTACATAAAGCACTAGGAGAATCATAAGTTTTAAAGTAAAAATTAAACATAATACTAAAAATCGCATGTTTTATTTATTTCTAAGCTTCTGAAGCAAAATATTGAGTTGGGTGACATTTGGTTGTTTATTTTCTATGCTTTTCCTGTATGTTTAAAATCACAAATCAATATTTACAGCTCTTAAAAATGTTCAGCATAACTGTATGATCCCCATAGATATCAATACTTCTCAACCTATTTTCTTCAAGCATACAATAAAGGTTTTTTTATTCAACTTCACCATTTTTGTTTTGCTTAATGATCAGTGTTCTGTAAGTTTTCATTAAAATTTATAGTATTTTACCTACATGATGCATTAGTCTTATGCTACCCTATGAATTACTATACTTTATGCAAGGGAAAATGAGTTCTAAGATCCAAAATAACCACCTTAAAAATAAATGTCCTAATCTCTGAATATTCTATTTCTGCTGCATCTTAAAAAAGAAAACAATGTAACTAAACTAAATGTAATTAAAGAAATAAAACAGAAATTACTTTATACACCACCAAAACACCATCATGCCAATATCATTAAGTATGAGGCAAGTAACAAGATACCAAGCATTCTTCCTGGTTTATGTTTAGGAATATTTTTCAAAATGAATGATTCTTCTGTAAAAACTTATTTCAATGTACAGTACTTTAAAGTGTATTTATATTCTTTTATATTTTATTATTTTTCCCAAATAAAATACTCATAGTTTGAAAGAAATATGTTCAAAGGGGGTTAAAAGTAAGTGAATTATGTACTATAATTTTAAGAATTATGGAAATTCTACTGATGTGCTGGAAATACTACAAATTACTACAACATTATTATCCCAAAATTCCTGGAGGGATAAACATATATTCACATCATATCATTTGCCACAATGTAAATAAAATTCTGCAAGTTATTTCTGGCTGACACAATGCTGTCAAATTGACCTAGTACCATTTACTTCAATGATGTGAGATGACAATCTTTATAGTATAGCTTAGGTCCATTTCTGAGCTTTAAGTTCTAGCACCGGTTTATTTATGCACAAATAACACTCTAATTTAGAAGCTTTATAGTATATTTTAATTGCTGGTTATTCCTCATTTTTTAACAATTTTTTATTTATTTTTTAAAAATTTTTGTTTAAATTCCAATTACTTAACATATAGTGTAAAGTGTAATATTAGTTTCAGGTGTACAACACAGTGATTCAACACTTCCCCACATCACTCAGAGCTCATCACAAGAGCACTCTTTAACCACCATCACCTATTTAACCCATCCCCCACTGACCTCTCCTTGGTAACTATCCGTTTGGTCTCTACAACCAAGAGTCTATTTCTTGGTTTGACACCCCCACTCTTTCTCCCTTTGCTTCTTTTTAAAGTCCACATATGAGTGAGATCATATGGTATTTGCCTTCTTCTGACTGACTTATTTCAGTTAGCATAGTACTCTCTAATTCTATCCACGTCGCTGTAAATGGCAAGATTTCATTCTTTTCTATGGCTGAGTAATATTCCTCTGTGTGTGTACATTTCTTTATTAATTTATCAACTGATGAACATTTGGGCTGTTTCCATAATTTGGCTATAGTAAATAATGCTGCTATAAACATCAGGGTATGTATCTCTCTTTGAATTAGTATGTTTGTATTCGTATTCTTTGGGTAAATATCTAGTGATGTAATTGCTGGATTGTAAGGCAGTTCTATTTTTAACTTTTTGAGGAACCTCCATACTATTTTCCAGAGTAGCTGTACCAACTGGTATTCCCACCAACAGGATAAAAGGGTTCCCCTTTCTCTGAATCCTCACCAACACCTGTTGTTTCTTACATTGTTGACTTTCACCATTCTGACATTGTGAAGTGATATTTCATTGTAGGTCTGACTTACATTTCCCTGGCGATAAATGATATTGGCCATCTTTTCATGTATCTGCTGGCCATCTGGATGCCTTCTTTGGAGAAATGGCTGTTCATTTCTTCCGCCCATTTTTAACCAGGTTATTTGTTTTTTGAGTGTTGAGTTTGATAACTTCTTTATAGATTTTGGACACAAACCCTTTACTGGATATGTCATTTGCAAATATCTTCTTCCATTCCATAGGCTGCTTTTTAGTTTTACTGATTATTTCCTTCACTGTGCAGAAGCTTTTTATCTTGATGTAGTCCCAATAGTTTAATTTTGTTTCCCTTACCTCAGGAGACTTATCTAGAAAGAAATTGCTACAGCCCACTATTTTTGATCACTGTATTCTTTAGAATTAACATGAATGAAGCCCTTTCCACGTCTCTCAGTTGAGAAATAAATTTGTGTCTCAGCTCAAATACAGGTATCTCCCATATTTCCAGGCCCTACTTCCTTCAATTCAATCTTCAACTGAAAAATATTTACAGAGTGACTCCTATATGCCCAGCCGTAGATTAAATGTAGGGACATAATAATGAAATAAGAGACAAGGTCCCCAAAGAACTCCAGTTATTTTCAATTTCAAGGGTTAACACTATGAAACAACAGTTATTTATTTATTTATTTAATGTTTGTATTTATTTCTGAGAGAGAGAGAGATAGTGTGATCAAGGGAGGGTCAGAAAGAGAGGGAGATACAGAATCTGAAGCAGGCTCCAAACTCTGAGCTAGCTGTCAGCACAGAGCCCGAAGCTGGGCTTGAAACCATGAACCGTGAGATCATGACCTGAGCTGAAGTCAGACGCTCAACTGACTGAGCCACCCAGATGCCCCAAAACAACAGTTATTTAATATGAAGCATTGATATTGAGTTTTGTCAATTTATGAATATGTCTCGAGAAGATTATATCAGCAAAGTCTTAATTTCCTGACTCCTTCATCAATGAATCTAGCACCCCAAAGGAACTTACAGAACTTTCCCCAAGTTTTTTATTCCTTTAAGTATTCAAAGTCCAATAAAAACTGGCTCCCAGACTGCTGGAAAAACTAACTGCTATTCATTTTTATGGCTGAGGGTGGGGGTAAACAAATCATGTGATCCACAGAAAATGCCCCACAAGCAGTGTCTTGAGCAAGGATGCTGAAAAGCCAGTCAGTACCACTGCACACGTATTAGAATGGCCAAAATCCAGAACAGTGACAACACCAAATGCTAGTGAAGATATAGAGCAATAGGAACTCTCATTCATTGCTGGTAGGAATGCAAAACGAGACAGCCACTGTAGAAGACGGTTTGGTGGTTTCTTAGAAAACTAAATATACTCTTGAGCAATCACATTGCTTGATATTTGCTCAAAGGAATTGAAAATTTTTATCAAAACCTGCACACATATTTATAGCAGCTTTATTTACAACTGCCAAAACTTGGAAGCAACCAATATGTATGTCCTTGAGGAGGTGAATGGATACACTGTGGCATATCCAGATAATAGAATATTATTCAGCTAAAAAGAAATGAACTATCAGGCCATGAAAAGACATAGAGAAAATAAGTGCATATTATTAAGTGATAAAAAGCCAGTTTGAAAAGGCTATATAATATAGGATTCCAATTATAACACATTCTGGAAAAGGCAAAACCATGGAGATAGTAAAACAGATCAGTGGTTGCCAGTGGATAGGGTGGAGAGAGGGATGAATAGGTAGAACACAGGATTTTTAAAGCAGTGAAATTACTATGTATGATACTATAATGGTAGATACATGTCAACACAGAATGTTAGATCCAAACACAAAATATACAAAACAAAGAGCAAACCTAATGCAAACTAAGGCCTTTGGGTGATAATAATGTGTCAATACAGTAAACAACTTCACAACTGTACCATTCCGGTGGGAGATGTTGATATGGAGGAGGCTACGTATGTATGGGGCAGGAGTTTATGGGAAGTATTTGTGTCTTTGCTCAATCTCACTCTCAATCTGAAACTACTCTAAAAAGGAAAATCCATTTAAAAACAACTCAAGTCAGGGGCACCTGGGTGGCTCTGTCAGTTGAGCGGCCGACTTCGGCTCAGGTCATGATCTCACTGTTGGTGGGTTTGAGCCCCGCATCTGGCTCTGTGCTGACAGCAAGCTCAGAGCCTGGAGCCTGTTTCAGATTCTGTATCTCCGTCTCTCTCTGCCCCTCCCCCGCTCACGCTGCCTATTGCTCTCTCTCTCTCAGAAATAAATTAAAAAATTAAAAAAAAAAAACTCAAGTCAACATATAGACGGAGCTCTAAAATCAACATGTTGTATCCTTCATTTGACAAGAGAAATGGTCTCATTTCTATCAGTGTCAGCAAATGTAAACAAAAGAGAGATAAAGGACTCTTCACACAGAACACACACAGCACCAGGAAGCTGTGGAGGTTGTTTGTATTCCATACAGGGCATTATTTTGATCTTTACACTGGGTTGTTTATCACAAAGATAAGACTCAGAAATAGGAATGTATTTATTTTCTTTACAATTTGTAAATGTGCCCAAAGGTTTCAGAATTAGATAATAAAACCAATAATTAAATAAACAATGAGGAAGAGAAATGACTTAACTACCATCTCATTATTTAAGACATTCCTTATTTGGAACTTTTAAGCTTACTAAACTAGCAATAAGGAATATCATCTCACTTGATATAAAAAAAATTTAATTTGTGAATATATTAAAACTTTAGAGAAGACAGTTTTTGATGCTGGGGTTGCACAGTTTAATGCAATAAAAAATTGGTAATAATTTACTTATGAAGCAAAAATACCATGTTTCTAAGTAAAAGTATTTGCTGAAATAATAGTAAAAAGCCACTAATGTTTTTTCTCTAACTTTTCTATTGCAACATACAACACACATACAGAAAAGTACAGAAAATATACAGCTCAATGATGTATCACAAAATGCATGCTTCAAGACTATTACCCAGAACACAAAATACAACAGTAAAAACATGACAAAACTCTAGTTAATCCTGCTTCCAATAACTTATCTTTAAAAAAAAATTTTTTTTAAATGTTTATTTTTGAGAAGGAGAGAGACAGGTGTGAGCAGGGTACAGAGAGAGGGAGACACAGAATCGGAAGCAGGCTCCAGGCTGTGCACTGCCAGCACAGAACCAGACACAGGGTATGAATGCATGAACTGTGAGTTCATGACTTGAGCCAAAGTCAGATGCTTAACTGACCAAGCCACCCAGGCACCCCCCAATAACTCATTTTTCCTTTCAAATTGTTAACCTAACCACCAAAATCTTATATTACTTTTTAAAGAAGAACAAACTAAGTCAGCACAAAGGAGGAAATAACAAAGATCAGGGTGGAAATCAATGAAATAGAAACTAAAAAGACAATAAGACTAAGAGCTGCTTTTTGAAAAGAAAAACAAAATAGGCAAACCATTAGCTAAACTTACCAAGAAAAAAAGAGGATTCAATAAATAAAATTATAAATGAAAGAGGAGATATTACAACTTATAACACATAAATACAAAGGGTTATGAGATTACTATGAATAACTATATGCCCCCACAATTGAACAACCTAGAAGAAACAGATAAAGTCCTAGAAACATACACCTACCATAAAGAAAAGTAATCAAAAGCCTTCCAACAAAAAAAGTTCAGGACGAGAGAGTTTCACTGGTGTCTTCTAACACATTTAAAGAAGAACTAATAACAATCCATCTCAAACTCATCCAAAAAATGAGAAGGAATACTTCCAAACTCGTTTTACAAGGGTAGCATTACCGTAATAATGCCAAAGTCAGGCAAAGACACTAGAAGAAAATAAAAGGCCAATATTCCTGATGAACATGGATACAAAACACTTAAAATATTAGCAAACCAAATTCAAGAATACATTAAAAGACCATACATGATGTACAAGTGGATTTACCCCAGGAATGCAAAGATGGTTTAATATCCATAAATCCATCAATGTGATATATAACTTGAACAAAATGAAGGATAAAAATCATATGATTATCTCAACTGATGCAGAAAAAGCACTTGATAAAATTCATCATTCTTTCATGATAAAAACTCTCAATAACTTGGGCATAGAAGGAATGTACTCAACACAAGGCCATCTATGACAAGCCCACAGCTAACATCATACTCAATAATGAAATGTGGAAAGCCTTTCCTCTAAGATCAGGAAAAATACAAGGATGCTCACTCTCATCACTGTTCTTTTATTTACTTTTTTCATCACTTTTAAACAACATAGTACTGGAAATTCTAGCCATGGCAATTAGGAACAAAAAAAAGAAAAGGAAAAAAGAAAAAAAGACATCCAAATTGGAAACGAAGAAGTAAAACTGTTACTATTTGCATATGACATGAGGTATTCTATAAGTAAAATCTTAAAAACTCCACAAGAAAACTGTTAGAATAAATACATTCAGTAAGATTATAGGATAGAAAATCAATACACAAACATATGCTGCATTCAACAATGAACTACTAGAAAGAGAAATAAAGAAAATAATCCCATTTACAGTTACAACAACAAACACCCAGGAAAACTAAGACACTGATGAAAGAAGCTGAAGAAGACACAGATAAAAGATATTCCATGCTTATGAATCAGAAGAATTAATATTGTTAAAATGTCCATACTCCCTAAAGTGATCTACAGATTCAATGCAATCTCTATCAAAATTCCAATGGCATTTTTTACAGAAATAGAAAAAATAATCCCAACATTTGTATAGAACCACAGAAGACTCTGAACAGCCAAAGCAAACTTGAGAAAGAAAAGCAAAGCTGGAGGGATCACACTTCTTGATTTCCAACTATATTACAAAGCTATCAAAACAGCGTGCTATTGGCATAAAAACAGATGCATAAATGGAACAGAATAGAGTCCAGAAATAAATGGTCAATTAATTTATAACAAAGGAACCAAAAACATACAATGGGAAAAGGGTAGTCTCTCCAATAAAATGCACATGGAATTTATGTTTGCTGGTCAGAATGTCAACTGGCAAAGCCACTACACAAAACAATATGGAGGTTCCTCAAGAAATTAAAATTTTTTTTTTAAATGTTTTATTTATTTCTAGGAGAGAGAGAGACAGCGTGAGCAGGGGAGGGTCAGAGAGAGAGGGAGACACAGACTGAAACAGGCTCCAGACTCTAAGCTGGCAGTCAGCACAGAGCCCGACGCGGGGCTCGAACCCACGAACAGCGAGATCATGACCTAAGCGAAAGTCGGACGCTTAACCGACTAAGCCACCCAGGCGCCCCTCCTCAAGAAATTTAAAATAGAACTACCATATGATACAACTATCCTGCTTCTGAGTCTATATCCAAAGAATATGAAATCATTATCTCAAAGAGTATCCCCATGTTCATAACAGCATTACTCACAATAGCCAAGGTCTGGAAATAAGTGTCTGTCAACAGATGGATGGTTGTAAGATGTATAGATATGAGATGTCAGAAATTTGTGAGATGTGTTTATACACATATATACATACTCATGCACACACATACAAAGGAATATTATTGAGTCTTAAAAAAAAAAAAAAGAAGGAAATCCCATGATTTACAAAAACATGGACGAAACTGGAAGGTAACATGTTAAGGGAAAACCAGACAAAGACAAATACTTCATGGCATCCCTTAAATGTGGAATCTTAAAGACAACAACATCAACAACAACAAAACCCCAAAAAACCAAACTCATAGCAACAGAGAGTACGGAAGTGTTGGTTAGCCAGTGAGGAAAATAGGGAAAGGATGGTAAAAGGGTACAAATTTTCAGTTATAAGGTAAATAAAGGTCTGAGGATCTAATGTCTGATATGATGACTACAGTTGATAACACTGTATTATATAACTGAAATTTGCAGAGAGAAAAGAATTTAAATGTCCTCTCCACCAAAAAAGGTAAACAGGTAAAGCAATACATGTGCTAATAAACTTTATGGGGGGAATCCTTTCCCAGTGTGTAACTTTATCAAATCATCATTTGCACTTTATAATATCTTGCAATTTTAGTTGTCAATTATACTTCAGTAAAGCTGAGAAAAAAATTTTATATCACTTTTCTGTTTCTGACTTACTATAAAAGCAATCATATAGTATGCTGGACTTCATTCACTCAGAAGTGTACTTAAGAGACTTATCCATGTTGTTGTGTGTTTTGCTGAAATTCATTAACTTTTATTGTTGTAGGGTATGCCAGTCTCTAATTTTTGACAATTTATCTATTCTGCTGTTAATAGACATTTGAACTGTTCCCACTTGAAACTAATATGAATAATGTTGTTATGTACATTTTTTAATATCTAGTGATACGCATTTATATGTATAGAGAATTGTTGAGAATGCCTATCTTTGACATTAGTAGATTACGCCAAACTGTTTTCCAAGTGGTTATACCAAAGCCCTTTGCCACCAGCTGTATACGAGATTTCACACTGTATTGTATCAAAGTAGTGATGATTCTCAATGGGTAGAATGTGGTTATGTGGGGTTTCCCAAGATCCTTTCAGAAAGCTCATGAGATCAAAACTATTGCCATGATAATGGTAATGACTTTTTTGTCTTTGCCACTCTGTTGATATTTGCACTGATGGTATAGTAATTGGATAATACCACTGGTATCTCATTCAAATCATGGTGAGGGCACCAAACTATAATAGTAGTCCTTGTATTCTTCACCACCTGCATTCACAATGAAAAAACCAAAGCAAAACCTAGTTTTATTTAAGAATGTCTTTGATGGGGGTGCCTGGGTGGCTCAGTTGATGAAGCATCCGACTCTAGATTTTGACTCAGGTGACTATCTCACGGTTCGTGAGTTTGAGCCCCAAATCAGGCTCTGAGCTGGCAAAGTGGAGCCTACTTGGGATTTTCTCTCTCTCTCCCTCTCTCTGCACCTCCCCAGCTTGCTCTCTCTCTTTCTCAAAGTAAATAAACTTTTAAAAATTTTTAAAAAAGAATGTCTTTGATAATGCTGTTTTATTTGTTAATTTTGTTAAACTTTGATCCTTAGTACAAGTCTTTTTAATAATTGGGGTGACAAATCAAGAAGTAGACATAAGACACTGAAGTGGGGCATACTGAAGTACAAATGTTGTCTTGGACAAAAGCACTGTGTGAATGAGCTGAGAGTTGAACAAGCTGCTTTATTTCATGGAACACCAATTTTACTTGAAAGAGTGATTAACATGGTTATTCAGTCTTGGATATCTGGCTGACATTTTCTCAAAAATGAATGAAGGGAAGCTATAGTTGCAAAAAAACCAAGCAACGGTATTTTTTTCCAATGATAAAATTTGAGCTTTCAAGCAAAAATTAGGATTTTGGAAAATGTGAGTCTGCCACCGTGAGCTTGATAGCTTCCTTACATTTAAAGACTATTTTGATGAGATTTAGAGTGAATATTAATGAAATTATGTGTGTCAATGTTTAAAAACAACTGTATAACTCAGATAATATTGTCCAAATAACAAATAGATATGTTACAAAATTATACATGGGTAAAAGATCCCATGTATTTTACTCAAATTATAATCTAGATCAAAGGATTTCAATGTAACAGAGTATGAAAGGATAAAAATATATTGGTTATACAGGCCTACCTGTATTGTTTATTGTGCTTCACAGATATTGTGGGTTTTTTGGTTTGTTTTTACAAATTGGAGGTTTGTGGCAACCCTGCAATGAGCAACTGTATCGATGCCATTTTTCTAACAGTATTTGTTCACTTAGTGTCTCTGCCATATTTGGGAATTCGCATGCTATTTCAAATATTTTCATTATTATTAGACTTGTTATGGAATCTGTAATCAGTGGTCTTTGATGTTACTATTGTACTTGCTGTGGGATACCAGGAACCACCCATATAAGATGGTGAATTTAACTGATAAATGTGTGTGTTTATCTGATTGTCCCACTGACTGGCTGTTCCATCTCTCTCCCTCTCCTCAGGCCTCCCTGTTCCCTGAGACAAAACAGGCCTCCCTGTTCCCTGAGACAAAACAATGCTGAGATTAAGCCAATTAATAACCCTACAATAACCTCTAAGTATTCCAGTGGAAGGAAGAGTGTCACATCTCTCACTTTAAATAAAAATCTAGAAATGATCAAGCTTATTAAGGGAGAGATATTGAGTCAAGGCAGGTGGAAAGGCAGGTCTCTTGCACTAGTTAGCCACCTTGTGTACACCTCTGCCTGCATAGGAAAAGTTCTTGAAGGAAATTAAAAGTACTACTCCAGCGAACACATAAATAATAAGAAAGCAGTCTGGATAGAAAATCAAACCAGCTACCACATTCCCTCAAGCCAAAGTCTAATCCAGAGGAAAGCCCTAACTCTCTTTGATTCTATGAAGGTTGAGAAAGCTACAGAAAGAAGACAAGTATGAAGCTAGCAGAGGCTGGTTCATGAGGGTTAAGGAAAGAAGCCACCTCCACAACATAAAAATGCAAGGTGAAGCACCAAGTGCTGATGTAAAAGCTACAGCAAGTTATCCAGAAGATCTAGCTGAGATAATTCATGAAAGTGGCTACAATAAACAGTAGATTTTCAATGCAGATAAAATAAGCCTTCTGTTGGAAGAAGATGCCATCAAGGACTTTCACAGCTAGAGAAATGAATGCTTGGCTTCGCAGCTTCAAAGGACAGGCTGACTCTCTTGTTAGGGGCTAATGCAGCTGTGACTTTAAGTTGAAGCCAGTGTTCATTTACCATTCCTAAAATCCTAGGGGCCTTAAGAATGATGCTAAGTCTATTCTGCCTGTGCTCTATAAATGGAACAACAAAGCCTAGACGACAGCACATCTGTTTACAACATGGCTTCCTGAGTATTTTAAGCCTACTGTTGAAATCTACTGCTCAGAAAAACAGATTCTTTTTAAAATATTACTGCTCATTGACAACGCACCTGGTCACCCAAGAGCTCTGATGGAGATGTACAACGGAATGAATGTTGTTTTCATGCCTGCTAATATAACATCCATTCGGCGACTCATGGTCAGGAGTCACTTTGGTTTTCAAATCTCTTTCTGTAAGGAATGTATCTGGCAAGACTATAGCTGCCCTAGATAGTGATTCTTCAGGAAGACCTGGAAAATATTCACTATTCTAGATGTCACAAAAAATATTAGTGATTCATGGAAAAAGGTAAAAAGATCAACACGAACAGGAGTTTGGAAGAAGTGGATTTCAACCCTCAAGGATGAGTTCAGGGGGTTTAAGACTTCAGTGCAGAAAGTAACTGCAGATGTGGCAGAAATAGCAAGAGAACTAGAATCACAAGTGGATCTTGAAGATGGAACTCAAGTGCTGCAATCTCATGATAAAACTTGAACAGATAAGGAGTGGCTTCTCATGGATGAGCAAAGAAAGTGGTTTTTTAGATGGAAACTACTCCTGCCAAAGATGCTATACAGACTGTTGAAATGACCACAAAGGATTCAGAAAATTGCATATACTTACTTGATAAAATGGCAGTAGGGTCTGGGAGGACTGACTCCAATTCTGCAAGAATTGTGAGGGTAAAATGCTAACAAACAGCACCGCATGCTACACAGAAATTGTTCAAGAAACAAAGAGTCAACTGATGGGGGCAGTTTAAGAAACTGCCATTGCCACCCTCGCCTTCAGCAACCACCACTCTGATCAGTCAGCAGTTGCCAACAACGTCAAGGCAAGACCCCTCACCAGCAAAAAAAAGATTATAATTCACTGAAAGCTCAGATAATGGTTAGCATTTTTTAGCAATAAAGTATTTTTAAATTAAGGTGTTATTTTAGACATATTATTAATGCACACTTAAGAGACTAGTGTATAGCATAAACCTAATTTTTATATGCACAGGAAACCAGAAAGCTCATTTGACTTGCTTTATTAAGCTATTCACTTCACTGCAGTGGTCTGGAACTGAACCTGCAGTCTCTCTTAGATATGCCTGTAGTGCAAACTGGGAAGGGGAGTCCAGGCACAAGCAAGAGCCAAGGAAGAGATCAGTACGTTATAATAGCAGTACAGATTCTACAATATAAGTGATCTTTAAAACACTACCATTTGTTGAATTGTGATACCAAAGAACAGCCACAATAATCTGAAAAGACTACTAGAATACTCCTTTTCCAACTGCATATCTATATAAGGTTAGATCTTAATCCCCTTCAACTAAAACAACACATTGCAACAGACTGGATGCAGACACAAGTAAGAGAATCCAGATGTCCTATATTAGTCAGACTTTAATGAGATGTACAAATACAGAAAATACCACTTTTCTGAATTCTTTTTGTTTTGAAAATATATTTATTTTTCATGGATATTTTATTTATGCTAAAATAATGAGTCTATTATCAATAACTTAAAATGAAGTAATAAAATTTTAATTCTAAGCTTTAATTTCTAATACGACAAATATCAATAGAATATAACTCATATAAACAAAAGCTTGTCAGGGGCCTCCATAACTTTTTAGTGTAGCAAGGTTTAGGGAATGCTGTACCAAAACAATCTGTCTCCCTCAAGAGGAAACAAAGTAGGTCACTTAACACAATGAAGGCCTAAAAGAAAGCCTTAATAAATAGAAGATGTCCAAACAGAATTATAGGTAGAAGTCTCACCATCTTCAATACTGAAAACCTCCAATCAAACTTCAAGCCTCTTGCCAGAATAAAATCTTTATAAAACTGAAATTTTGATTACCCTGAAAACAATACAAAAATCCTTTGATGGTTCCCTAAAGCCTCCCTTGAACTAGCATAAAAGAAACTTCCTCCTCTGGCATTAACCTTCTAAAGCTTTCTTGCTCTAATTCGTACTTACTTTGTGCACCCTACTCAAGTTTTATTGCAAATGCCTCGCTAATCTCTGGGTCTTTGTACACAGACATTGCTCCCTCTACCCAGAAGTCCTGACTGGGCTAACTCACTTGTCCTTCAATATTCAACTGATAAAAATCAATTATACATGAAGGCTTCTTACTAGTAATAGCCACCCCTAACACCTACTCTGAGCCTAGGCTAGGAAGAGAACCCTCCTAATGTACTTCCATAATAACCTGTATACTAGTCATCCCTTTATCCAGGCACTGTGCTAGACAAAAAGACAAAGCAATGAATGAAAGCTCTTTGAGAGCTTATATTGCTTAATGGGGAAGAAAGAAAGTTAACATGTAAACTAATAAATTTTCAAGATAACTGCAAGTTGTGATGAGTCAAGGATAAGGGGGGAGTGGGGAGGGCAGAACTCTGAAGCAGCAACATGTCAGCAGGGACCTCAAGGATGATAGTGGGTTTGTTCTGCTAGGAAAGAATATTCCAGGCACAAAGAACAGCCAGTGGAGAGTCCAAGAAGGAGAAAGGGGCTTCATATATTTGAGAAGTAGAAGTCAGGTTACAATAGCTTGAGAAGATTAGGATTAGAGAGAGAGTGTGTGTTAAAAGACTCAGTAAGAGAGGCAGGTAGGAGTGAGATCACTGTAGTACCTTCATAAATCATGGTAAGTTTCAATTTTATTTTAAGAACACAGAGTAAGCATTGAAATATTTTAAGCAGCATTTTGGAATGATGTATATTAAGATTACACTCGTGTCTGGGAGAAGAACAGATAATAGGAGAACAAGAGTGTAAATGGGGAGACTAATCAGAGGCAAGAAAAGACAGTGGCTTAGATTACACAGGTAAAACTGGAAATAGAGAGATAATGAGGATTTACACTGAGGTAAATCAACAGAATTTACTCATACATCGGATGTGAGGTTGAAGAAGACAGGAGAAGCAAGATAAGTTTCATTTCTAGGTTGTTTACTTAAACAACTGAACGGGTAGCAGTAACTTTCACTGAGATTGTAAAGACTGGAAGAAGAGGAAGCTATGGAGAGAAGAAATTGAGAGTTCTGAGACATATTACGTCTGAATGTATACTAGACATCAAAGAAAAAATATCAAGTAGACAGTTGCCTTTACAAATCTGGAGCTCAGAAAGAGAGGGTGGGGATGAAGATAATGGTTTATAGTCATCAGTATGTAGACGGAACACAAAACCTTGGAACTGGGTAAGATTACTGCAGGAGAGATCACAGATTCGTGCCTCTCAATAGTGATGATAATGTTTCCTAGCAAATATTTTAGAAATTGGGAAAGGGATTTAGTGGACAGGAGTCAAGGTTCTCCTGCAATATGTACAGAGTCCTACATAACTCAGATTTTTCTGGCAATCTCCCAACTTTCTGCTTGATGTATTAATATGGGTGATCAGCATAAAATAACCAAACAATGCAGATTTGAGCTGCCTGAGGAAACAATTACTTTTATCTAGTTTATATACTGGGTCACAGGTTAAGGTTTTATTTGGAAATGACTTCTGAGCAAAAACATATGAAAATCACAATGGGTGATTTTTTTTTTAAATTTTTTTAAATATTTTTATTTATTTCTAGGATAGAGAGAGACAGCGTGAGCAGGGGAGGGTCAGAGAGAGAGGGAGACACAGACTCTGAAAGAGGCTCCAGGCTCTGAGCTGGCAGTCAGCACAGAGCCCGACGCGGGGCTCGAACCCACGAACCGCGAGATCATGACCTAAGTGAAAGTCAGACGCTTAACCAACTAAGCCATCCAGGTGCCCCCACAATGGGTGATTTTAAAGTTCCTCCCACTCAAATGGACTTTGATTCAACTAATTTGGCCCTGGTCACATAAAGTTTATTGGTGCAATGCAATTTAACCCAGCCTTGCTCTATCATGCACAACAGAAAATTTTCTTTTGCTAGGTTATTCTGCCATTGGAAGACAGAAAATACAAACTGAAGAAAAAAGAGACCAAGAACTACCAAAAATTCTTAAATATGTGTATCCCAGGGAGTTTCATATCATTGGGGTCTAAATTTCTCCCTGTTTCTTTGAGGATTTCCAAGAAAATATTAAGTAAGCATTTAGAATTGCTGTCTTTTTTATCTGTTCTCATAGCAGAACAAATATAGCTGAATAGTTTCAAAATCTCAAGGGAACAGAGTAGAAAAGCCCACACAAATCTGACTCTGCTTCCACGTGAAACACAGAGCAAGGAGAGGGGTAAGGAGCAGTAAACCGAATAGCAGAAAAGAATACAATCAACAATGGAAAACTTATTTGACCTCCAAAGTTACTGACACCACCACATCCTATTTTACCCCCTTTTACCCTTTTCTATCTGCTACTTTGTCCCCCCACCTACATTTTTCCCCATTTCATTTATTCATAATCCCAGGGAGGAAAATTCAAGACCAGAATGTATAAAGATGAAGCATGGCACAGAAATCTAAAAGCTCTAAAATCAAAACAGTATGCCATTGCCTTGTTTATCCTAATCCGCAATTTCCTTTAAAGAGCATGAAGGAAAGGGAGAATACTTACCAGCTGTAAGCTCCACATAACCAGTGAATATCCTATGTTCTTTCTTTACTCCAGTTAAGAGTTTACTGAGAGCCTATGCCTTTCATGATACAGATAATAAAGAATCAAAAAATCTTCAAGTTAGATGAGATCTTAATATAACTTCCATTAAAAAAAAAAGACTCTAAAGCTTAAAAATATTGTGTTAAATGTTAATTCAAATGTCATATTGAAACAGTTTTCGGCAAGACTAGTAGTAAGATCCAGATTTCTCAACTTCTGGTACAATGATCTTTCTAATATACCAGGCTGCTCCCCTGTTTTTTTTTTTCTTGTGCAGTAGAAACAATACGAGTCAAAAAGCTTTAAAAAAAAAAGTGTATTAGTCTCTCCTGAGTATAGAATTCTGATTACATGAAACAAAACATGGAAACTAGATCTGTCACACAGTCCCCCAAAGATTGGTGGCTTGATAGTTTTATGTCTCCTGTCAAACTGTGTCTCCAAAGGGGCTGGAACCCTGGCATAGGAATTGCCCTGCGGTGCCACAGACCGCATCCCACACCTCTAAAAACTAAAGCCAAGGAAAACAGGCACAATAAGCGGCATTCTCCTTTGCTGGTTATGATAGTTTTGTGAGCCTCCTATTAACAAGCCATATAAGTAGGTCTTTCAGTGATCTAATAATCTCCTGCAAGTCCAGTTCATGTTTCCATACTTTCCAATCGCTACAAATGTGTGTGTCTTGGTGTACACTGAACTTCTTATATAAAAATAATCTTTCTTAAAATAAAGACCCATTTACATTCCAGAACACCCACTAACTAGGACACCCACCCTCAGCCCTGAGAAAGGTTTCAGTTTGGCAACTATTTGATCGGCAGAAAAGGAAGTTGTCAGCTCAGACTGTTTGTAAACAGTCTGCTTTCCTGCTGAGCAGTCGAGAAAGAGAGAAAGAACAAAGAAAAAAAACAAGAAAACGGTGCTGGTTGTCTGTAAGATCAGAGGGTGAGGCTGGGGCAAAACAAAAGGTGAATAAACAATACTGCCTTACCTTTTTTTTTTTTCTTTCAGGAGAGAAACAATGCTAATTGCCAAAAGTAAAATTTGCTCCCAAATATGAAGGGGTAAGGGAAAATGTAGCAACCATTTTCTTCATTATCATTAAAAAAATATTAATTTTGCCATATTAGTTATCAGACTGGGGCTATAAAGACGGATATGACATGCTTCTCGCTCCTTAACTACCCTCCCATCCCATTTTCTAGCCCCTTTCCATGAGAAGGGAAATCTGTCCAGAGTTTAGTCTCCAAAACACTTGTACATATCAACTAAATGAACATCTCCTCCCACTTACTGAGATAAAGGAAAAAGTGAGAACCTTAGAGGCAGCGGTGAGAGTGAAATATTCAAGCAATAAAGGTAAATTTGGAAAACAACTTATCAGAAAAATTCCCCTTTAGCTCTTTCTGATCATAAAAGCACTGGTTCCAAACCTTTTCTTCAACACTTTAAAACTTTTCTTGCACTCTCTCCTTTCCATGTTTACCATTGCTACCAACACCTGGTGTGTTATCACTTCATACCTAAATTTTATGCCAATGATCTACTACCTACTTCTCTCCTATCTAACCTATTCTTGACGCTTTCATCAAGCTTATAAATCTTCATTGGTTTTGCAGTGTGTCCTCTACTCTGTTCTAAGCTCCTTTACCTTTTTAGGCTTCTTTCTATTATTTTCAATTAAAACCATTCAAAAACAGAAAAACGTATTGAAAATATTCTTCAAACCTAACTGATCTTGTTTCCTCCATTTGCTTAGTCATTCTTACCCTGAGTGTTTGCTTATGCTGTTCCCTGAGACAGAATGCTTCACCAATCTTTTCCACTTAATCATTTACTGCTTTATAATGTTATTCAACTTTACATGCACTCATCTCCTCAGCTCCTTCCTAAGAGGACTATTTTATATTTCTTTTATCTTTCCTAAAGGACTTGGCTACTATTAGACATAATAGGCATTCTAATCTTTATAAAACAAAATTGCACCAAGCATCTTGAATCCTTATCAAATTTCTTTCTAAGAAAGCCACTTATGTCCCATACCTTCTCCCACTATAAAAATTGAATCCAATCAACAATTTAAAAACATTTTCTTGCAGTTGCTGTGTGAAACAAAACAAGATAATGATACTCGGAACAGAAGGGCTTGGTCATCCTTCACCTCTGGCTGTGATACTTAAGAATGAACTATGATAAGGCATATTAATATAAATGTCATCATTTTGGTGCTGCTCAAACATTATCAAAAAGAGATTCATATCATTTTTGGAGATCAAAATATCTTAAGTCAACAATGCCACAGAATGCTTCCCTCAAGGATGGCATCCATAAAATAAGTGACTTTCCACAAAAACCCATTCTTCAAGACAATTATATGGCATTGACCTTAAAAAGAATAAGCTCAAAAGAGTTTTCTAGTGTTTATGAAGCTGACCTTTTCATTTGAGCACTTAGTTAAATTCTAATGTCTGGACTAGAAACATTAAAGTTCATGTTAACAACAACGAAAAAAGGAAAATAATCAACTTTATACTTTAATTATTCAATTTATTCTAATTTAATTATTTAATTTGCAACAAAATGGATGGAGCTAGAGTATTATGCTAAGTGAAGTAGGTCAAAGACAAATACCATATGATTTCACTCATATGTGGATTTAAGAAACAAAACAAACGAGCAAAGAAGAAATAGAGACAAACCAAGAAACTGACTCTTAACTACAGAGAACAAATTGATGGTTACCAGAGGGGAGGTAGGTAAGGAGACGGGGGAAATATAGGATGCGTTTTAAAGAGTACACTTATCATAATGAAAAAATTTAAAAAAAATAAAATGATAAAAAATCAGCCATGGAAACAACCATTTTTAGAAAAAAACAATCTCCTCCATATCAAAAGTTTAAAAGTTTTAACAGATGTGGACTAGCCAACATAACTACTGGGAAAATATAGGTCAGGAGTAGAGATGACAAAAACAAAAAGAAAATGTGCCCTGGTGCTGACATGCATAAACCAGTTTCTAAATATATCCAGAACCCAACCACATTTTAGGATCTACCATTTCAACTCTGGTCTAAACCCCTATCATCTGTCCACCTGGATTACTGCATTAGATTCTTAACTGTTTTTCTTCTGTACTTACCTACCTACGATTTATTCTCCATAGAGCAGAGTGAATTTATTAAAACAGAAGTGATTTACATTACTCCTTTGAACTCCCTGATGACTTTGCATCTCACTACAAGTTAAATTTCTTACAATGACCTGCAAAGCCCTCTGAGATTTCTAGTAGGAATCCTTCTGAGCATCACAATGATTAGGGACAGGTATTGGTGTTTAGTGGGTACTACCAGTTTCAAACATTCCATGGAACACGGAATGTGAATTATGTGAATTTTGTTCTTTAAATATACTCTGAATTTTCCAGAATGCATCTTCCATGTTAATTATGGGAAGCTTGCACTTTGGTGTAGAACTCTACACCAAGTATTATTCACTATATCCCCAAATCCCATCATCATTAGCAACACATTTCATGGCTTTAGAGTCATTAATACAACACATTTGTGTAAGTCCTAATTTACAGCTCTCAAAGTCTGAGCAACTCTATATAATGGCTTGTCATTTTAGACTTGTCATACCAAAGCATTCATACAATGAAATATGCAAATTATATTACTTTCACCTAATGTCTTCTTTATAAGGAAGTTGGCAACACTGTATTATTTTCTTTTTAAAATAAAGTGCTTAAAAGCTTCTATTATCTACACTTTGTTTCAGGAGAAAAAGGGGTTATTACAATACATTTGTTATAAAGAAGAGTGTTGTACTTTATGAAGTTAAACATCACAGCCTTGTATCATCCGCACCTATTCCCAACCTGTTACACCAGTCTGACCTCAACTCCTGCTATTCTGCCCCTCATTCACTACATCTACACTGGCCTTCACAGTTATTTCTTAAAAAACTTTACGCAGCTTCAGGCACAGGGCCTTAGTATTTATTTGCTGCTCCTTATGACTGAAGAATGTTCTTCCCCCAGGCATCAACATTACTCACTCACTCCCTCAGATCCATCATCTTTTTGTCTGAATATCTTCTGAGTCTTTTTCTGACCACCCAGTTTAAACCTGAATGCCCCTCCAACAGCTTCCTAACCTCTTTCCCCCGACTTTAATTTACTCCACAGTACGAATCACCATCTCTTGTGATTATCTATTGCCAAGTGACCCGGCACTCTAAACCTCAGATGTTTTGCTTAAAACAAACATCTACTGCTATCTTTCATGATTCTGTGGGTTGCTTAGGCTCATCTGGGTGGTTCTTGCTCAGGGTGTCTCATGTGGTTACAGCCAAATGGCTGCTGGGACTGAAGTCATCTGAAGGCTCAAATGGGCTAGACATCCAAGATGGTTTCTTCGACCACAAGTCTGGTACCTTAGCTGGGAGGGCTCAAACAGCTGGGTGTTGGCCAGGAATCTTTGTCTTTAGCTTTTCCACATGACTAGTGTGGGCTAACTCAAAGCATGACGGTCTTGTGGCAGTGAGACTTCTCATACAGATGCTGGCTTCCCCTAGAGCTAACATTCCAAAAGACCAAAGGCAGAAACTAGGTTTTGGCCTAGCCAAGGAAGCTTCATTTCTATCTTGCTTTACTGGTTACATAGAAACAGCTCAAATGAACTGTAGGAGGTGACAAGAGAAGGGTTTTAACACTGGGAAGCAGAGTACACTAGGGAGTTGTCTTTTGAGACAGTTACTACAATACCTAATAACACCATTTATTTTACTTATTGTGCTTCTCTTTCCACAATTCTATATATTCTTGAGGAAAAAAACATGTGTACTTTTTCACCACCATATTCCCAGCACATATGTACTCAATATTTGTTGAGAAAAGAATTAACTGCTGCATTAAATAAGTGATATACATCACCCTATATTTACCTTATATGTTTATTTCTCACTATGGGCCTCTCCCTTCTCCAAACTCCTACCAATTTAACTTTCTGGAAAGGGACCTGTTTATAAGCAGAAAGTGAAAGATAAAATTAGGAGCAAAAATCAAAGACAGAAATATCAAAAAGGGTCATCAACTGCCTACTCTGCCCTGTGGACATTGCTGATCACACTGACACCAAACCTCTCCCCGTCAGAAAGTTCTAGCAGACTCACCAAACAAAATGTGACCTATATTTGACATTTAATAATTCTGTACAAATTATTCTGTAAGAAAGATTTGAGGACCATCTCATTTTATTTTTTTTTTTAAGTTTTTTTATTTTTAAGAAATCTCTACATTCAATGTGGGGCTTATAATACTCACAATCCCCAAATCTCACAATCACAATCTCACCTCAAGCAAGAGTCACATATCGCACTGAACTAGTCAGGTGCTCCTCTGCTCATTTTAATTTAAAAAACAATTTTTAATAAAAATTCTCAACATGATACAATATGAAGCTGTGCTTACTAGTACACAACAGGAAAAAAAAAAAAAAAAAAAAAACACACAAAAAACGGAACTAGCAAGTGAATTCTCCTAGCTAGTAGAGGCAAAGAGCTATAGGTATAGAGGAGAAAAGGATGCTTACCACAATCACCTAACTTTTTAAGCCTGTTTCTACATTTGATGTCATATACTTAAGAGCTTCTCCAGAAGCAGTAGCTTTTAATATTAACTGTACCTGGTAAGCTTGAAAAATCTCCCATGGCAGATTACATCTCAAACCAATTAATTTGAATTTCTGGGGGCAGAGCCCAGGCATTCATACTTTTTACTATTTTTAGGTGAATTAAACTTACAGTCAAGATTGAGAATCACTGCCTTAAATTCTCTCCTTTATCCCTATTAGTCTCTTCTAAACAAGTAGCATGAAAAAAAGGGTAAAAGATTTTAATTTTTTTCAAAAGAAGGAAAAGAAGGGAGGATTTTTTTAAAGAAAAAAAAGGACATAGGCACAAAGAAAGATGTTTTAAAAAAACTCCAAAATGCATCAGCAATCACAATAAACATTAGTGGACTAAAACAGGAAAAGGGCAAACACTAAGTGATTTCATGTTTTAAAAATTTTTTTTAATGTTTTATTTATTTTTGAGAGAAAGAGAGCGTGAGCAGGAGATGGTCAGAGAGAGAGGGAGATACAGAATCCAAAGCAGGCTCCAGACTCCGAGCTAGCAGAGCCTGATGTGGGGCTCGAACCCACAAACCATGAGATCATGACCTGAGCTGAAGTTGGACGCCTAACCAACTGAACCACCCAGGCGCCCCCTAATGTTTTTAAAAATCTAAACTATATGCTATTTCGAAGATTACACTTTAAACATAAGACCAAAAGAAAAAAAAAAAGGTTAACAGTAAAAGGATGAGTGACAGTAAAAACCATGCCAAGTTGGTCCAGTTAAGTCAATATCAAACAAAATAGACAATAAGGCAAAAAACAGTGCTAGAATGAAAGAGACCCACTACAAAACTATACATTGATTTTAAATATGTATATACCCAATACAAAACTGGTTCTAAATTGGATATATCAAATAACATAGCCTAAAAACCACATAAAGCAAAAACTATGAGAAAAAATGGAAACAATACCAGAGGATTTTAACATACCAGTAAATGGCAGATAAAGTACACTAAATATCAAGAAACATATTACATAACCACAAATACAAAAATCTTGTTCTAAAACATATATATTGAACACTGTATCCAATAAATGAAAAATATACTTTACAAAGATAAACAAAACATTTAATACTACAAAAAATATAAAGTGCCTAGGAATAAATATAAAAAGGTATTCACAATCTTTATAAAGAAAATGATTAAATTTTATTGAAAAGGATTTGAAATAGAGGGATATACCATGTCCAGGGATACCATACCTGGATATGGTATGGGAATTTGATGCCATTAAGATACCAGTTTTTCCAAAGTGATCTAAAGAATCAGTATTATTCCAAGTAAAAGCCAAATAGAGTTCTTTGGAGTCTGTCAACATGATTGGTTTCTATGGAAGAGAAAAAGATCCAGAACAGCCAAGAAACTCCTAAAAAACGGTAAAAGGATTTGTCTTACTACATGTTAAGATTTCTCAAATAGCTACGGCAATTGAGAGAGTGAGGTATTGGCATAGGAATATTCTGATAAACCAATGAATATAACATACAGGAACACACACATAAATGGAAACTTGATTTATGAGAGTTGGCAACTGTGATCACAGGAAGAGAAATGAACTATTCCATAAACAGTACTGAAATTGTTATCTATTTTAAAAAACTGGGACCCTTACATCACATTCAAAACTCAATTCCAGGTAGATTAAAGACATATATGTATAATGCACATACTATACAATTTTTAGGAGACAATAAAACATTTCTTTAAAAAAAATTTTTTAAATGTTTATTTTTGAGAGAGACAGTGCGAGTGGGGGAGGGTCAGAGAAAGAGGGAGACACAGAATCTGAAGCAGGTTCCAGGCTCCAAGCTGTCATCACAGAGCCTGACACAGGTGCTCGAACTCACAAATTGAGAGATCATGACCTGAGCCAAAGTCAGATGCTTAGCTGACTGAGCCACCAGGGCACCCCAATAAAAGATTTCTTAAACAAGATACCAAAGCACAAACCAGAAAGGAAATGACTGAAGCTTGACTAAATTCAAATTAAGAACTGTCTATCAAAAGATACCTATAGTATCTTAGAGAAAAGGGAAGGCAAAAACTGAGATAAAATATCTACAGCAATACACTCAACAAAGGGTAAATATTATCCGTAATATAAAACAACTGATATGAAAAGACAACACAATAGAAATTATAGAAAAAGAAATGAGTGGCCAATAACCATAAGAAAACATTCCCAATCTCAATATTTACCAGAGAAAATGACATCAAAATCCCATTTTATATCCATGAGATTGGTAAAATTTTAGAAGACTAAAAATATCAGGTGTGGGCAAGGAGATGTGGAACAGCACACCCTACTGGTGGGAGTTTGAATACATTCTTCTCTTTGGGTAAAAATCTGGATTTATGTAGCAAAACTGAAGGTATAAACATGCATTTTCACTATTTCATAAATATTCTTGAAGGCATATTGGAAACACCCAGAGAGTCTTAAAAAAAAATACTAATGCTTAGATCTTATTTCCCAGAGATTTGGATTGAATTGGAACATAACACAGATGGAGGAATAAAACAACACACCAACAACAAAAAAACCAACTCATCAAAGAATCATAGTATGATTCCATTTCTTATGAAACTGAAAACCATGCAAAAAGAAAACAATATTTTTCCTACAAGCACACCCATTTGGTAAAATTATTTTTTTATTTTTTTAATTTTTAAAGTTTATTTATTTTGAGAGAGAGAAACTGCATGAGCACGGGGGAAGCTGAGAGAGAGAGAGAGAGAGAGAGAGAGAGAGAGAGAGAATCTCAAGCAGGCTCCAGTTATCAGTGCCCAATGTGGGGCTTAATCTCACTAACTGTGAGATCATGACCTGAGCTGAAATCAAGAGTCAGATGCTTATCCCACTGGGCCAGCCAGGCACCCCTAAAACTATTTTAATGTTTATTTTTTGAGAGAGAGAGAGAGAGAGAGAGAACATGAAAGAGTGGGGGAGGGGCAGAAAAAGGGGGAGATAGAGGATCTGAAGTGGGCTTAGCACTGACAGCAGGGAGCCCAATGCGGGGCTTGAACTCACAAACCATGAGATGGTAACCTGAGCCAAAGCAGATGCTTAACTGACTGAACCACCCAGGCACCCCTAAAACTTTTTTTTTTAAGCACAGGAAAATAAACATAAAACTGGCACAGTAGGAAAACAGAGGGAAATGGAATGGAGAAGGCACAAAGTGAGGGATCAAAGACATTAATAATGTTCTATTTCTTAAGATTAGTGGGTAGAGGTATATGCTTTACACTGTCTACATAGCTTGCATTATTTTATATCTACATATTTAATAAAATGAATTAAGAATTACAATAGGTTACTTATACAAAAAAGAACAGTACTTAAAGTTCTTGTCAACAGCAGGGTATCAATAAATGTTATTCTCTTTCCCCAAGGAAAATAAAAGGTTGTCTGGGAAGAGTGGCCAAAAAGAAAAGGCAAGGATACTTTATTTTAGTGTGGTGCTCAGCCTTTAACAGCAGTCTGCTACCTCATGAAGAATCTTTAACCGCAGAGCCTTAAAATTTTGTTATCTTTCTCAAAAGCCAACTTCAGGAGTCAATGTGATGTGTACAAACAGCATTTCCTTTATAGGCAAACAGTTCTTGTTTAAACTACAACTCTGTCCCTTAAGTGTGTGACCTCTGGTAAGTTGCTTTTGTTTTTTTTCAATCTGAGCCTGGGGTCCTCATGTAAAAAAGAATGATAACTTACTCAACAAATATTTATGGAGCACCTACCATGTGCCAGAGAATGTGCCAGGTATGATACAATAATGTACAAGACACACATGGTTTCTGCTCTCCCAAAGCAAACTAATTCCTCCTTCAAAGGGTTGCTGAAAAGATTATATAATATAAAGGACCTTGACATGGTGCCTGAAATACTTTGTATACTTTGAATACTTTGTATTCAATAAATGTTATTTCTCTTTCTTTTTCTGCTTGGATTACTTAAAGCTAATAAAATGGGATTAGTCCTTTTAAAAAGCCTGTCTAGTGGTCTAACATTACAAAAAACACCAATGAAATAACATATATACGGTCAAGTAATACAAAAGTATTAGCTGACTGAACATACTGTACAAACATTAGATGTTATTAGTCTATCATCAGGTTAAAATCCTGGCATCTGAATCAAAGTAAAACTATTTTAAAATTATGAATCCAAGCATAATTGGATTCAGATTTCACAGTGTTTTTACATTCTTAATGATTTCACTTAATATCCTTGTAATATCTGCAATTTTCTTTTAATATGTCTGGCTTTCAAAGTCACATTATTTTGGTGGCATTATTATTTTGGATTTTGTTTTTCCCATTTAAAAATGTCTTGCAAATTCATTTGCTGAGAAGCAAAATGGAAATAACTTTGTAAGTCAAACAGTACTAACTAGCACAGTAGTTTTCACAAGAAAGGAGGATTAACAAATATTTACAGGATGAATCAAACAGTGCAATTTTAGTCCAGTTGTGTGGCTGATGGGATTAGATCATTTTAAGAATGTACTCTACTTGGTGGATGCCAGAGGACAGAAGAAATAGCTCAGTCTTCTGAATAAGGTCTAGTAGCAACAGGCCGTATGTGCTCACAGTCTGAGGGGTTTTTCTTTTTTTTTAACCCATGTGTTGATTCACAAAATCCTCACTTCCCAGTGGAAGCATCAAAAGCACAATATCAAGTCAGTTCTCTTCTCAATGCCCCAGAAAGCAGGTTTGCTTCTCTTAATCTAGTGTGATATTTTCTTTCTTCTCTTTAATTAGTTTAATTGAAAAAGTAATATACTGGTTAAAATTGGAAAAGAAAAGTTAAAAAAAATCTGGTAATAAACTGACAGATGATTCATCAGACACAGCACCCACGCATATTGCTGACAGAAATAAAGGCTGATACAAACTCTCAGGAGAAAAGGAGCATAGTGACTGCCTGGGGCAAGGAGAATTGGGTAGCTCAGAGTCAGGGGTGGAAGGGAAACTAATTTTTTACCTCACACCGTTTGTGACTTGTGAACAGTGTAACTTTCCCATTTTTGTTTTGTTTTGTTTTTAAGTAATACAAGCAGATGATTAAAAATTCAAAGCACATAAAACAGTAGGCCCCAGGCCTGGGGCAAACACCAGTGTGTCTCTTATCTATTTTCCTAGATACGTGTCCTAGGCATTTTTCACATGCAGAAACCGGATGCCCTTAGCAGAAATAAACATTCTCACAGAGAAGAAAAGGATTAATCTTAAAGCTGAAAGTTCTGCAAAGCTAAAATCACCCATAGAAAATATTAATCAGTAAGTATCCTGGGCCCCTGGGTGGCTGAGTGGGTTAAGCGTCTAACTTTTGATCTTGGCTCAGGTCATGATCTCATGATTCGTGAATTTGAGCCTCGCATTGAACTCTGCACTGACAGTGTGAAGCCTGCTTGAATTCATTCATTCATTCATTCTTTTTTTCTTTCTCTCTCTCCCTCCCCCCCTACCCCTTCCCAACTCTCTCTCTCTCTCAAAATAAATAAATAAAACTTAAAAAAAAAAAAAGGCCCAAGTATCCAAATGTCCCACCACTGTCAAGTAGTGTGGAGGACACAGTTCTTCCCCACAAGGAGCTTACAATCTAGATGAGGAAACAAAAGAGAGGTAAAACAAAACAAAACAGTAAAGAACTGAATGTTAAAATAGGCTATAGCAACTGAACACAAGTACTTGGAAGGCAGGACTTAGAAGAAAGAAAAGCTTCATGGTAGATGAAAAAGTTGTTCTAAGAAGTTTGACCTGGCTTAGCCCTCCTTCCATTTTAAAGATTTAAAAGAAACAGGTAAGAGTATTTAAAAAGTGCAAACATCAAGCAGAACCAAAATGATGTGTGTCATGAATGACTTGGCCATAAACACATACAAACAGTAAAATTCTCCAGGTCCAGTAACTTCCTGTTATCATTTCTAGAATGCACAAGAGTTTAGAAAAGAGGAGTTTTGGTGCTTACAGCAGTCTGCTACTGCATATTGTTTTCTTTATTTTTGAAAAGCAGTTTCAAGTTTTCATATGTGTCATCTCACTTGATCCTTACAACTTACATGCATAGCTTCAATCACATTTTACAAGTGAGAAAACTAAGGATTGTGGTGGCAAAAAATAGTTCAAAGCAAGTAGCCTTTTCCTCCCTTTTTAACTCTCACCTTTGGCAAGACAGAGGGGGAGTTCTGCAGATCCACTCCTCAGTGAAACTGATGAAAGCTAGAAAATAAAAAAATTAAAAAAAACCAAACCTTACCCTCACCCCGGCCATTCAAAGTCTCTAGGAATGGTCCTAAGGACATACGGCAAATGAAGAAACATGTATTCAAGAAAATCTACTAAAACTTGGTAAGGACAAGTGGTGTTTGAATGATAACCCACTCCCTCTCCCTTCCCCATCACAGCTCAGCACAAGAGAAACTCCAGTCCAGACAGATAAAAAAGCCAAGGAAAGAAGGCTCTTTTAACCCTCAGCTGCCAGCTGGAAGACTACCTTAGTAGGAAGGGCAGCATGCCAGCATTTCTCACCTTCCCCACAGCCACCTGCTGCTGAAGCTAAGTTCGGGTGAGTGTGGCCAAGAGGTGGGGACTCCCTTCTTCTGCCCAGTCCCTGCTGGTCAGCAGGAGGCTCGGCCTTGGGGAAGGCACTAAGAATACCAGGCCCTGATTCTCTTGCCCAGGCTCATGGTGTGTGGGTTTCGGGTTGGGAGAAACAAGCCTACTGGGGCTGCCACCCACTGCACTGTGCTCTGTTCCTATATCGGGATGTCATTTAGAGAGAAGTATCCATTGTTCCTGCCTCCAGCACCACAGCCTGGTTCAGAGATTCTGCCCAGGGATAGAAGCAGGCTATAAAAACACTTTCATGTCTCCTTTAAAGAAGCCAACTTCATTTGCAACAGAGTACAGAGAAGTTCAAACCTAAGGTACTCTTAAAAAAAAGGTTGTGCTAAAAGGCAAGTGCGAGCTATGGACAGATTCACTGGAGACAAAGGCAAAAGTGCAGACCTGCCTGTTTGCTGGAGAGAAACTGAGAGATGGCAAGGAGGAGACCTTTTGGGCTCAGGATATATTCTAACATTGACTTTGAGAAGTACACCTTTAAAGGAGTCTGGATTTGACTGGATCAGTGTGTGAAGCAATTTATGCTCCAGAATACTGTTGAAAACAATGGTGCAATCACCCTGGAATTGGTGAAGTTTAAGAGCTGGGTGTGCTCTGGGAAAGAGGCTGCCAGAGAGCCCAGCCAGAATTAATGCCATCTCTGAGCGATTATGGGCATACCAAGGGTGTGCTACCCAAGAGCAACATCAGAAGCTTCACATTGCTGGAGAGATGGAGGGGATACACTTGTTTTTAGAAAAGAAAAAGAACTTCTATAACTCAAAACAAAAAGACAAATAAGCCAATTAAAAAATTGACAAAGGACTTAAGCTGACATTTCTCCAAAGATACACAATGACCAACAGGAACATGAAAAGATGCTCAACATTCTTTATCATTAAGGAAGTGCAAATCAAATCCACAATGAGATACTGCATCCATTAGAATGGCTATAATCAGAAACTGAAAATCACAAGCATTGGCGATGAGGCAGTGCAAGTGAAAGCCTCACACACTGCTGCTGGGAATATAATATAGTACAACCAATGTGGAAAATTAATTTGGCAGTTTCTCCAAGAGTTAAATGTTGAAGAACCATATGACCCAGCAATTCCACTCCGAGGTATATACTCAAACGGACCAAAAACAAGTGTTCAAACAAAAACTTGTACACAAATATTCAGAGCAGCATTATCCATAAGAGCCAAAGGTAGAAACAACCTAACGTCCACCAATGAATAAATGGTTGAATAGAATATGGTATATCCACACAGTATAATATGATTTAGTAATAAAAAGAAATGAAATTCAACACATGCTACAACAGAAGCCAGACACAAACAGCCACATATTGTATGATTCCATTTATATGAAATATCCAGAACAAGAAATCCATAGAGTGAAAACGCAGATTAGAGGTTACTAGGGGCAGGGGGAGAGGGGAATGAAGAGCTTCTGCTGCAGAGTTTCTGTTGGAGTGATGAAGAAGTTTTAAGTAGTAATGGTTGTATAGCACTGTAAATAGAATTAATGGTACTGAATTGTACACTTAAAGATGGTTAAAATGGTAAGTTTTATGTTACATGTATCACCAAACACACAAACACAAAAGCAAACCAATCTAATGCCAAACTTCAATATACAGTGTAAGATTCAGTATGAGAATCTTAGTATGAGACTCCTCACAGTATGAGATTCAGATATGAAATTACACATCTTCTTGGGTTCCATTTAATAGGCTTACACTTTGAGTTCATTCTTAGCTTTAAACAGTACTTAAATGTATAATTTCTAGGCTTGAATAATATTCCTATTATATGAAGTATTACTCTTAGATTTTCTCAGCCTAATTTAATTTCATAATGTGTAAACCATTTATCTATCACATTTTGGCAGAACAGAATTGTAATTTTAAAAACTTAAATGTGAATTAGACATTTACATATAAATTGCAAATGGTCAAAGGCAAAAAGCAAATCACAATGAAATACAACTTCATACCCTCTGAGTATAGCTATATTAAAAAAAAACAACAATAAAGGGCAATAATAAGGGTTGGCAAAGATGTAGAGCAACTGGAACCCTCATGCACTGCTGGTGGTAAACTAAAATGGTACAGGCACTTTGGAAAGTGGTTTGGCAGCTTCTCAAAATATTAAATACAGTATTACCATATGACTCAGCAATTCCACCCAAGAGACATGAAATCATATGTTCATCGAAATGTTTTCACAAATGTTCATAGTAGCATTATTCATAACAGCCAGAAGGTAGAAACAACCCAAATACTAATCAACTGCCAAATGGATAAACATAATGTGTAGATCTACACCAGAGTATACTAGTTGAATATGAAAGGGAATGAAGTACTGATAAATGCTAAAACATGAATGAACCTCAGAAACTTTGTGCTAAGTGAAAAAAAGGCAAGAAATGCTGTATGATTTCGTTTATATGAAATGCTCCCCAAAAGGCAAATCTATAGAAGGTAGTTTAGTGGTTACCTAAAGCTGGGGGGCGGGAATGGGAAGGGCCCGCGAATGGATACCAGGTTTCATTCTGGGGTGATGACAAGGCCTAAAATTAGTTTGCAGTAACTGATGGCTGCACAATCTTATGAATATACTAACCATGGAAGTATATGTTTTAAGTGGGTAAATTTTATGGTATGTAAACTATATCTCAATAAAGTTGTTTTATAAAAACCTGCTCTATCTTTTCATTCCTATAGCTATCCAACTTTATCTTCTATCATGTACCAATATACACCTTCTAATTTGTTCATCCAGAATCCAAGGAAAACCCCACACTCATTTCAATTACTTGACTCAATTCACAGTGTTCCCCTACAAGAAATATACTCCCTAGGTTATACTCAAGTCACAAATTCATTTTGAAGATTTTCCTGACCAAGTCGATCCTCATGGACATAATTTTCCTCTAGATTCCATGCCACTTGTACTTGGTGACACTGTAACCTCAAATACATACATAAAGCAGTTTCACCTTACAAAACAAACAGCTAATTTTTGTCATAATCTCTAATTCTTGGCTTTAATCTCTTTTATCTTCTCAGAGACAAGCTAGCATCTTGAACACAGGTGGTACAAATGTCTGCTGAATAACATACACAACCCTGAATGCAACTTCCTCCATATGTGTTCAGTAGTACCAAAACCTTAACAAATATCCAAAGTCTTAAAGCAGAAAACAGAAGTGAAGAAAAAGGGAACTAAAATGCTGGGACACGCTATCACCTCTCAAGAGTGTATAAGAGAAGCCTGTGCTTCTGCGGTGCATTTCAAGGTGGCCATTTACTGCTGTCCTCAAACTTGGGTGTGGACTAGGCATCCTTAACTTTAAATAGTTGCGAACACCTCATTGTTATCACAGCAAAAGAGAGCGCTATTAAGAGAAGAATTTAAATATGAAACTCTACTTCCTCCTGACAGTAGGGTGCCAAGACTCAAACCCCAGTGACCTTACATGCAGTCAGAAGGAAATTAACAAACGACACTTGGAATCAGTACTGAACACAGGTGTGTGATGTGGGAATAAGGAGTACTGCTTTCAAAGGATAGAGGGGCAGCAGGAGCAGAAGACAAGCCTTAAAACACCAAACTTCTGGAAGCAACAAAGACTGCAGGTCATAGCACAAAAGCCACCAATTGCTCAAACCTGATCTAAAGCCTGACTGCAGGGGTCTAGGATCAACGAATTTAAGAGCATTTCTTTCTGCTATCCTGTACAGGCAAGTCTAATTCCACTGTATGAAATTCTTTAACCTGGCCCTGAAATGCTACAGACAGTGAACACTTCTCATTTGTTGAGCTTCAGAAATCTCTATTTTCCCCTTCCTCTATATTTATACTTATCTGGTAACTTGCCTTATGTTGTTTAAAAGCCAAAATACACAGACTATAATCATTCAGACTTGCTTATGGGATTTCCCCAGTAGCAAAGTAGTTACCTCCAAATGTATCATTATTTCAGTTTGTTACAGATTTTTTTTTTACTTGTTTAATTTGGGTCTCTTTAATAATTACCTTCTTATTTGTAAAAACCCCTTTAAATTATACCTTTCCTTCCCTGTCATTTTAAAAATAATATTCAGTGGTTTAGATTAAGGGACTATGCAATGTAGTTAAGGTAGGTAATTCATCACTTCAATATTCAGAAGACTGTTAAGGCGCAAAGAGAAAATAAACAACATAAATGCCTAGAAGAGAATGTTTTTCACAAGGTATGTATTGTTCTTTTATCATATGCTGCCTTTTTTGAACTCACATTTATAGACGCTAACACTCCCAGTTTCAATGTTCAACGAAGCATTTTTATTCTGCTTTTTTGCAAAAGGACAACTATCAAGATTTCCTCAAACTATGTATGAATACAGAGAGCATTTAATTATCATTTTGAATAATGACCTCAACACATCAAGAGTCAGGATGTACTGAACCAGAGCACAGCAATTATATACAGGTCTTGCCATTTGATGGAATCATCAAGATGTATAAATAAGAATCCTGACTTCTCAGAGATAAAGAAATCACGGAATAAATGAAAGAAATACAAAAAGCACCATTTATCAATATACATTTCCCTTTGTCCATCATTGTATTACTGGCTAATGATTTTAAACAGGCTATGAAATTGATAAATGAATGGTTTTCAACTGCCTAAAAGTAAAAAAAACAACAAAAAAACCCTGGTAACTTTCAATAACGTGCAACAAGGGCAAGCTGACAATGCCTGGCATATACCAGAAGCTCAAAGAATTATTGCTGAACAAAGAATTAAAATCAGAGCCTTCATGGGGGGGCCTGGGCGGCTTAGTTATTTAAGTGTCCAACTTTGGCTCAGGTCATAATCTCACAGTTCGTGGGTTTGAGCCCTGTATCAGGCTCCATGCTGACAGCTCAGAGCCTACCTGGGATTCCTCCTTTCTGTTCCTCCCCGAATCATGCTTTCTCTATCTCTCAAAATAAATTAATAAACTTTAAAAGATAAAAAATAAAATCAGAGGCTTCATGAGGTAGACATGAGGTATACATTTCTTATGAAAATGCGTGTTCTTTAAAGACTTTGGAAAAGAAAATATCCAATGTGTACTTTCTTATTTTATTTTAAGATATGACTTACATCCAAAAATATTAACTAGGGCTTAACGTGCACAAGAGATATTAAAATCTTTATGAATCTCTTCAGATTTCTCTAGTTCACCAATTCACAGCTGTAGAAGGAAAGCCGATGGAGTACTAAATTAAAGACCATTCCTTTGAGTCACAATGCAAGTAAGATAGCCAGTAGGACAGGAAATCAGAGAGGTTTGAATTTTCTATAGAGGTTTCTATATTTTTTTAAGGATTACTACTGACAAAACTTCAGATTCTAGTCATGGTCTATCCATACAACTCTTATTAAATTTAAAGCAAACCCACAAGAGAACAATATTGAAGAGCAGCCTATCCTTCAAGATGGGAAGCACAACTTACTTCAACTTGGAACAGTTCTCCAGCCCCCTCACAGTCATTGGATGTGATTATTGGAGTATGAATATGGACAAAGCCACTGTCCTGGAAAAAAAGAAAACCCACTTTTTTCAGTATATTTGTACATGAAACAATTCTACTACTAAAAGAGCACTAAGAGAATGCCAAATCAAGTTCCCCTCTAACTCCCCAAATATAACTACTGAGATGTTAAGCTGAGTGTTTTACTGTACACAGAAGGGCAAAGAATTTTAAATCAAGAACTGACTTAGACATTATCCAATCCAATATCATTTCAAAGATAGCATCGAAAACTAAGGCCCAGAAAGATTTAATGAAAAATTCACGTATCTAGTCAGGTCAGTGGCAGAGAGAGCCAGGAGTGGAACCTAGGTCTTTAGGGTCTTTCTGGTGTTTTTTCTTCCCATTTCTAACACACTAGTAGTGATGTTACATACACACGCTCACTCAGGCTAATGCATCATGATGTTGCCTGCACTGCAAAGGGACTACAAAGTGATCAATACGAAGTTCAGTTAGTTTGGAATGAGACCATTAACTGTCACAAACTACCACAAAGGAGAAAAATTAAAGTTGACCAACAGGGACTAAAGAAATACATAGCAAAAAAGGCCGAAATGATTTTTAGGAAGTCTGTCATTAAATTGATGGCACAGTACACTGCACATGGCACAGGCAGTGCACTTCCTTTCCCTCAAGGAAGATTCTAAGCAGCAAATCCATCCATTACTGAGGCGCCCAACTGCAATTCTTCCGCTCCAAAGTCTGAGCTATTTCCATTAGTGAACCACAAAAGCTGTTTGCTAGGAGGATTGAAATAACCCAGCAACTTCAAGGTTATGCTTCTTTCATTTTGACTATGGATGTAGGCAAAAGGTTACATTCCGTGTAAATGCTGCAGGTGGGCGTGGAGGTAGCGCTGGGGGACGTGTGCTGCAGAGGCAGAATACCATGTGTTTCACACAAAAATTGTGGTCTTGAAATCAATACAATAAAATCACACATACACATTTAATCTCTGCCAAATTCTGTGTATCACTGGTGGAATGTAAAATTCATTACACTAGGGGTCTCCCAAATTTGCCCCTTCCTTCCTAAAAAAGGTTGAATTCAAGTGTTCTTGCTATATACAAAGTGCCCAGTTAACAACTTGTCTTAGGATGTAGACTAATTAAATATTCACACTATAAATTAGGAGTCTCAGAAAATATTCAAATATGTACTTAACCTGGGAGCTATGTGCCTAGAGGTGCCACACAAAGCACATTATAGACAATGAAGGAAACATAATCAATAACATTACTGCATAAAATTTTTATCTCCTAGGGACCAAGAATTATGGACATGAATCATTTATTCCACATGAATGCAGGCAACTATGAGCAGGAGTGCAGTAAACAAAGAAAGGAAGTGAAAAATCCAAAGGAAACGAGGGTGGTGAGAGGCAAGGGGGGGAGGGAGGAGAAAATTTAACGGCTAAATGTAATTGCCAAAGTTAGAACTGGTCAATTGCCACAAGAAACAAAACTGCAAATCTTATGAAAATAACTAACTATATGTTTGGTTTTTTTTAAATCACTCAAGTAGTGGGAATTATTCTTACTACTCAATTATCGCTAAACCTTTCAAAAGGTGTCACCAGCTTTTTAAGCCTAATACTGCTTGAAGGCTTATATCAAAGTGTGTAACATTATCACCAAAAGCTATGAAGAAGAGAGTCCAATGGAAAAATAATAAAGCACTGAGAACAAAATCCAAAACAGAGAAAGTGGATAGGGAAGTAGAAAAATAAAAAGGAAGAGAAATAGTAAGGACTTAAAGGAGTACTGTCTGCCTTCACCAGGATAACAGTGTCAGGTATTTACCCCATCCTGCACAACGGGGCTCCTAATTAGAGACAGGAGGGCCAGAGAAGGGGCCAAAAAAACACACGCACTTACCCCATTTTTCTGATTCCACCCATCACCTCTAAATATCTAGATATTTTTGATAGATACACATTCTAGAACCAGATATTTTATATGGCACTGAATATCTAAAAATTACAGAATTCACATACTAAAGCCCATGTGTATCAAAGACTCACAGACTGACTATATTTATCTTTCACATTCACACAAAGTATCATTATTGAATTATAATCAAGAACAACAATAAAAAATGACAAAAATTGTTAATCACTGGCAACCAAAAATGACAGCAAGACAACAACAAAAAATTTCCATAAAAAACAGTCACAAGAACTCAAAGACACAGTAGTCTGGGGTCATTCAACATAGGGGCAAAGAATATACCCTGACAGGCTGTTAAGGCATTTCTGTACAAAGAGAGAAAAATCTGATACTCAAAGGAAGAACCTTGACTCATCAAGAAAGGGCAAACTCTTTTAATGGCTCAATTTAGGAAGCAGGAAAATATGGCATATACTTTAGGATAACCTTCACTGGAAACTGGAAGAAAATAGTGCCTAAAGAGATAATTCTGTTGAGAAACTCAGCTCTTCTATAGAACTCATTCCTTGAGGTTTCCAGACATCCAAGTTTTAGTACATAATAAATGTGTCTATTTTATGCACAAGCCAAGTCATACACAAAATCTTTTTGATCCTCAAACCAAAAACTGAATTTTTAGGGCACCTGGGTGTTTTAGTCAGTTAAGCGCTCGACTCTTGGTTTCATCCTGGGTCATGATCCCATGGTTGGTGAGTTCAAGCCCTGCATCCAGCTCTGCACTGACAGCATGGAGCCTGCTTGGGATTCTCCCTCTCTCTCTGCTCCTCTCCTGTACACATGTGCTCTCAAAATAAATAAATAAACTTAAAACAAAGACCTTTTAATCTAGAAATATTAGGAAAAAACAGAAACTCGAATAGCACCTTTTAATTTAAGATACTTTAAGTTAAGAAACTTTTACTTAGAGTTCAAGTCTTAACATCTTTTAGGGAGTCTAAAGTAATGAGTTATAGCCCGAAGTACTAAGTAACATATAACTATTATTTAATATGCCTTACAGTACTCTGTAATTTCAATCCAATCACATTGTTACACATACAAGTGGGTAACATCATAGAATTATCAGAATTATATTTTCCAGGGCTTCATAATTAAAAAGTGAATTTACAGCACTTGAAATTACCTACCTTTATATAACTATAACCAATAGTGGTAAAATTCATTATTTTCAACCAATTAGAATGTTATTTTGCTTGTTTTTTTTTTTTTAATTTCAAAATTTCCCACTTTATTTTTAAATTGTTTACATATTTATAGAAGCCTCAAGTAGGAAGTGTATACAGAAAGTAGGTAAAGCTCACTGGTCAACGCACTGCCAATACTACCACCTAGTGGCCAGGAGTCTATAAAACTTTCAGTATTGAAGCAGGGTGGCTTTATCCACTGTTTAAAGCCATATGAGGGGGGAAGAGCATTTTTAGATCTAAACAAATTTTCTGTTTGTGTGGTTCAAGTACTACTAAAAAGCCATATGGAAGCAGCATAAGAAAGTTTATGAGAGCATATGGAAATGCACCCTTTCAAACTATAATGGGATGACATAGTGTAATGTGATTATTTTTCTTTGTTTATTCAAAACTATGTTTTAAAGCCATGATGCTCTTTAGCTGTTTCACCAGAAATTAAGTCTGAAGGAACTTTTCAAAGAGCAAGAGATCTTTCGGTAAACCACAGGAAGGCTGGGCCTAAATGAATTTGGACGTAGTCCAAGGGAGGGGTATGATGTTAGACACTCGCTGCCAAAAAAATGGATCCAGAGAAGTGGCATAGGAAGAGCTCCAGAACCTCTTGGAGTAACAAAGAACCTCACCTGCTGGGCCGCTCCTGGCCTTTGGGGTCCTCTCATCCATAGGGGTGGGTGGGGGAGGATCCCTTCACCTCATTAACTTACCAACTGTATTCCATGGTGGCTTTCCCGGGTAGGGGGGAATGGCTGACAAGCAAAGCTAAATATGACAAAATGCCTTTAGGTGTACATCAATCTACTTGATTAACACCAATAACTATTTAAAATCAGTGTTAACTACATATAAAATATGCCTATGACCAAGATGGAAAAACAGGGATCAGATTTACCCTACCCCTTTAAACAACCATAAAAACAAAAACGAAGTCCCCATAAGCAAACCACATGGAAGGCTGGTTTTTAAGATGATGCATATCAGACAACAAAAGACAGTGATCCCTGAGGTAGGAAACAAACTTAGTGAACCCTATCAGTAGCCCTGCTTACCACCTTGAGATTATCCAGGCCACAGCAGAAGAGGGGGAAATAAAGGAGCCCAGAAGACCTCTTGAGTTGCGGAGACAGAGCTGAGAGTCTGAGGGGACAAAAGTGGCTAGAATTCATAGGATAGAGTATCAGAGAGGAGAAAGTGCACAAACTCCCGAAATGTACAGACGGTCACTCTAGAGTGTCAGATAGAGGAATGATGAACACATGCGTGTGGGGAAACTGTCAAAGGCCAAGGCAAGAACCATCCAGAAAGATTAAAGGAGATAGTACTTAGTGCTCACGTGTGGCTGGGTAATTAGCCATAGACTGAGTACTGCTCCAGATCCATTTACCAAATCATAAGCAAGACCCAAAGGGATCAAAGTTTTCAAGTAGCTTAACCACACACCAGAACAAAGCTTAAGAAGCTTTATAAATATCCAACATGGTAAAATTCACAATATCTGGCATCTAACCAAAGATTAGCAGGTATGCAAAGAGGCAAGAAATCTTAACTTGTAATGAGGAGACTAATGAATGAATGAATCAATCAAATCAAGCTGACTCATAACTGACAGACATGTTTGAATTAGAAGGACATAAAATAGTTATTGAATAGCTACTAGAAACATAAGCAGTTTTAATTAAAACCATATTATAGGGGCACCTAGGTGGCCCAGTCAGCTGAGAGTCTGATTCTTGACTCAGGATCATGGGATAGAGCCCTGTGCTGGGCTCTGTGATGAGTGTGGAGCCTGCTTAAGATTCTCTTTCTCTCTCCCTCTGCCTCTCTCCCCTGCTTGCACTCTATCTCTACCTCAAAAATAAAAAATAAATTAAAAAAAGAAAGTAAATGTAAAATAAAAATATATGTTTTTAAAAATAAATAAAACTGCACTTTGTATATGTTTAAGAAGTTAAGTAAAGACATGGAAGGTATTTTTTCAAAAAGGCCCAAATCAAACATCTAGACATGAAACCTACAATGTGAGATGAAAAAGGCACTGGATAGAGGTAACAACAAATCAGTCACTGTAGAAGAAAAAGATCAGTGAGCTACAAGTGTAGAAACTACCCCCCAAAAAAACACACAGGGGAAAAAGTAATTTTAAAAAAGAAAAGAATGTCACTGAACTATTGAGGTATCAAGTGGCCTACTATCTGGGCAACTGAAGTCCCCAAAGGCAGGAGGTAACATAAAAAATATTTGAAGAAATAATGGATGAAAAACTTATGCAAATTAAAACACATAGATCCAAGAAATTCAGGGGCACCTGGGTGGCTCAATCAGTTAAGCATCCGACTTCGGCTCAGGTCATGATCTCACCGTTCATGGGTTCAAGCCCCGCGTCGGACTCTGGGCTGACAGCTAGCTCAGAGCCTGGAGCCTGCTTCACATTCTGTATCTCCCTCTCTCTCTGACCCTCCCCTGCTCACACTGTCTCCCTCTCCCTCTCTCTCTCTCTTTCAGAAGTAAATAAAAACATTAAAAAAAAATTTAAAAAAAAGATCCAAGAAATTAAACAAGGTCTAAACACAAGGAACAAAGAAAACTGGGCCAAGGCACATCATAATCTAATTGCTTAAAACCAGTAATAAAGAGGAAATTTTAAATCAGCCAAAAAAAAAAAAAAAAAGTACCATACAAATAAAGGGTGCTCGGAATAAATATTGTAACTAACAGAACTTTCAAGATAATACTCCAGGGTTACAATTACTCAATTTCTTCACAAGAAAGAACAGCTAGGAAGAAAAAGAAAAAGAGCAGCTAGAAGCACAGGAAGCACCTCACCTTAAAGAAAGAATGAATAGCAGCTGTGGCTTCACTGCGAATCCTCAGTATAGAACCCAGAGCATTAGTCCTGCACCTGAGGTGAGGATACTGCCTCACATACTCCAGAGGAGGCCTCTCTTTATATTTAAAAGGAAAAGCCTGACAATAAATGGAAAAAACAAATTAAAAGCTAAGACATAACATTCTATAAAATCAGTTCCCAGAACATTTGTTAAACAGTGATGCTTTGTAACAAAATTAAAATGCTTTCTGTCTCAATTTCTTAACATAAGTGAACATGATCCTGTTAATTCTAAGTTAACAGAATGGTGGGGTGGGAATCAGAGATGTGCGTTTGAATCTAGTTCTACTACTTCTTGGGCGTGGAACCTTGGGCAAAGTTAGAATTACGGAGGCGAATCTGTTATTTATGACATTTCTATCCATTAGCTTATATCAGTCACCACTTACAAATAGACAGATTAGGATATAATTATGCAAAACAATCCACTGTTTGGCACATAGGAGTTCAGAATATTGTAGATGTTAAAGATTATGTTTTCTACAGCTGTGTACACACAGCTGGCGTTCAATTTTAAAATCACCCAAATGTCTTGAAAGCCCACAATCATTTATAATCAATTGGCACTGTTTTTCACTGTTTATCAACATTTCTAAGAACATGAGGGAGGGTCAACAGCTTTCTGTCATTGGCAGAGCACTGTATATTTACAAAAATGTCAAATTATGACTCTAAGTGGAAATATTCCACCCTGTACATACTTGTGTTAAGAGATTTAGAAGACAAAAACAAACTTCTAGACCAAAAGCAAAGTTTCAATAAGAAAGACAGCAGAGAAATGAAATAAAAAAGCCAAACTGGTAGCTTATTACATTTAGTCTTTCCTATTTCTTTTAGTGCACATGCTAATTTATTTCGTAATAGAAATAAGCACCATACCTACTGAAGTCAAAATATGACCACATTACTAGAGGTTTGGGGACTGCCTGGGGGATTAGAATTCCCTAATGACTCACAAAATGACAATGAAATTAAGGGGACGAATAGGTGAATGACAACCACAGAAGCCAAGAGAGAACAGCTTAAAAAGGGTAAAACACATGGCACATTTTAATAATCATATACCCCTCTAAAAAAAAAGCAAAAACAAAACTGGTTACATCTCTGTTCTTCTCAGAATTCCAGATTATTTTTCACACTCCACTTTTCAGAAATCTTAGAACCTGATTCCTGATTTCACAAGTCAATTATTTATTAGTGTTTTAATTAGTATTTCTAGGAAAACTATTCAGAAGGACATTTTTTAAAAAGGTGACCATTTTCTTATTTCCTTGCCTTTATTTTCTTCCAATTATCCAAAAAAACAAAAGTGAATTAAATTGATGCAATTTCCCTATATTTCCTTATGTTTTGTTCATCAAATATTTGGAAGACAAGTAAGTACAGCACAACTACAGAGGAGTCAAATGGCTAGTACATACATTCCAGCAGTGGCGCTAGTCAGTGATATAACCTTGGGCAAGTCATGTCACCTGCCTGGGCCTCATTTTCTCCAATTTCAGAGGATGGATTAACAGCCTTTCATTTTATTCCCTCTAACCTCTTTATCAGGTGATGAATAAAAGCTACTAACAAAGAGACTTGCAAAACAGGCATGAGCATGTCTTAAAGTAGGATTTCTTATCCTTGCTCAGCCAGAGCATAAGTATTGTCCAACAGAATTTTCTGTGATAAATGGAAGGGTTCCGTACCCACGCCCAGTAGCCAGCAGCTGCATGTGAACTGTATCTAATGTCACTGAGGAACTGATTTTATTACCTGATTTAATATTAACTTAATTAATACTAAATACTAGTTAACACAGCTACAGGTGGCTAGTGGCTACTGTATTGGGACAACATAGCTCTAGATCCTGTAAAAGTCATTTCTAGGCAGGGCTTTCCTCAGAACACAGTCTGCCCTTGTATGTCTCTGTACTGAAGTTAACTGGGCATGACTCTAAAAGTGGCAGTTTAACTGTGACAGGTGTCCAAAGAGATACACCGATTAATACTTTGCTTTCAGTCATAAATTCAGCCATCTACACACTTTTTGCTATGTTCTCTACATTCCTCTGGCTCCATGGCCGGTTTCAATTATCTGGGAAGTCACAATTGAAACATGTTCTAAGTGCCATCTTCCCAATAATCACACTTAGAACAGACTGCTAATGTTTTAAATTATGCCCAAATAGTCTCCATAAAAGTATCACAGAGCATACCTTGGTATCACAATTCCCAACAATTTCAATTTTTTCTGCCTTCAGTTCCACATTCTGCTTTTTGGATGGACTTTTCACCAGCTGCCCTTGAACTTCCACAGAACTCCCAAAAGCCAGTTCTCTGTAGTAACAACAAACCAGCATAAACAAGATATCATTATACAGAACCCTCATTTTAATATAAAACTTGCTATCAGAACATTACAGTATTTAATGATAGAGGTTTCACCCTTAAATGTGCAGCAAATAATTAAGAGAGACTGAAGCAAAGGATAAGTAGGGGATATTATTATGTGAAGATGTTAAAAAAAGAAAGGCCTGGGAGGGCCTGAGTGGCTCAGTTAGTTCAGCGTCTGACCCTTGATTTCGGCTTAGGTCATGATCTCTCAGTGTGTGGGATCGAGCCTAGAGTTGGGCTCCATGCTACTACCTCGAAGTCTGCTTGGGATTCTCTCTCTCCCCCTCTCTCTGTCCCTCCCCCACTTGCACTGTCTTTCTCTCAAAATAAAAAAATAAACTTAAAAATAAAAATAGAAAGGCCTAAGCTTGAAGGATCTTGATTCCAAGTATGTGGACTTGGCCTCGAAGCTTTGAAAAGCAGGTTTTTGTTTTTTTTTTAGAAAGATCACTCTGGGGCACCTGGGGGGCTCATTTGGTTGAGCATCTGACTATGGCTCAGGTCATGATCTCATGATTCATGAGTTCAAGTCCCACATCGGGCTTACTGTCAATATAGAGCCCACTTCAGATCCTTTGTCTCCCTCTCTCTCTCTGCCCCACCCTGCTCATGCTCTCTCTCTCAAAAACAAACATTAAAAAAAATATATATGAACACTGGATTAGGGAAAAGGGGAACAGAGGAGATGAAAAAAAAAAGATTCTTTTGTTAAAAAAACTCGCCTACTATCAAAGCTTGAATCAGCTACAACTTGAAGGCTTTCCAAAGACGATCCATCATTTATATGCAGGAACAAGACTTCCTTCTGGGATCGGACTGAACGAATCCATCCCTAAGGAAGAAAAATTTCTAAATGGGAGTTTGAAACATGTAAACATTTTACATTTTCATTACACATGCACACACAAGACTAAATGAAAAAAACGTTCTTAGTCCTGCCTTAACAAATTGATTGCTTTTACCTCACCCATATGCATATATAATTCAACAGGATTCTGATCCCACGGAGATACAGCTTTGGCATTCCACCTTTTTGTTTTGTTAATAAAATTCATCATTCTCAGGGGCGCCTGGGTGGCTCAGTTGGTTGAGCGTTTAGGTTGGTTTCAGCTCAGGTCATGATCTCACAGTTCACAAGTTCGAGCCCCACATCAGGCTCCATGCGCTGTTGCCCTGCCCCTCCTCTGCTCATTCTGTCTCTCCCTCAAAATGAATAACTAAACTTAATTAAAACAAAACAAAACATACCTCATCATTATGAATACATGCCTAACATTCCATTAGGCTGATGAACCTAACTTATATCATCAATTTTCCCAATATTGGCTATTCCAGGTATTTATTCCAGGTAATAATAACAAGGCATATTATTTGGGTCCCTGTCTCCTTTTATATTGAACTCTCAGGAGGGAGATTATGTAGTTATAGGCCAGAAACACCTTAATGGGATTTTTCTTTTCCTTTTACAAAATACCACACAGACTTCTCAAGAAGCTTTTCACTGTGACATATATTTAGTACATAAGCTTTTTCAAAGACACTCTGAATTTAAAATGACAGGCATGTGTGAGTACAAATGAGGTCTTCTAGTAGACCAGTAACACTAAAAACAGCTCTCACAGATCACATCCAACTTATATTTAACTAGCACAGAAGAGAGAATATCCTAGCAGACACTGAACAATTGTGAAACTGATGGTGTTTGATTAGCTATCAGACATGCTTGGGAAAAGCGAGAGGATTCTACTTAGAAAAACTGTATTGACCCTGACCTTGTGTTCCCATCTCACACTACAGACAATGCTCTTCCATTCCTTATTTTCATGTCCATCACATTGTGAAGGGTTAAGAACCATGCTTTCGTTGCTTTGAAGGCCATTGTCAGGGACACAGTAGAAAGTCCGTTAAAGTTTTTCAGTGGAAGGAGGTCTACCATGCACTAAAAATCTATGTGACAAATGTTTTACTACCTTCTTCACATACCATCTCATCTTTTCCTCACATCTCTGTGGACTATCATCATAACTCGTCTCACAAGTGAAGAGCCTGGGCCCTGAGAAGTCAAACAACTTGCCAAAGGTCACACTGCTGGTAAACAGAGCCTGAATTTGGACGTAGGTCTACCAGAAAGCCCTTGGTCTTTTTCTAGGGCTACACTGAAAAAAAGTGTGTAAATTGCCTCGGTCTTTCACAACTGAGTGTGCCCATCTTTCTGGTTTCACCTCCCCACATTTCCCTGAAGACAGATGATCTTTGGTTATGTGTAATCAATAGTAATTCCTAAAGAACCACTGTCTTGCTTTTCACTTGTTAGTAAAACTTAACATTTGTGGAACACTGTTTAATGTGCTTCTGCTCTAAGCTCTTTGTGAATATTTTACATTTAATCCTTACAAGAACTTAATGAAGTGAATATACTCATTTTAGAGATGAAGAACATATTAGGACAAGTTAGGACAACCTCTCTAAATAATTAAAATCACAGTTCCTGAGGAGTAGAGCTAGCATTCAAATACAGTTCTCAGCTCAAAGTTCATGTTATTATTAAACTTTTCCGGAATGAGATCTCCACCCCATCCCCAGTTTCTCTGCCTGAGGAACATATCCCTCAGAACGCCAGTGAAACATCACACAAGAAGTCTTCCTTGACCTCACAAAGTTAAGGTCGTCCCTCTCTCTTTTCTCAAAGTTCTTTATTCCACCAATACTTATCACGTTACCCCCAATTACTTGTCTTAGCCATTAAGCCAGGGCTATCCCACAAAAATATGTGAGCCATGTAAGTAATTTTGCTTGTTTTAGCGGTCACATTAAAAGTTGACCGGTAAATTTAATTTTAATATTTTAACCCATTATGCCAATATTATCAACATGTAATCAATATAAGCATATATTGAGGTATTTTATATTCTTTTTTGTTCTCCAAAATTGATGTGTATTTTACATTTAGTTACCCTTCAGTTTGGACTAGCCACATTTCAAGAGCTCAGCGCCACAAATGGCCGGTAGCTACTATCTTAGACCACATGGCACTAAAACGAGAGCCTCTAACCTAGGCAGTAGCTTTTGTTTTTTTTATCTTTGCATTCTTTCTTGACTACCACTCAGAAGGGATCATTGATGTACACGTGTCAAAGTAATAGATGAATACAAAAAAAGGGCCTGATTTGGATCATGGAAAAATATGAAACCAAAAAAAAGGCAGAGGGATCACACTGCTAAAAATCAAGGATATTCAAGGACAACAAAATTAACTGCATCAGTATTTCAGCAACCTAAAGGGGGTCAAATCACCTTGCCTGGTCTACCTCCGTTAAAGGGAAATCTTCTAGGTGAAGTTGCAAATATTAGCAAGACAAATAATAGCAGCTACAACTGATTGAGTGTGGGCCACTGTTCTAAATTTCTTAATATCTATCATCTCACCTAATCTTCACGATTCTATGAGGTTAAAGCTATTATTAGCTTCACTGCTCTAAGCAGCAAAAAGGTTTAGAGCACAGAAGACACCATACTTAATAATTATAGAAGAGACCCATAACTAATGAGCCACTAAGTGGCACAGATTTGAACCCAGGCAGCCTGACCCCAGGGTTGTTTCAAACTGCTACACTCTACTCGTTTTCTTTATGTATTAAACATACGTTATATGCGAACCCCTATTTTTTGGCTTCGGGATGCCGGAAGGTTGAATAAAAGCCAATGTTTAGTTGAACAAATTTTTACTGTCAGACGTGGGAATACCAAGAACGCTAAGACACGGTGTCCGCTCTCAAGGAGATAGCTCAAGGCAGCCACTTTGTAACTGGTTGTTCATTATGAGGGATAAAGGAAAAAGCAGCTCGTCAATTTATTCTGCCGTGTAACTAACAAGTTTACTGACAATGCACTCGTACCGTGAAAGCAAAGTTCCAGCACTTCATAGGCAATCCCAACAGTTGTGCGCAAAGTAACGATAAGGAAAGGAGAAAGGAGTGAATGCGCACGACTGTCTACATTTCCTCCTTTCTCTGCCTGTCGTTTTGTCTGACCGGACAGGGCAAGCCTAGACGAGGAGGTGGCGTGCAAGTCACTAAAATGAAAAATAACCATCCCCTTCCCATACACCAACCTGGACCTTAACGCGCTCCCCATTCGTGCTCCGGGCCCCTAGCGCGTCCCGAACGCTCAGTCTGGCGGAAGGTTTGTGTCTCGGGCAGGGAGCGGAGGAGCAGGAGCGCAGGGCTCGGAGCAGGCACCGGGCCCCGAACATCGCGCGGCTGCCCCGGGCCCTCCTCGGGACCAGCCCGGATCCCGGCTGGTGCGCCCTCTGCCTACGGCGACCCTCCCCTCTCGACTGCTCCTCAGTCCTAGACCCCAGCCCTGCAGTCACGCTCTCCACACCCCCTACCCCCCACTCCCGGCTGCTCCCTTCCCCTTCAGGGGCTCCAGCTGTGTCCCCAGACAACTCGGCCGCTTCCCTCTCCGCGGACAGGGAGGAGCGGACACAACACAGCCAGCTGCCTAAGCCTAAAAAAAAACCACACGCCGAAGCCGGCCGCGACACTGCAGAGACCCGCGTCTTTTCCAAACCCAGCGCCCACACCGCCTCCCCCAGCTGAAACACGCGCGGCCGCCGCCACTACGCCACACGCCGACGTCCACGTCATCACGCTACAAGGGGGCCAAGAAGGAGCGTGCGCACTCGAGACTCCAGTTTACGGAGGGGGCGGGCCCGAGACAGGTGCTGGCTGAGCAGTGGGAGGCGGGGCCAGGAGCTAAAGCATTCTGGCTGTCGGTGTTGCCTGAGCAACTGAGGAGCACTGCTGGGAGGAGGTCTGAGAGGTCTTCATTTCTAAAGCTTCCAGTTGATGCCGAGGGACACTGAGAGGCCAGGAGTGACTGATGCCCAGCGAAAGCCTCCAGGAGACTTAGTTGCTGAGAGGATGAGCCTGAGGATATCGGTCGTTCCTGAGTCCTGAGCACAAAGACCAGAAGACACAGACCCTTGCTCAAGTCACAGTTGTTTGGTATCAGACATCTAAACAGACAAGTGCATAAAAGAGTGATGGGACGCCAGAGATGGCTTGTTGGAGAAGGTAGCCCTCTGAGAGTCCCTGAAGAGACTTTGTTTATGCGATTCAGACATAATTCACGACATAATTCACGACAGTGTGAAAATGTTGGGGAGAGGCTAGAGGCATTTGCCTGCCAGAATCTTCACATCTCTCTTTTTTTTTTTTTCCAGCACAGTTTATCTGCATTTGTTTGACCAGGAAACAATGACCCTTTTAAATTTATCCACCCACCACCACCACCACCAATTTAAAAAAAAAATTTTTTTTTTTGTGGGGGTGCCTGGGTGGCTCAGTCGATTGAGAGTCATGCTTTGGATCACGTCATGATCTCTCGATTCGTGGGTTCGAGCCCCCACCTCCTCCGTCGGGCTCCCTGCTGACAGCTCAGAGCCTGGAACCTGTTTCGAATTCTGTGTCTCCCTCTCTCTATGCTCCCTCTCCCCCGTCCTCAAAATAAATAAACATTTAAAAAATAAAGCCTGTAATTCAGTGACAATCATGAAAAGGTTTCTATCTAATTAAAAGAAATTTTACAGATAGAGGATCTTGGGCACAGGAAAGGGAAATGACTTACTCAATATATATCCTGTAAGTGTGAGATTTAAACTCAGAAACTCTGGCTCCATGCTCTAAACTATTGTACTATATACACGGTCTTAAGATGGAAAATAAAATCATGGTCTCTTCCACCAAGAAGCTCATGGTCTGGACCTAGGAAATGGCAACGAACAAATTATTGCAATAAAAACAAGTAAGTACACATAAATACATGAACCACATGGAGTGGTAGTCTAGAGAACGAAATAAGGTGGGTTTTTGAGGAGGATTACAATTTTGTAATGTTGGAATGTAAAAAAGAGTATTTCCTGCCAAAAGGTGAGCAGGAAAGGTTGCCAGAAGAGCAAATAGCCTGGAAGAATTGCAGAACTGTTCTCAAGAAAGACTGAAAATTTTCTTCCACAAAAACACCATGGTTCTTGGAGACTTCCTGAACCTTGCAAAAAGAAATATTGAGAGGCACCTGGCTGGCTCAGTTGGGAGAGGATGCGACTCTTGATCCTGGGGTCATGAGTTCGAGCCCAACATTTGGCACAGAGATTGCTTAAATAAAATTTTAAAAAATATGGAAATGTCCAAATACCTTCAGAATTATGTAGCTTTGGGCCTTTAATAAAAAAGTAAGCATGGTTTTGGTGTATTGGCTACAAAATCTGGGAAGAACGCAATTACAGCAATGACATGTTTTTCAATTCAAATCTCCTCTTTGACTATGCCTACCTTGTCTAAGTGTTGAAGAGTACTGACCAATCGGCTCACTTCCTACCTAGGCTGTTTTTCTGTCTTGCCTTCTTTCTCCACCCTTTCTCCCTCAACGGACCTTGTAAGAACTGTGGTCTCTCAGAAAGTAAGGATCCTGATTTCCTTTACCCTCTTACCTACTGCCTGTTTAAGCCAAAGTGTTAGTTAATTTCTAAGCAGGAGAACAAGGCCTACTAGTATGATGAAGACAAGGAAAGCCAGTGGGTGAAACTGAAAATCAGCAGTAGTTAATTGAAAATGTATATAACTGAAAGTTGACTATAGCAGTCATGTGTCTGGTGCTAAGTTCAAACCACTCCCTTTATCTTGTGCTATGTCAAATCGTGTTTTTTTATTTTTGCTTTCGGTGTTGGAATGACACGGCCTCTTTTAGATTCATCACCTTTTAGACAGTAGCTAGAGTGATCTTTCCAAAATTAATATATTATTATGCTGATAATAATACTGCTATAGAATGCTTACTATGTGCCAGGAAGTTTTCACATATTAACTCACTTATGCCTCACAATATCCCTCTGAAGTAGGGTTAGCATCATCATCCCCAGTTTCCAAAGGAGAAACTGAAGCTTGGAGAGGTTTTGAGCTTCTACCCAGTTACACCCGTAGTCTGGCACCAGAGTCCACTGTCTTCCCCACTCGTTACTCCAGGGGTTAAAGCGCTCTTCAGGTGCTCCCCCTACAACGTAAAGAGGACTTGTCTTCTTTAGCATGCCTACCAGGTTGTCTATGATCCAGGAGTTCCCTAGGTGCCCGGAGTGAGGAACTGAAGTGAAAAGTGTTATTGTTGCCTTTTGATAACTCAGGTCTGGGCAATGAACACTGTCAGCATTACTTGTCAGCTTTAGAGAAGGTTTTAATCAGGCTCAGCATGACAGGTTTTAGCTTAACTTGCAAAGCTTCAGGACTTCTAAAAGGCAGGTATTACTCTGATACCCAGTGTAGTCATAAGATACAACTACGTATTCAGGGTTTTCATTATGCTTGAATCCACTCATGAAATTCTCAACACCCAAAATTTGATTTCAAGGTCATGACCTCAAAACATAGAGAAACATAGTATTTGATGCAGAAACTCCTGAGACATTAGGTGTAGACATGGAATGGATGAATATTATAAGGGATCCTGAGTTTCTCAGAAGAAGCTAACAAGGGAGAATACAATTTAACTTGAAAAATGGAAAGGCACAGGCACAAAGCAGATCAAGAAGACACATTTGTAGTTTGGAACCTTGGGAAAAGCAGCTCATGATTAGAAAGAGAAGCTGACAAGCAAGTGGTCAATGAAAGGAAAGGCACAGTAGTAACCAAGTGTTGGGGGAGCAAGGAAGTTTTCCTAGAGGAAGTGACATCTAAGCTGAAGCCAAAGGATGAGTAACAGCAAGGAAATGGGGAATTGTATGTGCTGAAGAGAGGTGACAACGTTCTATATAGTGATCTGGGTAGATCACATATGTAAACATTCCTTGAGCTTTAAGCTTAAGATTTGTGCATTTTACTTATATATACCTCAATAAAAATAGACATTAAATATTAAAAATAGGAGAATCAGGGGAGCCTGGGTACGTCATTTGGTTTACCACCCGACTCTTGATCTCTGCTCAGGTCATGATCTCACGCTTCATGATTTTGAGCCCTGTTTCAGGCTCTGTGCTGACAGTGTGGAGCCTGCTTGGGATTCTGTCTCTCTCTCTCTCAAGATAAATATATAAACTTAAAAAAATAGAGGAATCAAGTCTGCTGATAGAAGGAAAGCATCTTCTTTTCCTGATTAGTGCAAGAGGCTTTTTTTTTTTTGTAAACATGTAAACTATTTCCTGCATATGGAAGAGTTTCCAAATAATGCAATAAAACCTGGTAGCTACCACCTAGATTTGTCATATAAAATCCTAATATCTTGTCCTATCTCCTTGAGATCTTTCTCTCCAGGAAATGGATCTCCTTTGTATAGCTCTGCATTCTATTTCCCCCTTTTCCTCCTGGATAGAGGTAACCACTATCCAGAATTCAGTGTTTATCATTTCCTTCCATGTTTTTATATTTTGATTATATACATACACACAAATAATTATGTAATAATATACATATCTGGGTATATATACATTTATGTATATATGCATTTATCTATAGTCTCTTGTATTGTTTTACATATTTTTTTAATGTTTTTTTTATTTATTTCTAGGAGAGAGAGAGAGAGACAGCGCAAGCAGGGTAGGGTCAGAGAGAGAGGGAGTCACAGACTGAAACAGGCTCCAGGCTCCGAGCTGGCAGTCAGCACAGAGCCCGACACGGGGCTCGAACCCACAAACCGTGAGATCATGACCTAAGCGAAAGTCGGATGCTTAACCGACTAAGTCACCCAGGCGCCCCTGTTTTACATATTTTTAAACTTTAAATTAATGGTAACTTGCTGTATAAATTATTCTGCAACTCAAATTTAATTTTTTATATATAACCATGTAGCTCCAGCTCATTCTTTTTAATATCCTGTTATATGAAAATACCACAATTAATTCTCAGTCTGATAGTTATTTGGGCTTTCAGTGTTTTTCTATTACAAACAGAGGTGGATTTATCATGAAGCTAATGAAGGGTAACCTCAGAGCTCCTTATTTGCCTTCATGCAATGCGAAGTGTATGAAATTCATAAAGGTATGAACCCCTTAGCACCCCTCTCTACCCGTCAAGTGCTGGGAGCTGCTGGGAGTTGTAAAGCAAGAGGGGGAGCAATTAGGAAGCATTTCTAAAGGAGCTCACAGGGGCATGAATTTTCAAAGTTCTAGAAATTTCTTGTAACTTCTCTCATTCTAATTTTTTTAAAAAAAATGTTTATTCATTTTTGTGTGTGGGGGGGAGCACAGCAGGACTTTCTCCCTCACCTGGCTCTGCTGAAGCCCTCCCTAGTGTAATCTGCACTGAGTATTTTGTTCATATGGATGCATGCACAGCTTGCATATCTGCAGGATAAACTCCTAGAAATAAGACCAAAAATGTGTCTCAAAAATATCTTTACGGTTGTTTTATGTATCTAGTTGCTCTCTTCATCCCCATTTTGAGATACCGATCTTGCCCACTGTGGTTTTCGTGTCTATACGTGTGGCAAAGACCTGGAAAATTTTATTTTATTTCATTTTACTTAGTTTTTAAGACCAGGAAATCAATTTAGAAAACAGATTTCTATAATGCTCTGTGACTACACCGCAGATGAAAGGAAACATACTTACTCCCAGGAGTAGTAAAGGTTTTTATCACCCTTTAAAATTTAGGTTCATCAGAGACAGGACACACTCTGCTACTAGACAGGTTACCACAAATTTTGATTTTGTACAATTACTCCTGGAGTTTGATACTTGTTAACTGGTGAGCTCATTGGTAAATGTTTGCACATCTAAAATTGGGGTTGAAAGTACATTATAACATCCTCTGCAAATAGGTTGGTGTGGAAAGCATGCAAATTTTTATACCTTATAATTTGGGATAATTTGGCCTGTAGTAATAGCCTGAGTTTTCACTGCTGAGGATAAAAGGAGATTTAAAAATTGTTTTTGTTATCATGCAAATAACAGAAAAATATATAAATGTGTAATTAATGAATGCTTATAATGTGAATATGTGGGTAACCACCATCCAGGTCAGGGAAAAGAACTTTCCCAGGACTCTTCCAGCCCAGGCCCTTCCCCCTGACAAGCAAAGCCTCCCTACTCTCCTGAACTTCTCCTGAACTTCTTGGTGCTCTTTGCTTTCCTTTACAGTTTTACCACTTCAGTATATAGTCTAGACATTATAATTTCATTTTCTCTGTTTTTGAACTTTATATAGAGTAATACCGTATGTGTTATTTTGTGTATGATTTCTTTTGATCAATATTATTTTTGTGAGAATTAACCATGTTATTGCCTATTGCTAAAGTTTGTTCATTTTCAGTGCTGTATGGCATCCCATTTTATGACTATAAAACAGTTTATTTATCCATTCTGTTGATGGATGTTTGGGTTGTTTCCAGTTTGGGATTATGAATATTTTTATACATAATTTATTGTACATGTGTATGTATTTAAGCTGGGAATAATATCTAGGAGTAAAATTTCTGTATCACAAGATATACAAATTTCAGCTTTAGCCATATTGGTGGAGGTGTGCTAATCTCTTATTGCAGTTTTAGTTTGCATCTTCCTGATTATTATCTTGTTGAGCATCGTGCAATGCTTATTGTCACTAGGTTTTCTGCCTTAGTGAATTCACTAAATCTTTTGCCCATTTTTTCCACTGAGTAGTCTTTTTATGTAACTTATTTTGTAATTAATCTACACAAGTTCTTATATAATTATTTTTTAAAAAGATGTTTATTTTCAAGGGGTGCCTGGGTGGCTCATTTGGTTGACTGACTCTTGATTTTGGCTCAGGTCATGATCTCACAGTTCATGAGTTCAAGCCCTGCATTGGGCTTTGTGCTAACAGTATGGAGCTAGAGCCTGCTTTGGAATTTCTCTCTCTCCTCTTTGAGAGGAGAGAGCTAGAGCCTGCTTTGGAATTTCTCTTTCTCCCATCTCTCATTCTGAGAGATGGCAGAGAGAGAGAGAGGGAGAGAGAGAGAGAGACAGCATAAGCAGGGAGGGTCAGAATGAGAGGGAGATACAGAATCTGAAGCAGGCTCCAGGTTCTGAGCTGGCTGTCAGCACAGAGTCCGACTCAGGGCTCAAATCCACAAACCGTGAGATCATGACCTGAGCCAAAGTCGGATGCTTAACCGACTGAGCCACGCAGGTGCCCCTAAAAATTTATTTTAAGTAATCTCTACATCCAACATAGGGCTTGAACCCAAAACCCCAAAATCAAGAGTCACTTGTTCCAATGACCAAGCAAGCCAGGTGTCCCATTACAACCCATAATTTAGACATAAGTTCTTCTCAGTTATAAGCATTGCAAATACCTTCACCCACTCTGTGGGTTGCCTTTACCAAAGTGTATTGTGAGGAAATGCCAAATGACAGTAAACCTTGACATTATTTGATGCTCTGCTTTAGAAATAGTGTCCAGTTCTTGATCAAAACTATGGATGCCCAAAATTATCATTTATTTGGACATTTCTCTTTTTGTTTTCCTTTAAAAATGGATTTTTTCCTATTCAAAGGTTTACTTTTTTACCACCTCCCCCCCCCCCTTTTTTTTTGTTTGCATGGTTAATGGCCCTTTCTACATATCTCTGTGTGCCAATCTTCAGGGAATAATCTAGAGGCTTGGAATTAATCTTGAGGCTTGGAATTTCACTCGAAATTGTCTGAAGCTGATTCTGCCTGTTTGCAAATATTTCTGTGTATAATCAGCCTCTAGAATTTCATAGCAGAAAACGAGGTAACTCAGAAAAGAAAAATCACATGTAAGAGACAATACAATCTGAGTCATCCTTGTATAATCGTATTTTCTTTTCATTCACACAGAACTTCAAAGAATGAAGTTAGCCTTTCACAATTTCTTTAATGCACACGTAGCTTCATAATGAACAGTCAGTCCATCTTGTCTGAGAAAATCTTTTCACAGCCTATACCTACAGTCATGCCTATATTTTTGCAGCATTTCCCACTGATGAAGTAAAAGTGAAAAGAACAGATACTTCCCCCCCAAAGCTTCCAAAAATGTTATGTATGAAGAAATGTTTCCAAATAGTAAAACTCCACAAATGTTTAGGTATTTTTAAAAAATTATTTATTAATTTTTTAGAGAGAGAGAGTACACGTAGTGGATAGGCAGAGAGAGAGGGAGACACAGAATCCAAAGCAGGCTCCAGGCTTTGAGCTGTCAGCATAGAACCCTACACAGGGCTCAAACTCAGAGCTGTGGGATCATGAGCTGAGCCCAAGTCAAGATGCCTAACTGACTGAGCCACCCAGGCACCCCTAGGTATTTTTTTCATGGGGGAGTGCCTTATCAGAGTTTGGGTTATAACCATAAATAAAAAGCAAATTGACTTTTGGCCCATTTTATTATTGTGTTTTTTTTTTTTAATTTAAACCTTTATTTATTTGGGGGGGGGAGAGGGAGGGGGAGAGAGAGAGCACACAAGCAGGGGAGGGGCAGAGAGAAGGAGAGACAGAATCACCATCAGTGCAGAACCCGATGTGGGGCTCGACCTCACAAATGGTGAGATCATGATCTGAGCCAAGATCAAGAGTCAGATGCTTAACCAACTGCACCATGCAAGAGCCCCATGTTTTAAAATTTTCTAGAGTTGTACACCCTCTTATTGCTTGCAACTTGGACAGACCACTCCCACGGCCCCAACCTTGGTTTGCCACCACTATTAAGCATGAGATTTTCTGCAGACTTTTGACAAATATTTTTTTCATATAAGGAAGTTCCCTACCGCTTCTGAGGGATTACTACCCTCTCACCCCAGTATATATGGTCAGAGAGATATAGGTACATAATGTCATAAATAATGAGCCTTATGTTTGGAACAGAATAGCCTCTGCTTAAAAATATGCAAATTCTAACTGAAGAGAATTTTTTCCTTATGCCAGAGTTTGGAAGAGACGTTCTGGAACCCCCAGGAACACTAGCACTCACCAGCTATCTAACATAAACAGACAAGTCCATAAGCACTAAAAGATACCAAAAAGAGATGTGCTTATGCCCTGGTTTTTCAAACAGGAAAACATATTGATGACTTGGTAAACTGTTTTGAGCTTCTTATAGAAGGGGCTTGTGAAAGAAATATTAAAACAAGGATGGGATCTAGATACCTAAAGAATATTCATGCCTAAACATTCAGGGACCTGGATATTTCTTTTCCTAGGTTTCCAGCAGAACTTCCTTGAGCTCCACCATTGTCTGTGGACAGCGGTAAGAAGACTGACTGATAATGTAAATTTCCCAAACCTGATTTACCCTCCTTTTTTCAGGCTTTACAGTCAGAACATGTACATTGACAGACCAAAAAATGTAAAGTTTTAATTTCCAATATATTAGATTAAGCAACTTAACACTCCTTACTAGAGTATAGTAGATATCATAAAGGAGTATGAGATATATATGTATATATATTTCTACAAAACATGTATGTATATATGTGTATATATACATACATATGTATATATATTTATGTATACATATGTATGTATATACATATTTATGTACATATATATATATATTTATCAATTTGGCTGGAGCCCAGTAAAATTATATAGTTTGGTTTACATTTCCTAGTGACTGGTTGTAGCTGCCAGTCTCTACAATGGCCCCAATGATCCTTGCTTCCTTTATAGAGTCCTTTCCACATTAGTCACACAAGATTAGTCCATATAACAAAAGAATATAGCAGATGTTGTAGTGTGTGACTTCTGAGGACAAGTCATAAAAAAAAAACTGTCCCTTCCAGCTTCTTCTCTTGGATCAATTTCTCTGCGGATTGCCAGGTACCATGTCATAAGGATACTCAACTAGCCCTACAAAGATGCCCACAGGCTGAGGAACTGAGACCTCTTGCCAATAGTTACTGTATTACTGTATGGGATGGTCATTTTCTATTTGTTGTTTCTCTAGAGAACTCTGAGTGAGTTAGTGAATTAATTAGTGAGTTATTATGTATTATATGTATGTATGTATTTAATGGTATTGGCTCATGTGACTATGGAGCCTGAGAAGTCCCACAATATGTCCCCTGCAAGCTGGAGACCAACGAAAGTCATTGGTGTAGTTTGAAAGCTGTAACAGCCAGAGAGCCTATGGTGTAGCTACCAGTCCAAGTCTGAAGGTCTAAGAACCAAAAGCTTAGAGGACAGAAGACCGATGTCCCAGCTCATCCAGTCAGGAGAAATCCTTCAGAGAGGATTTCAGCAAGTCTTCTGCCTTTTTGTTCTATTCAATCCCTGAATGGATTGGATGAGGCCCACCCACACTGGAGAGAGCCATTTGCTCTTCTTAGTCCACCGATTTAAATGCTAATCCCTTCTGTAATAAGATAAGTAAGTCCTGGGGATGTAATGTACAGCACCAGCACGGTGACTATAGTTAACAATACTATACTGTGTACTTGAACATAACTAAGAAGTACAAAAGGGAAAGGAAGTATCACTCCTGTGTAGGGTTTTTTTTTTTTTTTCATGTGCCTGTCATGTGTTAGAAGACAAACGTGCATTAAAAATTACTTTCTGCGCACCCACCATGTGCTGAGCCAGGCACTGTCCTGGGTTTTGAGCAATACAATGGCAAATCCATCTGGAAACTCGTTCGGCCAGATCCTATCCCTTCTCCCTGTGCTGATTCACCCAACAGGACTCTGTCCTAGGACTGTGAGTCCTGTGCCAACGGATGAAAAGGAAGAACATCATGTTTTCCAGTGTACTCTGGTAGTCCTTGTCCTGGTTCCTGCTGAATTTCCTCACCTGGTTCTTCAGCCTTCCCATTAATTTTGAGAGTTCCAGGATTATTTCAATAAGTCCCTCCTTTTTTCTTTCAAAAGTGTTCTGAATTTACAAATTATGTCAGAGCAATATAGGATGACAGAACAGTTCAAATAACTCCCATGCCCTTTACTTGGGCATTGTTAACATTTTGCCATACTTCCTTTATTTCACTCTGTATGTTACAGACGTATTATATACGTGGTATGTGTATTTAGGTGTGTGTTACATATATTATATACAGGATATATAGTATATATGTATGATATTTTCCTGAGCCGTTTCAAAGTTACAGACCTGTGCTCCTTTACTCCAGATCCTACATTGTTTACTTCCAAAGAACAAAGATCTTCTCTTATGTAACCACTATAAGAATCAAACTCAGGAAATGTAAGATTTAATACTATTTTATAACATATAATCCACTTTTCAGATTATACTAATTGTCCCCAAAATGTCATTTATATCAATTTCCCTCTCTGACTCAGGATCCAATTCCAGATTACACATTGCATTTAGTTATCATGTTCTTTTTTTCTCAAATTAGCCAGAGTTTATTTCTGTTGCTTATAACCAGGGTTAATGATACAGTTTCTTCCTGTTGTTTACAACCAAAGAATCGTTATAATGTAGTCAGTTATATAATTTAATCCTAATAAACTCTTCTAAGTAGGTATTAAAATCCCTGTTTTATAGATCAGCATTATTATACTTGGAGAAGTTAAACTTTCCCATGATGACACAGTAAGTTCTAGAGCCAGGATTTAAATTCAAATCCTTTTAATTCTCAAGCCCCTACTTATCCCATTGCAGGCTTGTCAGGTATTAGTAAACCACAATCTCTGTCTTCAGGGATCTCACAGGCTAGTGTAGGAGAGAGATAAATAAAGAAATAATTAGAATAGATGGCAGTAAATCCCAAATACAGAAGTATGTACAAGGTGTAGATGGAGCCGTCAATGAACTTACTTCAAATATAATAAGAAATATGGTTAGGGCTTCAGCAGCAAGGGAAGAAAATAAAATTAGTTTTCTTCCTTGATGCCAACTGGGAATTTATAGATTGTCTGTCTACTGTCCAAAGCATGATTAATATCAATGCTGATCAGCTAATGTCCAACATATGCTCAGGAAGTTCCACATTTAGTTGCCTAACATTGTTAACTTTGACATCTGCTAATGCAATGTTACCTCCTGAATGTTAGGGACCCAAGTAGTTCCTACAACATTTCAATTCTTAGGTGGCCATTTTGATTTATGTTGACATTATCCAGTCTGACATTTAGCTGCAACATTTAGCTGCAAAGATCCTAATCTGTAAGTTTGCTAAAAATCTGCCTTGTTTAGTTTGGTGGTTTTAAAACATTGACATGATGAAGGGCGTTCCAAAGGCAAAAGGGTCTGATCCCTTCAAGAAATCTAGAGCTCTTTCCCTTCTCTTTTTGTAAAAAGTCAAATGAAAAGTAAGCATCAGGCGAGAGGAAAACTAGAGCTACAAAATCAGAGCAAATAGCCTCTTCTACTTTGTGGCCTCAGTTCAGAACATGATGACAAAAAGAAAATATGCAAAGATCAAGAGCTCAGATGGTATCCAGGGAGCTGAAGCTTGGAACAATTAGGAGTATTGTCAGAGTAACAGGAAGGTGTTAGCAAATCAATAGACCCTGGGGACCTCCAGAGGGACCTGGACAGTGTGTGAAGGACAAGAGCTAGATAAGCATGCCGCGATCATATCTATTATTGATGAGAGTATTTAATTTGTATTTAGTAGACACATTTTCTTTTAATACTTAACTTTCATGGTAAGTTTTTAATAAGTTACTTGCATAAGTAGGTGTTCAAGTAATGTTGAATTGGATTAAGCTGGAAGTGGATGATGAGACTATCTTACACAGAAAGATTAATATTATTTGTGGCTCATAGGATGCAATCTTACTTCTCTCATCTGAAGCTAACCTAAACAGGGACAACTGGTGACCTGCCACCAGCAACCCAAAGCCCAGGTGTGGGGGTTGACGGATTTAATAAATGTTTACTAAACAGTTATTGCCATCAGACCTTGTCTTAGGTAGTAGGGACACAAAAACATCTTCGTCTCTACTTCCAAGGAATTCATAGACAAGGAAGCCCACAGTTATGACTGCCAGCTGCCCATTTTGACACTCCCTTAGTTCATACATGGGTTTCAAAATCTGAGACCACAGAATATCAACATCATACGAAACCACTGAGATCATTTTCTTTATCACTCTGCTTTTGGCAGGACACTCTAAACCCAAACTAAACGATGGGGCATACCCTCCTTTCCAAAGCTCTCCTAAAGTGACAGTGAATTCCCTGTGTGATCTACTCACAAGTCAGTGTGACATTCCTTCCACAAAATAAGGAAGTTCATGCAATAGTAATAGTAACCATTATTTACTGTGCATGTGGTTTGTAGCAGTTCCTGTGAGAGACTCATCTGGGGCCTCTTAGTGGCTCAGTCAGTTGAGTGCCTGACTTCAGCTCAGGTCATGGACTTTGGCTCAGGTCATGATCTCGCGGTTTGTAAGTTCAAGCCCTGGATTAGGCTCTTGGCTATCAGTGCAGAACCTGCTTTGGATCCTCTTCCCCACCTCTCTGCTCCTCCCCAGCTTATGTGCACGTGTCCATTAAACATTAAAAAAAGACACTCCTATGTCATCTCAACAAAAACTCCTAATTCTGTGAGGTAAGTACATTGCTCCTAATTTATCTTTGAGAAAACTGAGGATCAAGAAGCGGCTTGCCCAAGGTCACAAATCTAGTTGGTGGCAGATATTCAGTTCCAGGGTAGTCTAACCAGAAGGCAGGTTTCCACCTCACCACACTTATTCCTTCTTATTTGCAGTAGGTATAGTCAGTTCATCTCCCCAGTATACTCCCTGATTATCCTATCCAGAGTATGTGAATGGGGGCTCTGAAAGTAGACGCCAGCTGCTGGGCAGTGTGAGTGGGCATGGCCCAGGAAGGAGGAAGGCGATGAGAGAAGAGTCCAATTTCAGATCCCAAAGACTCAAACGCGATACACACATATCATCCCCATCACTTCCCCACTGCACTTGCAGAGCTGTAAGTTGCTTTCTTGACATTGGGAGAACTCAGGCCTTTTCTAGAACTTCTCTGTCTGCATTGTTTGGATGTCCCTGTCCTCAAGGATCATTTCAACAATAGCAAACGGCCTCTGGGCCAGCTCCCAAACTGGCAATGGAAACGTGGGCCTCCTTTAACTCACTGAGGCAAAGTGCTTAAAAGCATGGACTCTGGAGTCCAATTAACTTCAAATCCTCACACTGCTATTTATTAGCTGTGCGATCTTGGGCAAGTAACTTGTCTTTGCCTCAAATACCTTACCTGTGAAAAAGAAATAACGGCTTTCAGTTAGAGCAGAATGATGATGGCGTAGATTAAAAAAAAAATTTTTTTTTGAAGGGCTTTATTGGGTTATAACTGACTCACAATAAACTACATATATTTTAAATGTACAACCTGGCAGGTTTGGACACATCTGCCCACCGGTAAAAACTTCACCACAGTCAAGGTAGTGACTCAATGTCCCTAAGAATTTCCTCATGATCTTCTATCATTAATTCCTCTCATGTCATTTTCTGTTACCACCCCCATCATGTGCTCACAACCAAATAGACACTGCTTTGAAAAGCTCAGATTTATTCATTATGTAACGCTCCCTTTTATCCCTGATAATTTTCCTTGCTCTGAAGTCATCTTTGTCCTAAGTTAATACAGCTGCCTCAGCTTTCTTCTGATTAGTATCAGCTTGTGTGTCTTTCTTTATCCCTTTATTTTTAATCTGTGACCTTATGTTTAAAGCGTGTTTCTAGAGACAACGTATCTTTGGGTTGTTTTTCTCTCTTTCTTTTTTTTTTTTTTTTTTAACACATATGGATAGTTTGTCTCTTATTTGATGCATTTGGAACATTCAAATTTAAAATGATTATAGTTGATTTAATATCTACCATATTTATAACTATTTTCTATTTGTTTATCTTCACCTTTGTCATTTGCTCTTCTAACACTGCTGTCAACCATTTCACTTATCCATAAGCTATAATCACCAAATGCATTATCTATATTATTTTGAACTGTTATCTCTTAGATTAATTAAGAATAAAAAAAATAGGATGCCTAGCTGGCTCACCGTGTTCAGCGTCTGACTATTGATTCTGCCTCAGGTCATGATCCCAGGGTCGTGGGATTGAGCCCCACATCAGGCTTTGGGCTGAGTGTGGAGCCTGCTTAGGATTCTCTCTCTCTTCCTCTGTGCCTACCCCATTCGCACTCTCCTTCTTTCTAAAAAAAAAAAAAAAAAGGAATAAAAAAATGTTACTTTATCATTTATTCCCCTCTAACACTCTACCTTTCTTTATGTAGATCTGAGTTTCTAATCTATATAATTTCTTTCTCTCAGAAGAACTTTCAACAGATTTCTTATAAGGCAGATCTACTAGTGACAAATTCCCTCAATTTTCATGTTTGAGGAAGTCTTTACCTTTCCTTTTGAAATATAAGTGTCCACTGGATACAGAATCCTCAATTGGTTTTTTTCCTTTAATACTTTAAATACTTCACTCCACTCTCTACTCGCTTACATGGTTTCTGAAGAGAAATTTGATATAATTCTTATCCTTATTCCTCTATAGGTAAGTGTTCTCCCCAACCCCACTTTGTGCCTCATTTCAAAATTTTCTCGGTCTTTGATTTTTCTGCAGTTTCAACATAATATGTTCGTGTGTAAAGTTTTTGGAGTTTCTCATATTTGACTTTCTCTGGGATTCCTGGATCTGAAGTATGGTGTCTGTCATTAGGTTTAGAAAGTTCTCAGCCATTCGTGACTTCAACTATTTCTTCTGTTCCTTTCTTTCTTCTCCTTCTGGTATTTCATTACACATAGGTTATACCTTTTGTAATTGTCTCTTAATTCTTGGATATTCCATTCCTTTTTTTAAAAAAAAAATACTTTTCTTTCTCCTTCTCAGTCTGGGAAGTTTTTGTGGACATATCTTCACACTTGTGGATTCTTCCATCAGCCATGTCCAGTACACTGATGAGCTCAATAATGGCATCTTTAGTTGTTATATTGTTTTTGAGTTCTACACTTTCCTTTTGATTCTTTCTTAGAGTTTCCATATCTCAGCTTACACTACCCATTTGTTTTACATGTTCACATTTTCATTAGATCTCTTAGCATATCGCTCAGTTATTTTAAATTCCTAGTCTGATAGCTCTATAATTTCTGTCCTATCTGAGTCTGGTTTGAAGCTTGCCTCATCTCTTCAGACCATGCTTGTGTCTTTTAGCATGCCTTGGCACTTTTCTGTGGAGAGCTGGACATGGTGTATCAGGTGAAGGGAACTGAGTTAAACAGACCTTTATTGTGAGGTTTTGTGTTTATCTGAATTAGACTAGGTTTACTGTTTGCTGTAGCTGTAGATGGCAGAGGCTAAAATCTCCGGTACTGTCCTTGTTTTCCTCTTACCTGTTATCTTTGGAATTCCTTATAGACTCTTTTCCTTTTTTTTCTGTTTGTTTATTTTTGAGGGAGAGGGAGATACAGAGTGTGAGCAGGGGAGGGGTAGAGAGGGAGACACAGAATCTGAAGCAGGCTCAGGCTCTGAGCTGTCAGCACAGAGCCTGATGCGGGGCCCAAACTCATGAATCATGAGATTAGGACCTGAGCTGAAGTCAGATACTTAACTGACTAAGCCCCCCAGGTGTCCCACGAGAGATTCTTTCTTCAACAAAGTCTGAGTTCTGCAGTTCTTTCACTAGTAACGAAGGCCCTGTTACTATATAGGAGACTGATTAATGTGGTACCACAAAGTGTGTACATGTGTGGGGGAGAAGATTCCATAATTCTATAATTAGGTTTCAGACTTTTAAAGAGCCTGTGCCCTTAAGCTATGACCTTTACAAGCAGTTTTCAGCTTTTTTCCTCCCTTATGTGAGCTAAAAACTGTAGAAGGGGCTGGAGTTGGGTGTTCCTCTTCTTCCAGGTAGATTGGGCTCTGGTAAAATAATTTCCTTTGAGGTCAGGCTTTTGTTAAGGAGAAAATTTGTGTATATTTCATAATGGTTACCTCTGCTAGAAGCATAAAGGGATTTTTCTCAAGTTCCACCCTGAGAACCTGATGAGATTTCTGGAGGGAAAACTTGTAAAAGTGTAAGTGTCGAGGTCTCCCTAGGATGGGGGCACCCAAAGTTTGTTTTTTTTTTTTTAAATGTTTTATTTATTTCTAGGAGAGAGAGAGAGAGAGAGACAGCGTGAGCAGGTTAGGGTCAGAGAGAGAGGGAGTGACAGACTCTGAAACAGGCTCCAGGCTCTGAGCTGGCAGTCAGCACAGAGCCCGACTCGGGGCTCGAATCCACAAACCGCGAGATCATGACCTAAGCCAAAGTCAGACGCTTAACCGACTAAGCCACCCAGGCACCCCGGGGGCACCCAAAGTTTTAAACTCTCAAACTAGTCCACACTGAGCCACCAACATTTTTTTCAATTACAGTTTAAATGTTCCTACTACTTTAATAACCCAAAGGAAGGAAAATTTTCTTATGTTTCAAAATCTAGAAGCAATAAAAGAAAATTTGATACATTAGGCTATAATTTTTTTTTCAGAGCAAAACATCAGAAGCAAGGCTAAAAGACAAGTAACAACTAGAAAAAGATCTGCTGCTCAAATCCCAAATAAAGCCATAAACATTTGAAAAATTGAGGGGGAAAAAAGACCAACAATTCTTCAGGACAAAACGAAGGATAAAAGATAGGAATATACATTTCACAGAAAGAGAACCAAACAAAAAAGCTCTTACACATATGGAAAGACACTCAACCTCAATTATAATAAGATAGAAAAAATAAAAGTAGGGATATTTATCAATGTTCATCTATCAGATTGGCAAAGATTCCAAATTTTGAGAAAATGTTCTGTTGAGAAGGATATGAGGGTAACAGGCACTCTGGCACCCTGGCACCTTTCTGGCAAAAGTCCAAATGATACAACTTCAGAAGGGAATTTGGTGACATTTTAGCAAAGTTATATATTCATTTATCTTTTGGCTCAGCAATCCCACTTGTAGGAATAGGATTCCAAAGATACACCAACAGAAATAAAATATGAGCTAAGCACCGCACTGTAATTTATAGTAACAAATGATTGGAGAATGTCCACTGATAGGGAGCTAGTTGAAGAAATAATGGTATATCCACACAATGAAGTATAATGAAGCTCCAAGAATATATGAAAAGATCATTAAATACTGATATAAAATGATTTCTATGATATATTGCTAAGTGGGAAAAAAAAGGCAAGGTAGAGAATAGGGCCAAGTGTGCTAATTTTGCTAAAAAAATAAGAAAGTAAAAAGGAAAAGAAACAAAGGCTAAACTAATTCTAGTTGCTAGTATGAGGGGAGGAAAGATAGAGGGGAGAAGATAGGCATATAAATGATATTCTATAAATTCGGGTTGTTAAATAGTTTTGACTTGGAATGATGTTAATGTTTTAAATAGGTAAAAAGATAAAGTTATATGAAGAAAGAGTAACAACAAAAAACACATTGAAACAAATAAGCCCAACTATTCCAAGGTCATAGCGTAAGCACACTGAGAAAAAAAAAAAATTCTTCAAATGATGTAAAACTACAACAAAAACAAAACCCAAGAAATTCTGCAAAGGAATCTTAAGCTGTGTTCAGCTGCCTTATTATCATGTCGAAACTATTAAAGGTTTATTGTGGGATGAGTCAAAAAAGTAGTTATGTCAATGTGTTTTGAAATCAAAATTTTCAACTTAAGAGGAAAGGTAATGAGGTATAAAATCAAAGAAGCAAAAGCCATGTAATTATAGATTAGAATCACAAATACAATAAGAAGTTATGATTTTCCTCCACCTTAATATAATTCTTCTAGCTTTGATCACTGAAAAGGCCTAGATGCCACAAAATCCCTGTAACAGTGAGCACCCTTATCTTCTAGATTGTGGTATCTAAATACATTTTTTCAATAAAAGGAACCAGAGATCCTTTGAGAAATGATTGATTCTAATTCTGGGGTATGAAATGTACAAAGTGAGTTTGGGATATTTTACTGTTAGAAAGTAACTGGGATCATGTCAAGAAGAGAATAGAAACCAACTATCCTAATAAAAGACAATTTATGTATGAAAAGGCAATTGACTGAAGCACATCACATCATAAAAATTCATTTGTTCAGGGCGCCTGGGTGGCTCCATCAGTTGAGCATCAGACTCTTGGTTTCAGCTCAGGTCATGATCTCTGGATCATGGGATAGAGACCCGGGTCAGGTTCCACTCTGAGCATGGAGCCTGCTTAGGATTCTTTATCTCTCTCTGCCTCTCTCCCTGCTGGTGCACTCTCTCTCGCTCTCTGTCCATGAGCTCTCTCTCTCTCTCTCTCTCTCAAAAAAAAAGAAAAAAAAAGGTAGAACACATTCTTGATTCTGCCCTTTGTTGATCAGTTTTCAAATTAATTCATTGGTACCCTAGTATGTGTATACATACACACATATATATGTATGTATACACAGAGAAAGAGTTTAAAAAAGAGATTTTTTTTTTTACTGTTTATTTATTTTTGAGAGAGAGCAAGCAAGCGAGAGTGAGCATGAGCAGGTGAGGGGCAGAGAGAGAGGGAAACACAGAATCCAAAGTAGGTTTCGGGCTTTGAGCTGTCAGCAGAGAGCCTGACACAGGGCTCGAACTTACGAACCATGAGATCATGACCTGAGCTGAAGTTGAACACTTAACTGACTGAGCCACCCAGGTGTTCAGCAAAATAGGATTTTTTTCAAATGTCATCATAAACTAATACATTTTTATTTTAAACTTTTAAAAAAATGTTTATTTATTTTTGAGAGAGAGAGAGAATGCAGGTGCGGGAGGAGCAGAGAGAGAGGGAGACACAGAATTTGAAGCAGGCTCCAGGCTCCGAGCTATCAGCACAGAACCCGATGTGGGGCTCAAACTCACAAACTGTGAGCTCATGACCTGAGATGAAGTCAGATGCTTAACAGACTGAGCCACCCAGGCGCCCCTGTAACAGCTACTTTAAAATCTCTGTTATATAATTTCAACAATTGTGTCATTTCGACATTGGCCCAGTTGAGATTTTCCTGGTTCTTCATATGCCACATATCCTTGATATTTTGAATGTTATGTTATGGGTCTTTGGATCTTATTTAAATTTTATAGATAATTAAAAAATTAAAAAGCAAGTATTTGGCTAGGTTGATTCAGTCAGTCTAAAAGTTCTGACCACCTTCTATGGATTATGGTTTGGCTGTTCAGTTCTCAAAGACTTTGTCAGGCTATCCAGATCTGTTCCGGATATGTGTTCCACCCAACGGCCAGTCTGGGACCTGGGCCATAGTCTATTTCTCAGTTTAGCTCTCAAAGTTCACGTATGTATATTACTTAGGGCCAGATCTATGCAAGTGTAGCTAGGAGTGGGTCCAGGAGTTCGCAAACAACTTACAATTCCACTGTCCTGAGCTCTTCCCACTCTACAGCCATCCTAGTATTTTGTATTTCCCTGAAGCTCCCTTTTTGGTTTTCTAGCCAGAAATCTGGGGCTTTATTTATCCCCCTTCTGACATGCACTTTCTGCAACTACAACAGTTGCATCTGGGGCAATCCAGAAGGATGATAGAGAAAGCAGGGGTTTGCTCATCTCCCGTAAGTGTTTGTGGGTCTGCCGCCATGTTCCGGAGATCCCTTCCTCTTTGTTCAAGCCTGCAACAGGATTTCCCCTGGAGTTCTGTCTGCATTTATGCCCATTTCTGGGTTTTTGAGTCAAGGTGTGGGGATTCCAGAGGGGAATAAAAAAAGACAATCTCACAGCCAATTCAGTGACACTCAGAATTCTGGTCTTCCTTCCCAACCTACCTGTTGCTGTTCACTTTAGAGTCCTTATAGCTCCTCTGTGCATTCTGTTCAGGTTCTATAGCTGCTCCATTTCACCTGTAGCCAGAACCTGAAAATTCTTCTTCCTTTTTTAAAAACTTTTAATGTTTATTTTTATTTTTGAGAGAGAGAGAGTGTGTGCATGAGTGGAGGAGGGGTAGAGAGAGAGGGAGACACAGAATCTGAAGCAGGCTCCAGGTTTTGAGCTGTCAGCACAGAGCCTGATGTGGGGCTTGAACTCACAAAACACAAGATCATGACCTGAGCCAAAGTTGGATGCTTAACCAACTGAGCCACTGAGGCACCCTGAAAGTTCTTCTTTAAATAAGGGTCCCACTTAACATTGCTTTTAAAAAATTTTTTTAAATATTTTTTTAATGTTAATTTGTTTATTTTGAGAGAGAGAGAGAGAGAGAGAGAGAGAGAGAGAAAGCATGAGTTAGGAGGGACAGGGAGAGGGAGAGAGAGAGAGTCCCAAGCAGGGGACTTGAACCCACAAACTGCAAGAACATGATCTGAGCCAAAATCAAGTGTGGGACACTTAACCAACTGAGCCATTCAGGTACCCTGGATGCTTTAACAAAACTAAATCTTAACATCACTAGAAGTTGGACAACCTCACATTATGTGCCTCTTGATGGGATACAATAAAAGGTACATATGAATTATTCCTGCTGGAAACAATTCACCTGAATTTAATTAAGCTTTTGGAGCCACATGGCAGCTTATAGGAGGCATGGAGGCTTAAGAGTGGAGTGACACTGAAGACCCATCACCCAAACCCGGTTGTGAGAATTCCTGTAGTACAAATGACCTGGTGTCTTCACACACACACGGCTTTCAGAAGAATGTGGAACTATGATTGAATAAAGGGACTTCAGAGACCTAACAAGTAAAGGCCGGGGGTTTAAATCTCAGGATTCTTGAGAAGATTCAAGGGAAAAATGAATGTGAAATGCTTAGCACAGCGTCCGGCAAATGGTAAATGAAAGCTATTACTACCTCTTGTCACCTCTAAGAGACTCAGTCTCCTCTTCAGTTGTAAAACACGGGAGATGGCAACCTCCCTCTCAAGGCTACTTAGGGTTCAAAGGATTCAGCTACCTTCAGCCCCTTTCCCTCTGCATCTGGACGTTAATTTCCAGCGCAGTGTGTACAGTTGGCCAGTAGATGGCAGTTCAGGCCAGTCTATCTGGAACCCAGACCCCAGCCGGAGCTAGTCTTTGCTGTAAAAAGGAGAATCTTGTCTCATCTCTAGTGTTCCCCTTCTCTTCCAGCGTAGGTGGCATAAAGCTAAGGGAATCAGTGGTGTTTCGTAGATATAATGAGGATTCTAGCAGCCTTTTGCTGAGGAATCATTATTTGCTAAGCTGAGTGGCATTCCTTAGACCCAGTTAGTTCAGATGTCAAGAACTGCCTGCCTAGCTGTGCCCTGACCTTGCTTCTTGTCCCAATGCCTTCTGCTCCATCCTGAATCACTGGTGTGCAGGTCCAACCTGGTTCAGCCTCTCTTCCCCATCAGAGTGGGGGTAATTTACACCTACGTGCCCACTCAGATCTGGTGTAAGAAGGTGTCCTTCAGGAAAAGTTTGTCGAGTGAATAAGTAAATGCATCATGGATATTCAATCACATATCTTCCTTCTCCAGGAGTCTCCGGGACAGGGGAGATACATTTTCTTTTGGTCTCTCAGCCTGCTAGGTAGCCTGAGTAGTGGTTTCGTAGTACATGCCCTGGAACGGATTGTTTAGCTTCAGACCTCAGTTCCTCCATGTACTAGCTCCACAGCCTCAGACAGGTGCCTCCATTTCCCTCCCTGCACAATGGAGACTGCAAGAGCACCTCTCCCGTTGTACTACGGGGAGGACTTAATGAGCTAATGCATTTAAAGGGCTCAGAAGAGTGCCTGGCACTTAGTAGGCACCCAGTGTATATTTACTGCCTTCTGAACCCTGCCTTACTCTCTGAAGCAAAGATTTAATGCGCTTGCAAAAATGCATTCACGGAGGATGCCTAAAGGGGGACGGCTCTCAAGAAACAGCACCTTCCCCTCTAGCTCCTCCTTTCCTCCTGCTTCTTGTTATTGATGTGATCATTACTGAGCGTCTGAAGAGACCTAAGGTGAGTTTCTAAAGGCCCACGAGCCAGGAGTGCGGTTTTGATCATCTTCCAGCCACAGACGCGGCCTCTGCAGTTGTCCTCATGGTGTTGAGACAGCACATCTAGGATTCAAAGACCCTGTCACAGTAGCCCAAGGATCAGAAGGCACTGGGGAAGGGACCTCCAGAGCTGAAGTTTTTCTCCTCTGTCCCCTTTCTGGGTGTGTGTGTGTGTGTGTGTGTGTGTGTGTGTGATTTTGGGAGCATCTTCCAAGAGTCATTGCTCAACTTTGGGGCTGTTGTGTAGGTCAAAGGAGTCCTGTATGAAGGACATCTGAATTACACAAGACACAGGGGCAGGACAGGGGATTATTCTGGTCCTATATAATCTCTCCAATTTTTTCTGCCTGTCTGCAAAACAGCAAAGTGTATGACAGGCGACCACTAGGTGGCATTGTCAATGAAAAGAAATCATTAATTAGCTGTAAACTCCTCACCTGTTCTGTACAATAGAGTGGATGAACAGCAGCTAAACATCTATCTGGAGAAGATCAAACCCTCTATCTCAATCAATGTCAGCCATCCTGGCAAGATTCAAGGTGGGAAGGGGGACGGGCCCAGGGGAATATACACAAGAAAGCTGGGATCAAGGAGGCAAAGTCAAACCCACCTGATCGGCCCCACCCCACCAGTCCAGTCCTGATTCCTGAGGTCCCTCCTCTGCCTGGCCCAGGAGATGTACCCAAGTACCCCTGAGACACCTCGGTGCCTTTACCTCACCATGCCCTCCACCAGCCATACCCTTCTTCATTCTCTTTTTAGGGTGTTGCCCCGCCCCCCGGAAGCCTCCCCTGATTAGGCTAGTAGCTTCTTTGTGCCCCACTGTCCCTACACCTCCTTCTTTCCCAGGTCTTTGCCACTTTAGTGGACTTAGAGGCTTTAGTGGACTTAGAGGGTTACCGTTGAGTAGAGATTTCCTGGCTTAGTGTTGATGGAGGTGAGAAGCCATGAGAATGGCTCTATTCAGTCTCCCCTGACCCTTCAAAATGTTTAACAGTTTTCTTGCCCACAGTATCCCTTTGGGTTTCAGGGCCCACCCTCTGCCTCAAGTCCTCAGGATGACCTAGCATGCTAAGATTGTCCATAGTGGGTTAGCAGTGTGTGTGTGGGTGGGTGGGAGGGGCTGAATGGCTATATAAATTGCAAACTCCAGTGCAAAATCAAAATACTGGACCCCTTATTCAAAATTATGATGAATTTCAAGATGAAGACAGCAGAGCAGTAAACAGAGAGCAGGGCCCTTCTGACCGCAGGGGCCCGTGTGAGTGCACCAGTTGCACACCTGTGAAGGCAACCCTGAGTCTGGGGTTGAGCCAAGTCTCAGGTGGCCCTCATGTCTGTTGCACAGCCATCAGGTGACCCGCTGGCGGCTTGCAGGGTGGTTGGCCATCAACAGACCATTGAGTGTATGAAACCCTCCACATCAGACATTTCCTTACTCCCCAGCTGGAAGACCTAAGAGAAATAGCCTCGAATTTAGAGTTAAGCAAATATGGATTCAAATTCTGATTTCATTGCTTAAGAGCACAAATCATGAACAACTCCGGGCCTCATATGCAAAATGGGAGGTAATAATATCTACCATGAATATTCAAACGAGATTTTAGGTAGGTGGCACTGGGTCTAGAGCCCATCTACCGCATCTCGCTGAGCTCTCCCCAGTGAGCCTCACTGTGTGTCCTCAGAACCATCTGGCCAGGAGAGAACAGGAGCAGACGGTTCTCTGGGGAATGCTTTTGCCCAGTGAGGAGGGTCACCATGGGGTAGGATCCCAAGGAGCTCCTCCTGCGTGTCCCATAGTCAAGCAAGCAATGAAAGAACTAGGGAGACCCTGGAGAAACTCTTAAATCAAGAATTACCATGGTGTGTGTGTGTGTGTGTGTGTGGGGAAGATTCATTCATAATTTTTCCAGCAAATGCATATTAACGTTTCCTATGCCAGGCGCCAAGGTACAGTGGTAAGCATAACAGTTGGGGCCCTGACCTCGGTTTGCTTAATGTGTGTGATTACTGTGCCCTGTTCTCTTCGATGCATCTGTCACTAGCCAACACTCAAGCAGCATTTACTAGGTGCACACAACGTGGCAGAAAATGAGACCACAGCAGGTGCTGTGAAACCCCACTAACCTCCTCAGATCGAAATGAATGAAAGCTGTGTTCTTTCATTCCCAAAAGCCAACACCTGCGACTTTTCGGAGGCAGGCTGTCCTCATGCTGTGGGAGCCCCGTTTGCCAAGTGCACTGAGAGCCAGAAGTGACTGGGAAATGGCATCCTCAGGGGAAGCCCTTAACACATGATTGACAGGTGCAGAAGTGTCAATACTCCTGCTGCCAGCCAAGCTGGGGACAGCTCTCAGGCACGACTTGGCTAGTTTCCACAAGTCGCCCACTGGACTGAGCCAAAGTTACTCTCTTGGGACTTTGCTTGAGCTCACATCTGTGACAGGTTTTTCTTGTCCCTCCTTTTCATTTGTCCACCTGTGTTTCCTGGGCCCACTTCCTAAGAACTTTCAGACAAATCTTTGTTCAGGATCTATTTATGGGGAACTCCCCCTCTCAAGATAGAAAAGAAGAAAAAAGAGGTGTGGTTGTTCCCAATCTTCATGTTACTATGAAGAGTGATGCCATATGTCAGAAGTAAATTATTATGAATAAAGTACAGCTTTGCAAAATAATTCCTTTTGTTATAGAGTGCATCCAAAATTATCCCTGTGATACAATCAGTCTCCCTCATTTACATTCTGATATACTTTCTGAGTGGGGAAAAACTCTTGCCTGCTGGGTGGGATTTGCACATAACCTACACCTTTCTTTTAGCAAATTTAGATACACCCATGAGAGTGGGTCCTGCATGTAAACATCACCCATGGTGGGGCGCCTGGGTGGCTCAGTCAGTTAAGTGTCCGACTTCGGCTCAGGTTATGATCTCAGTGCTTGTGGGTTTAAGCCCTGTGCTGATAGCTCAGAGCCTGGAGCCCACTTTGGATTCTGCGTCTCCCTCTCTCTCTGCCCCTCTCCAGCTCATGCTGTCTCTCTCTTGCTCTCTCTCAAAAACAATAAACATTAAAAAAAAAAAAAAACAACCATAGTGCATTTTGCTGTGTGAAAACAGTTGAACCATGCTGGGTCGGGTCCCTGGGGATTTCTGGCTTTATGCTCCCATGGACTACGTTCACAGGAGTAGAGCTTACAGGCCAGTGATTTCCTTGACCCAGGTAGACAGTGCCCCTTCCTCCTACCAGAAATGTCTTCCACTCTCACCTAATCCTTTCTCACCAAACCCACCTCTTCCAGGAAATTTTCTCAGATTCCTCCCCTCACCCCCCCCCCAACAACCAGCCTACGCTGAGCTCCCCTTTTTTGGCACCGTGGAAAGTGGTTTTTGTTGGAACCACTTTCTTAGTGCTTGGCTCAGTCCCATCCCTCCTCTCAAGTTAGCTGGAGTCTCTGAATTTCTAAGGGGAAATCACAGGCTGATCGGGCAAGGAGCATATCAGAGGCCTTAGCCATGGCAGGAAGTGGGGGGTGGGGCCGGCCCTGCTATTACAGAATCACAGCCATGGGCAGAGGATGAGCTTAAGTCCCCAGAGCTTGTTGCTTCCTAACAAAGGTATGTTGGTAAAGCATGGATGCCATGGCATCTGCAAGCCCAACTACCAGGTGTGAAGCCTTGCCTTATTTGCCCGCCCAGCCCACCTGCCTAGACTGAGAAACACCTGCCCTCAGGGTCTGGACATGCCCCTCGGATATTGATAGGGTTCTGCTCCCAATAGCCCTACACATTGTAGTGCCTGGACCCCCTCCCTGCCTTGACATGCTTCTGTTCTAAAACTGGCAACTCCGTACCCCCTACATGAAGCTCAAGCTGCTGGTGCCACTTTGTTCCAGAGACTGGGCTCCTGGCCACCATTCCTGGGGCAAAACCTAGAAAGTGTCTGGTCCTTCAGCAGTCTTTGGAGTTCTAGCAAGACTGGGTGCAGAGGATTCTTTCTGGAGTAGTGACAGAGAGCACATACTCTCTTTTCTGAATCTTTCTACACCCCCTGATTTTTAAACCAAAGGGTACTGTTTTCCATCTTAAAGTCCCTTTTAGGCTGCTTGGGGTAATATCTTAACATATGTGAAGTGCTCATTACACATTTGCTGATTAATTGCAATTTCTCTTCTATGCTTCCTCCAGGGCCTGGCTATAGCACTCATTCATGTCATCATCCATTATCTTTCCATCCATCCATCCGCCCATCCAGTGATATAATATCTCTATCTGAAAGAATGACTCCATTGTCTCTGTTCCCATCTCACAGACTGGGGAAGAGACTTGTACCCTAAGAAGTTAGTCCTGGGATAGTGGAATGGACATTTACTGAAGCTGAGAGAGGGAATGACAAATTGAAAGCCCACCTGTTCTGCATACATTGTCACCTACTGACTTCCACCAGACAGGAATGGGCTTGAAGGTTATAGGGCAGGAAGGAAAATGCTTCTATTCTTCCTGATGGGCTTAAAATTCCACAGCCCTAAGAATTGATATCTATCTTTGCAACGTATGTCTCCACAAATGTGCTTTGAATAAATCTTGAAGGAAAAATAAGTGGTATGTAACTCCTACCGCCCCTGATACGTTTGTGAAAGGGGACCAGCCTGGGGATGGTAGTTGGAGCTGACCCTGGGTTTATTCCAGACGGATGAATTCGGACTTGAGAAAGAAATGCTGGGGGCACCTGGATAGCTCAGTTGGTTAAGTGTGAGGCTCTTGATTTTGGCTCAGGTCATGATCTCACGGGTTGTGAGATGAAGCCCCGGGTGGGGCTTTGTGGTGCCAGCATGGAATCTGCTTGGGATGCTCTCTCTTCCTCTCTCAGCCCCTCCCATGTGTGCTCGTGCACACACTCTCTCTCAAAAATAAAAATGCTAGGCTGCCTGATGGGGGTAGAGGTGGGCTCTCCAGTAAGGAAGGGCTCCCTAAGGCGGGGAGAGAGATCTCCAGTGTGAGTCTGGAGGAAGAGATACCCACAGGTATGCCAGAGTGAGGACCGAGAACAAGGTCAGGGTGGGATGAGACCAAGTGGAGAGCCCCTGTAAGTTTAACTAAGAGGTTGAACCTAAAAGGTTCAAATCTTAGACCCTTCTCTTTTCAATATGGGAAAAGGCATATTAGTACTCACTTTTAAAGCCTTTTTCCTTGTAGGTCCCGGCTTTCTCCGTGGCCTCCGGGCGGATCTGGAAATCAGCCTCAGCCTGATTGGGGCGGGGTTACAGAGGGCGGGGGGCGGGGCGCTGGGGAGAAGACCCTCTCTGCTCTCAGTTCCAGAGGCCTGGACAGGAGCAGGGAGGGGAATTCAGTGGAGGAGCCGGCCACCAGTTCAGAGTGGAGGTGGCTTCCCTTCAGACGGGGACAGGAGACAGCCCCGCTGTTTCTCAAATACACCAGAGAGAGTGAGCCCCTAAGGCAAAGGGAAAGCTGAACCTCGGGGCATCCATGGCGCAGCACCTGCTTTGGACACGGGGCATGCGCAGACCATTAGCTAAAGGGAGGGGTTCCCATGTAAGGGTAATTGAAAGTGCCTGGCACGCGGCAGGTGCTCAGTGAGTGCTTTCTGGAAGGGGAATGCGCGGCAAGAGGGCTTCAGGAGTACATTTCAGCTGGGCCTGAAGAAGCGGTGAATGGCCCTCAGGTGTGAAAATCCATGGGTATGTTTGGGAAGGGTGGTGGTTCCCATGCAGCTGACGGAGAACGACGTGGGGGGGGGGGCGGTATGCTCATACACCTGCTGTACTGTGTCTGCGGCAGGTCTCTGGACTGTGCAGTCAGCCCTGGTTCTCAGAGCATGAAGGGATATCACTGTGCCCTGGGAAGGTGTGAGAAATAGAAATTAATGGGCCCCGTCTCAGACCCACTGATTCAGAATTAAAAAAAAATTTTTTTATCGTTTATTCATTTTTGAGAGAGACATAGAGCGTGAGTTGAGGAGGGGGAGAGAGGGAGACACAGAATCCCAAGCAGGCTCCAGGCTCTGGACTGTCAGCACAGAGCCCGATGCGGGGCTTGAACCCACAAACTAAGTTCATGCCTTGAGCTGAAATCTGATGCTTAACCGACGGAGCCACTCACGGGCCCCCCACTGATTCAGAAATTATGGCTGGGAGGCGGCAGGGAGGAGTCGTCTGTTTTGATGAGCCCTGCAGGCGAATCTGATGCAGGCCCAAGGTTGAGAAGCACTAGTGTAGTGGGAAGAGTAGCGGACTTCATTAGGTAGGTGGGCGTGGGGGCGGGGGCTGGGGAGAGAGGAGTGTGCGGTAGAAAACTTACCTGGGAGAAAGTGCGTTGCACTGTGAGTATTGTACCTCATTGCACACCCTGTCCTCTGAGGTGTATGCATCATCATACCTGCATTAGAGATGGAAGACCAAGGCTTACAAGGATTAAAAGATTTGCTGAGGTCCCTCAGTAAGTGCTGGAACCAAGTTCTGCACCCAGGTTGGCCTGACTCCCAAAGTGGAGTAGGGTTTTCCCTACCCCTTCAGGTGCCTTCTGGGACTTCAGCAGAGTGATAGTCTGGGGGGCAGTCCTGGAGAGCCAGCAGTTGTCTGGGGGGAAGGGAGGGGCCTGGAGCTTCCCAGAGGGCCTGGTGCTGAGCCAGTGCTGTGGGTACCGGCAAGGGCAGGGGGGCTTGCTCTTACTCCTCTGCTCCATTACTTGAATTTTCATAAGGTCTGCCATTCACACCAGGGAGCTGGGCTTAGCACATGTCCTTTCTGAAGTGACCAGCTGTCATCTCGGACTTCTAGAGCTGAGAGGTTAAATGTGAGGTTAAGTGAGAAAACAAGGTGAGAAACTACCTGTATGCTGTGATTATGGCTACCTTAATTTTTAATTTTTAAAGATACATTAAGAACACACAAGGGAAATGGGAAAATGCTAAAAGAATTTCCCCCCCAAGAGTTTGCAAGAGGACTATGCATTCATTTATTTTCAAAAGTATGGGGCGCCTGAGTGGCTCAGTCAGTTAGGCATCTGACTTCAGCTAGGGTCATGATCTCATGGTTCCTGAGTTCAAGCTCCACATCGGGCTCTCTGCTGTCAGCACAGAGCCTGCTTTGGATCTTCTCCACCCTCTCTCTCTGCCTCTCCCCTGCTTATGCTCTCTCTCAAAAATAAGTAAACATTAAAAAACAAAGTACAGCTTGTGGCATAGGAGATGACTCTGTGCCCAGTGGTTCTTTCTTCATTGCAGTGTTGGGTTGTCTGGCCCCTTGGATTCTGTCCCTGAGGCCAGTGAAGACATCAGCTTGGGGGGGAGGGGGGACATAGCCCAATGTCAGGGGTACTTTGACATTTGTGAGGCTAAGCCCCAGGGTTGTGTGGCCTCAGGAAATGCCTAAGACATGTGCCACGTCGACGGCGGCTTACAAGGCACTCTGGGGCCAAGGACCCGAGTTTTCAGGTCATCCTGAGATGGGCAGTATCCAGAAGTGCAAACTCAGGGGACCAGCTCAGGCAGTCACTACTCTCTGAACAAAGGCCACCAGACACCTTAAACACAAAATATTCTTTTATTTGTCAACGAAGGCTACACGGAATCACTTCTGGTTTTGTTTTTATGCCTTTTTTTTCTTTTTCTAGAAGGTATCTACATCTGCATTTATTTACAGCCTTGTCGGTATTTACACAGTCAAGAATACAGTGTTAGAAACACAAAAGTGTTGAGAAAAAAACTTTTCAAAATTAGTTCCAGACTTCAGGAAAACTATTTCCACATGGTAAGGCCAGAGTCTCCAGTGTTGGTCGTCCAAAGGCAGCTTGGGACAGTCCTTTTGCCAAAGCTGCGGGTTCAGAAGTGTTCAAGAACAGGCGGGTTTAGCAAAGTGGGATTCTGGTGCTGGGTGAATCCAGGGTTGCCGGGCCCCACCAGACATCTGTGACCCAGCTCCTGCCAGGATGGCTGAGCCTGCCTGAGGGCTGGTTCTCCATTGACAGTTGGCCCTCAAAATCAATCACATGTTCTTGGGGACCGAGAAGTCACCTAGTGTCATGCCTTTGGCATTCCAGAAGGGGTAAGAAACCCAACATGAGCCCCCCTCAGGCCTCCCCCCACTCTGATCTTCCACATTCATGATAAAACCTAAGAGCTCACCGCTGTCTGGGGCGGTCAAGTACACAGGGCTGGTTTTCGAGAATGTAAAGGTTGGAGAGGATAAAGTTTCTATCACCTGAGCAATGAGTCTTTAAAATGAGTTTGCTGTTTTTTGAAGGTTAAATGAAAGGGTCTTGAACTACAGAGTTCTTTCTTTTAATCCCCTCCCTTCCAATAAAATATAGACAAGTGTATAAACCTAGCTGGGAATTAGGAGCCTTAAGTGGAGGGCTCCCAACAGAATGATAATCCTTAAGAGGATCCCAACAGAAAGAGGAGACTGGGTTCTCTCTGGGACCTCTCAGGAAGCAGGCCCAACTCAGGACCAGAAGGCATGGACTGGGCTTAGTGGCTGCTACGAGGAATGGAGAATTGATCCGACTTTGAGCACCAGGGATGTCAAACCCCAAAGCCCAGGATCCTGCTGAGGCCTGGTGAGCTCTTCCTCCTCGGTCCCAAGCTCAACACCTTGCCCTCACCTTGTGGCAACCAAGAATACGAGGCTGCAGATGTGAAACTGCATTCTAAGATTTCACATCAAAAGCCTGCTCTTTGCATAATGGAAACTGCCACCTATAAAGGTGGTACTTACAAGTCACAGCTGAAAAGGTCCTTAATAACTTTTTTTCACACAAATGTGATTCCTTGTTATGGGTCTATGAAAACACTGCCCAGCATTACCTTCCTTTTCCTCGCCATCACCTTCTGCTTCTGCCCCACCCTATCCTGATTATTGGAACCATCCTCAACTTCTGGTCAGTCTCCTAGGGACTGTTTCAAATTCTCTATCCCTAGGTAGAAATCGGGTACTGGGCTGTTCTTTGGGCTCTCAGCCAACAATTCTGAGAGTCAAGCACCAGGGGCTGATACAGGTGTAATTTACCACAGCGTTTCTTTCCTTTCATCCCCTTGTCATAGCTCCGCCCTCCGATGATGTCTGTCTGGACGGTGGGTAAAAAGAAAAAAAAAAAGGGAATCTCATCCTATGAAAAATAGAGCTGAGGAATAAGTCCTGTTTAAAGCAATGGCAGAGGGGCTGAGGATCAGGGGCCGATGGTACCTGTGGAAGGCAGGGGAGAAGGCAGGAACTCTTCCAAAACCAACCCTTTGCTAGGGCACAGAAGGCGAGATCCTGAAGGACCATGAACTTGGGCCAGTGAGGCAAGGCTGGTTCCTTCAAGAAATGGACACATTTGAGTGATTTAGTGCTAAAAGGACAGGTGCCATTGAGGGTGGGATTTGATGTTTGGAGGCCACTCAGTGAGCATGGGCAACTCTGGTTTATGCCTTCAGACTCACTCTTGCTGCAAGATTGGGGCTGCTGGTCTCAGCAGAAGGACAAAATGAGACGGCAGGCACCATGTCACCTGCCAGCCCTACTGGAAGCCCACTCTGAAAGGCCAAGGCCAGAAGCGCCATGTCCTGGAGCAACAGTATCAGTGTGAAACCGCAGTGCATGATGCTGCCTACACCAACACCTGAGATCTTTCCTCTAAAGAAAGAATGCTTCAGTTTCTCCTGGCACAGACGCCGGGCCTCCTTGGTGGTGTGTAGCCCAGGAAAGGCAAAACGTTAAGGAATATGCAGTAATTCTGTGTTTTTGATCTTTAAAAGTCCATCCTATTACTTTGGTGGGAGGTGGTGGTGGAGGGTTCAGAGGGTGGGGACGGTGTAGGGAGAGGATTCCCTTGGCTCTCGTGTTGGCTCTGACCTTCAAGTAGATGTCCCCAGCAGGTCTTGACTGATGTCAGGCAGCCAAGATAGAACTGCTCAGCTAGGCTAATGGGCAGGAGAGCTTCACCCACGGGCTCCTTGTATCAAGAGTATGTTTTGAGAGGCATAAGTCTACTTTGGATTAAAAAACAAAGAAACATGTGTTCTTCAGGCCAAACTGCTTTCCATCCCACCCAAGAATGATCCTGCCAGATGGGAGTCCACCACCAGCTCCCAGGGAGCACGCACGGCGGGCCCGAGGAATACTGCATCTGACTCGGTGGAGCTCTGCACTCAGAGGCACCGGGCAACCAATGGACAAACGGGCCAAGGTGCGCGGTCGCAGCAGTGTGACTTTTTTTGGAAACAGGAAGAGCACTTAGCGAAACATCCTCTCATCCCAGTGGGATGACGTAAGGCGAAACCTCCTCTCCCGAGAAGCAGTGGGCGCCTCCCTCTGCCAGGCAGAACCCGGGCCACACGCTGCTCCGGTTCTCACGCAGCAAAGACCTTCTTGGTTTCATTAACTCGTGTAATATTCTGAAGACTCTGTGTGTAAGGCTATAAAGGTGCCATGAGCTTATCAGTCCAACGAGGTTTCCACGGGGGATAGCTCAGACTCCAAATTCATTTTCCACACTTAATGTAAATGTAACCCATAAAAGTCCCATTTTCTAAGAAGCCCAGCTCAAAAGGAAGCATTTGGCTTCTCCTCCTGGTCTCCCAGAACCTCCGGTGAGTGGTAATGACGATGGTAATTAGGCAGATGAACCAGGAGCAAGGAGCTCCTCGCTCTGGCTGCAAATGTCCCCTCCCCTCAATGCTTCCCTAGCCTGTTAGCTGCCACCTCACCGTGGGCCTGCCCTCCAGGGGACGGTGGTGCCCACTCCCGAGAGGGTGAGAGGGCGTATGCCTCTTCCCAGTGACCTCAGGCATGGTCTTCACAGGGACAGCTGTAGCCCGGCCACTCTGATCTGTGGGTATCGGCCTCAGGAACGGGTCCCAATCCTGGGGCGGCAGGGTGGGGGTGGGGGAGGGGGTCGGATGACCCTGCCAGGCCACACCAGATTAGCTCTTTCCTCCTTTCTCCTCAGTCTCTCTTTAAAACACTGGATGGACTCCTCCAGAGGGGAAGCTGTCTTAGAAGAACTTCACAGAAGGAGTTTGCTGAACGCCTACCCTGCTGCCTCCCAGCTGTGCTTACTGGCTCGTGTATGGGAGGCAGAGGAGCCTTCAGGAGCTGGTTAGAAGCCGCTTGGCTTACGCCTTCCTCTCTTTGGCTGACTTCTTCATAAGCATCTTTCCAGAATCGGAGGCCACCAGGCACCCCTCTCCACACTCCTGTCTCTCAGCGGTGGAGCTGAGCAGTGGAGGGAAGATACCCACGGTCATGGGGAGAGAGGTTCACCCAGGAAGGCAGGCTGGTTCACCCTTGCCGCCACTGCCATCCTTTGGCCATGGGTGGCCTGCCCCTCCCTGGACCTTGTGCTCACGTGGAAGGCTTGCCGGTTCTCGCATCTGACTCTGGGAGAGAGAGATGAATAATAAGGAACATCACGGGAAGACCCACCAACCACGGACATCCTGGGTGCCTCTGGCCCTACAGGAGGGTGAGGCTCAGCCCCAGGATGTTATGTCACCAGACTGGGGGAAGGGACTGGGGGACACTTTCTCCATCCCAGCATGGGAGTGGCACCAACAACCACATAGGATTCGCAAAAGGGGTAGGGGGTTTCATTTAGCATCAAAATATAAAGCTCGGACAGGAGTTTGGGGCAGCTAGGAAAAGGTGCTGGATGGTATCACGCAATTCCCCAGCGTAAGATGAAGACATCTGTGGTCCTCCAGAGGCACAGAACATGGTGAGTCACAAGCCACCACTCGTCTGTGGGAGCTGAGCCAAAAGTCCTCAGGCCCTGCAGACCCTCCTTTCAGGCCCCCTTGGAAGTTCGGTACTAGCCCGTTACTCTCTGCACCACTCACTCCTGCCCGACCCCCATGGAAGAAAGGGTTGCACATGAGACAAGTCAGCACAGACAGTTGTGTCTCACATCACACCGGGTAGCTAGGGACAGACAAGGACACAGCTCAGGAGAGGTGTCTCAGTGAGGAGAAATGTACCCCAACAACAAGGACAGCTCCTCAGGGAGAAAGGGAACAAAGGACAATAAAGTTTTCATTGTGATCACACTACAGAAAAAAATACCTTCTGTTCTTTGCAAAAAATGTGTGAAGGCCAAATCTGTGTTTTTCTTTTCTTAAAAAAAAGGATGTTGCATGAGTTACAATGCAACCAGTATCTTGTGTGTGTGTGTGTGTGTGTGTGTGTGTGTTTTCTGCACTTGTTAAAAAAAGGATTTTTTTTTTTTTTTTTTTTAAAGTACAACACAGTCAGGTGCGTGGCCACGAAAGAGTAGCTGTCTTTGGCAAGAAGTGCAGGCCGTGGTCCTCTCTGTCACCTCCGGCCCATCTCGCTCTGTCTCATGAAGTGGATGTTGTTGGCGCTGTCTGACAGTTCCGGGTACTGCTCCACGGAGATCACGAAGAAGCCGTCGTAGCCTTGAACCCGCCCTGTGTTCAGCGCCTGCTGCTTTTCCCCCTCTGTCCAGGCCCGCAGGCCTTCCTCCCCTTCCCGGAGTCGCTGCTGCTCGCGGGCCCACGCCTGGCTCACGGCTCTCTGCCGGGCCAGCTCCAGCACCCGCGCCTTCTCCTCATCCAATGTGGTCCCGTAGCGAGTGCTCAAGCACAGTGGCCCGTATTGGAGCTGGATGTCTGTGTAGCGTCTAGTCCTGCCATTGATCATTGTGTTGATCTGGGACACGGTGACATTGACCCCGTTCTCCAGGGTTCGCCGCCCCCCACTGAGGCCCAGGATGGCCAGGTCGCCTTCGGAGGGCCCTGGTTTCACAAAGTAGTGCGTGTCCACCCCATCAATGGTGAAGTGCAGGTTCTCCAGGTAGTGGGCATTGTTCAAGATGGCGGCAACCCTCCGCCCGTCCTCATTGGCCACACTGATAATGTCTGTGGTCACTCGGCCATCCTTCAAGGCAAACTTGACCCCCTTGCCAAAGACTGAGCCACTGGATGCAAACTTCTTTGTCTCTGGGGCCTGTTGGCAGCTGGTGATTGTGGAGCCGTAGAGCTGGTCAAAACGTTCTAGGGTGACAAAGGCCTTGAGCTGCTTCTGCACCTCACACTGTACCCCGAGGATAGACTGATGGGGGAGGAGAGAGAGAAGGAAGCAATGAGACAAAGGGGGGAACCTCTCCCCTAAGAGCCTGAAGAGTCAGCCCCCATAACTAAGTCAAATCATACAAATTTATTAACCTGTAGCATCTAGCTCTACTGCTGACCACCAGAACATCTGCTGTCCTTTATCTATGCATTCACCCATCCTTCCATTAAGAAACTCTTCAGCAAGCATCTACTCTGTGCCAGGTCTTTTTCTGGGCACTGGAGAGACACCAAAGAATCAGACATCATTCCTGCTCTTGAGGAACCTGTCATTTAGGACAGAAAGAGATGTGACAGCAGGTAACTATCACCAAATGTCATAACTGATGGTCTAAGAGAAGCAGTAGTAATAACTAGCTAACAGATCTTGGTCTTTTTTTATAAAAAAATTTTTTAATGTTTTTTATTTATTTCTGAGAGAGAGAGAAAGAGAGAGTGTGAGCAGGGGAGGGTCAGAGAGAGAGGGAGATACAGAATCTGAAGCAGACTCCAGGCTCTGAGCTGTCAGCACGGAGCCTCACATGGGGCTCAAGCCCATGAACTGTGAGATCATGACCTGAGCCGAAGTCGGGCACTTAACTGACTGAGCCACCCAGGCACCCCCAGATCTTGGTCTTTGAGCTAAATAAGTCATATTCAGTATCTCATTTGGTTTCCACAATAACTTTCTATAGTAGGTACTGTTATTATTGATTTTACATCCAAGAAAACTAAGTCTCTAAGAGGTTGTAATGAGCCCACATTGGTACAACTGGTAAATATTTAAGCCTAATATTTACAGAACTCAGGTCTGTCTGATTGTAGAGGCTCAGCTTCAAGGGCTCTAGATCAGGGAGCAGTGAACAAGGCTCAGAACATCTCAGCCTGATGGTGGAGGAATGAGGTGGAGAAGGTGGGGTTCAAGTGCAGACACATTCTTGAGTTGGAACGTGGAGGATAAGGAAGGGGACGATGTAAGATGGAGGAATGAATGGCAAGAAATGTGTTCTTGGCAAGACGGCTTAGTAAGATGAAAAGTGGTGATTTCTATAGACCCCCTTACCCTGCCTTATCGTTCTCTGTCATGTTTATGGATGATTTTCAAGGAGGGCCTCTGCCTCCACAGTGCTTCCCGGGGGCTCCTCAGATGCCGCTGCTCTTGGCTGCTTTGGGGGACAGATTGGGCCCGGTATCTGTGTCATACCACCTACCAGTCCCTCCCAGGGCATGGAAGCTTGGTAAAGCCAGGTTCGGGCAGGCTCCAGGGCCTAACCAGCAACTCAGGGAAATGGCTTTAGAAACAGGCCCATCGGCTTCTCACTGAAATTAAGTCCTCTTTATAATTAATAGAACCCTGTCTGTGAACAATTATTTCCTAGAGTTTCACAAAAGCTGGAGTGCTCAACAACAAAGATCTCCGATGCTTGCCAAGGGCAGAAATCAATAATTCATTGACAGGCGAAGTTGGCAAACAGGCCGTCAGAGACCGGGGCTCTGCATCGGGAGAAGGGAAGCTGGTGGGGGTTGGGGGGTGCGGGGGGAGGGCTGCTGTGGAATCAGCCCGGGGCACAGCCAGGTTGGCCTGGAGCAGGTGGGGGGTACGAGGAGGGGTGTGACCATGGGGATTGGAGTCAGGCAGAGGGCAGGGTTATGGCTAGAGAACAGCAGAAAGGGGCCAGGGTTTGTGGTCAGACCCCCGGGTTCTCATTGCCTTTCCTGCTGAGTGACCTTGAGCAAGTTTCTCTCTGAGCTCTGGTCTCCTCATCTGTAAAATGAGGAAAAATGCCTAATTCCCACAGGGTTGTCCACTTCTTTCAACCATTTGCTCATTCAACAAAAGGGCAGTATACTGGGTACCAAAGAAGACTCAGGATATATTTGCCTTCTTGGGGGTCACAGTGCAGTGAGGACACAGGTATGAAGAGTGCTCTGAGAGAGGAGACTAGAGGCTACCACCGGGGCCTAGGGGTGCAGAATCATGTTCTCCAGAGTCTAGAGGATGGAGGCAGCTGAACCGAGGGCAAAGGGAATCAGGCTGGAGTAAGACACATGGAGTGAGACACACGGACATGCAAGTTTCTGGATGTCAGCAGTGTGCTAATAACCCTGCTTTCCCTCCGGACTGGGATGCCTAGGCCTGGTCTCCACCTGATGCACACCTGCATTCATAGGGTGCATTGTGGGGCCCGGAAGAGCCAGCTCCTAGTGCGTGTATTATGAAGTGGGGGAGGGGGGTGGGAAGAGGACACCTGAAGTGAGGGGTGGGGTACAACAGTTTTTAAGGGCTTTAACAGCTGTTTAAATCTGTGAGTCTTTAAAACTGGGTCATAAAAGGCACACAAGAGAAGGTAACATTTTTTGAATGCCTACAGACAGATCTGGGTTTGAATCCCAGGCTAGCCCTTCCTTGCCTGTGTGGCACTGCGAAGCCTCAGGCATTAAATGTGTAAAATGCCAACAGTAATGCCAGGGGATACGTGTGAGTTAGCTTGTGTAGAACACCTCTGGCGAGTGCAGGTGCACGGAGGTGCTCAAAAAATGTCACACTTATAATCGAACACACCTTCCCTCCTTGCCCTTTTGCTCTGGGCGGTGACAAAGGCTCACTGTTTTTGTGGAACTCCAAACTCCACGAAACAGAGGAAACTTAACAGAGCTAGTGGGGGTCCGTGCGCTGCTACAGCTGGGCCCACAGTGGCCTGCAGTGGTGACTACAGATTTGCTGGATGGTTTCCGGTGGCTGCACCCCATCCAGTTTCCGTCAGGGGCCCACACTTTCCTGCAAAGCTCTGTGGGAGCCGCTCCTGTAACATCTGCCTGGCCTGAGGGTGGGCGGCCGGGCGGGCGCAGATTACCTTGCTGTTGTCCCATTCCTGAGTCTTCATCTGCGTGTGGACCAGCTCATAGGATGGCTCCATGGCGTCCATGTCTGGCTTGGGGTAGCCAGGAATCACATTGTGCAACTGGAATCCAAAGGTGAGGAGCCAGCTGTTGACATCTGGGTAGGAGAGAGGCAGAAATGTCCTCGTGGAGTGAGTGGATCTCAGAGGGGACATATGGCCACTTCATGAATTTTCATAAAGTGGCCTAGAGTGAGGCAGCCATGGGGGGTGAGGGTGTGGAGCGTCGCAGGTGGGGCATCAGCTGCTACAAACACTTTAGAAAACTGTTTCATGGTTATTAAAGCCTCATGTACTCTCTGGACCCGGTGTCCCCTCCTGGATATGTACCTAAGAGAGCTGTGACTTCAGTAGAACCTGTTTCCAGATTCCCCTTTCTGTCACTTAACCCCTGGGGCCTTTGGCTTCACAGCCACAGCCGGGGACAGGGATGGGCGGATGAAGCCGCCCCGCCCTGCACACCCACACCCAGCATTAGAAGGAAATACTTGCAGAGAACAACCCCGCCCAAAGGAAAGATTTAAATGAATGATTTTCAAAAAGAAAATTCATTTAAAAACAAGCCCTCCCTCCTCTCCTAAGTGGTGAGGTGGCCTCCACCAAACATCAGAGGTCCCCCTCCTCCCAGCCTACCTTTCATTTACTCTGGGAAGTGATGCTAAGGAAGTCATTTAACCTCCCTGTACCTTCATTTTCCAATCTGCAGTACTGGGCTTGAGGGGACACCTGGGTGGCTCAGTTGGTTAAGCATCCGACTTTGGCTCAGGTCATGATCTCATCATTCATGAGTTTGAGCCCTTGCATCAGGTTCTCTGCTGTCTTCTCAGAGCCCGCTTTGGATCCTCTGTTTCTCTCTCTCTCTGCCCCTCCTCTACTCACAGACGTGCTCTCTCAAAATAAATAAATATTAAAAAAAAAATAGTGGGCTTGAGGATCTAGCCTCATAGGCATTGGTTTCATTGATTTTTATAACATTCCTAGGGGGGTTACTAATTATAGAATGTTAGGTATAGGGGCAGGCAGGACTTTTCCATGAGCCTTTGGCTCACTGAGGACAGAATCAGGAAGCCAAGACTAAGGTAAAGAAAGAGGATGGATAACGTGCTAACACTCGGCCCAGTGTTGCTGAGAGCCTTTCAGGTGCCCAGGACTGTGTTATACTGACGCTCACTCTGAGCACTCAGAACCCCGAAGGGGAGATGACACACAGGCATGCAAAACTTTGGCACCAGAGAAAAGATGAGAGGAGGGCAGGAGTCTTTCAGTTGGACAGGCTGACAAGTCTTCACGAAGAAGGTGGCCTTTAAGGCAGACACTGGAAGCTGTGTACATTTTGTCAGGCTTCAGCAGAGATGAAGGGGGCATTTCAGGCAAAGACCATTGTGCAAGGCAAGGCCTGGAGAGGGGAGGGGAGTGCAGGGAGTGGTCGGGTAAGCAGAGAGCAGTTCAGCCAGGCAGAGAGAGAACCGGAGAGAGAAGCTGTGGCTAGCGCAGGAAAAGCCTGGGATGGCAGACAGCAGTTGGCCGGGAGCCTACAGGAGACTGACAGCCAGCCTGTGTCCCAGCGTGGCTTGGCCTTCCTTGAGAAGGGGAAGTGTTAGATGCTAAAGTATTTGTTGAGCAGAGACTCAGAATCCAAAGTCTGGGGAGGGTGGGGTTCGGAGGTGAGCCTCAAGCTGGCAGTCCCAGGCTAGGGGCATCAAGGCCTGCTTTTGAGTTCCTCCAAAGGAGACATGTCTCTGATCAGGGAGGCCCTGTTTAGGGCCCCGGCATTGGTGGCACTGTCTTCCCCTACCACCCGCTGAGGCCATCCCAGTGATGGGGATGTCCTTTGGGGGTTGACAGCTATGTCCCTGCCACCGCTGCATCCTGTGCTGTCTTCCCATTCAAGAACCACAAGTTTGCCTTTGTTTTCTGTATGTTTTTGTTTTTTGGATGCCCCGGAGCCCCTCTCTTGGGTGTGAAACCTGGAGGCACTGGGGTGGAAGAAGGGAGGAAGGACAATATAGAAACCCAGGTTCTACCTCTAGAAAGGTCGTGGAAGGGAAAGAACATGGTGAGGCAAGATGAAACCCAGGTTCAAATTCAGGCTCCCCAACTTGCGGACTGTGTGAACTTGGACTGTTTCCTTACCCTCTCTGAGGTTTAGTTTCCCTGTCTACAAACTGCTGGTAGAAGTGGTTTTCACCAGGCCACGGAGAAGAACACTAATGGTGTGACCACTTTACGCAGGCATCATAGAAGAGCTACCGTTCTAAGCTTGTTACACAAATGACTGGGTTTCCTACAGTCTAAAGTGTCTAGCTCGGTTTCTGGCTCATAGAAGGTTTTCTGTGCTTCTTCAAACCTAGGGCCCCATATCCCTGGACCTCCATTTCCTCATCTGGAGCATGAGGGACTTGGGCTACCATCCTCTAAAGTCCCTTTCTTCACTGAGTTTTTGAGAACTCTGATTCTATGCATCACGGCAGATGGTTTTTTAGGAAATTAAAACAAACAGAACAGGGGGGGAAATCCCCTATGAAGCCATTTTGCCCAAGGCTGAGAACTTGCATCTGAATTTGTAGTTGGAAAGAAAAACTTCTATCAGGAATACTGCAGATTCCCAGAAAAGTAGGGGGTTGTAAAGAGGGCTGGGCCTTAATTATAAGTGATGGAAGGTAGGAACCTTTCTCATCATGCCTTTAGGGAAAATGCTGAAAATTGATTTATTCATTGTCTTTTTTTTTCCTACGGCACTTCTATGAAGAGTTGGGAATTTTATTCTTCCTTTTTATGACATCAGAGCAGGACATTTCCCTCAAATTAAAAAGCTCCTCTTAAAATGAGTGATGGGCATGGAGAGGACACTTGCTGGGATCAGCAGTAGGTGTTATATGGAAACCAACTTGACAATAAATTATAATTAAAAAAATAAATAAAATAAAAAGCCCTCTTTATCCATCTGCCCCAGGTGTTGGTATGGCCACCTGGGACAGTGATGAATAATAATCCTTTTTTATGTGGGCACATTACAGAGTGAATTTCATTCCAAGAATGAGGATTCTGGAGTCAGAGCAGAGTTCTACCCCCAGCCCTGCCACCTCTCAGTGGGTCACTTACTTTACGGCTCTGACCTTCGCTTTTCTCCTCGGAGAATGAGGTCAGTGACCCCATCTCACAGGCTTCAGACAAGGATTAGTGAATAGTGTTTGGGACGTAGCCACGGTGGACATTTTTTGGTTGCCTTCCTAACATCCCATTCTGCCTTCTCTTTCCTTTTGGGGTCCCTGTGGAGTTTTAGGGAGGCTGACTCCACCTCAAGGTTCAGCAATGGAACATGTGACCTTGGCAAAGCCAGTCAGTACACTTTCCCTCCCAGCCACAGTGCTTGGTTCAAGGGTTGCCATGTGACCTAAGCCCACCCAGTTGGAGTGAATGCTCTTTATTTTTAAACTTTTTTAACATTTATTTATCATTGAGATGCAGACAGAGACAGAGTATGAGGTGGGGAGAGGCAGACAAAGAGGGAGACACAGACTCTGAAGCAGACCCCGGGCTCTGAGCTGTCAGTACAGAGCCTGATGCAGGACTCAAACTCACAAACCGCAATATCACGACCTGAGCTGTAGTTAGATGCTCAACTGACTGAGCCACCCAGGCGCCCTGAGTATATGCTCTTTTTATTGGTGTTGTTGCTGGATGTGAGTGAAGTTGGACGTAGCTGGCATGGGAGCTGAAAGGTTTAGTGAGAATCAGTGGGATCTTGGTTTGTAGTAGCAAAATGTTTTTCTGCACCGTTTTTCTTTTTTTTTTTCCAGCTATAGTAACCTGCCAAGATACCTCAAAGAAACTTAGTGCAAGATGAGGCAGGGGTGTGCTTAATGCAGACAGATCTATTGGAAATGTCCTCTACATCTGTTAAGTTTTCTCAGGCTGCCAGCAAGCTGAGTGTAGTGAGACCTTGCTGGGCTATTCCCGTTCACCACAGGCCTGGAGTCTACTTTCATTGCACCCGCCCACCACCGCGCCCACTCTTCTTCCTCACACGTGGGGTGCCTGCTCTTGACATGACCACCTGGAGTTCTTCCCTGAAAGAATCTTCCAGTGGGTGTCAGCAGCGGTGGGGTCAGACCCGGTCACCGGGTTTGGGGGCCAGGAAGCCACATCCCTACGGGGCACTCATGTGAGCTGTACCTGTTGCCCTCTCTGCACTTCCGTAAATGCAGTCCCCTCCGCATGGGTTGCCTGTCTCCCTATTACCTGAGGAACGTCCACTCTGAAGTGGGCCTCAAGGATGGGCTACTCCCTGGGCACAGCTAGCCGTGCGTCCTGTGTCAACAGCCATCAGTGCAAACCTTCATCCTGGGCCCCTCACAGATTTCTGTCTCCCCCTTGCAGTATAAATTCCTGGAAGGCAGAGATTACCTTTCCCCCTGGGGGCTAAAAACAGTGGCTGCACCCAGGAGGCACTTGTTGAAGGAAAATGAAACTGCCTTAAAACAGGGTGCAGGGTTGTGTCACAGGAGAAAGAGAAGGTTTGCAAGTTGGGGCGTGCCCAATGTTTGCTCATGCCAAACTCTCTTTTATAAACAGCGCTGGTTTTATCTAGACCTGAATCCCCACAGCTGCCCTGACCCCTGAGGTCTTCTGTGGCTCGCTTGGGAGTGGCTGCTTTGCTGGCTGGACTGTGGCTGCTGGACGTTTCTGGTACGTGTGAGCATTTATATTCCAGTTGGTTTCATAGTAGTGGGAAACAAAGCCCACTTTTTAAGTCAGGGTGGAGGTGAGGGAAACTTACATGAGGTAGGCACTGTGCTAGGCAGGCTATAGAATGTATCTCATTTCACCCTGGGACCCATGATAGGTTTTTTTTTTTTTTTCCCTACTTGTCCATCTGTCTCCCTTTCTCCCCTCTTACTACCCTCTTTGGATTATTTTTTTAGTCTACATTTTATTCCCACTACTGACTAATCAGCTATGCCTCTGTTTTCTTTTCTAGTGGTTGCTTTAGGATTTACAATATGCAAACTTATCAGGGTCAGTAGGTATTTTAACGTTTATTTATTTATTTATTTATTTATTTATTTATTTACTTACTTACTTACTTACTTACTTACGTAGGCTTCATGCCCAGAGTGGAGACCAGGGCAGGGCTTGAACTCAGAACCCTGAGATCAAGACCTGAATTGAGATCAAGAATTCGACACTTAACTGACTGAGTGAGCCACCCAGGCACCCCCCCCAACTTTATTTATTTATTTATTTTTAAATGTTTTATTTATTTCTAGGAGAGAGAGACAGCGCGAGCTGGGGAGGGTCAGAGAGAGAGGGAGTCACAGACTGAAACAGGCTCCAGGCTCTGAGCTGGCAGTCAGCACAGAGCCCGACGCGGGGCTCGAACCCACGAACCGCGAGATCATGACCTAAGCAAAAGTCGGACGCTCAACCGACTAAGCCACCCAGGCGCCCCAACCCCCCTCTAACTTTAATTTGCAGGTCAGGAAACTGGAATTCAGGGAAGTTAAGTAATTTCTGTGACTGTCCATAACTTAGAAATGGTGGATCCTTCACCAGTTGTGTCCAAATTCTGAAATTTCCATTACATCATCCTGAATAAGAAAACTGATTCTGTTTTCTTTAGCTCTACCTTCACCCACCTTATTGGGGACACATAGCCAGCCTGATCTCTGGGTCAGAAACTTCCAAAGTGCATTCTCAAGGATGCATCCAGTGAAACACTAGGATTTCATGGTGAAAAAAAGGGGTTTCATGCTCAAATGTTTGAGAAATGGTGGGTAGAAGGCTTTCATGGTCAGATGTTTGAGAAATGGTGGGTAACTGTGTTAAACAGTTCTCTTTACAAGAGGACTTCTCAGAGCCTTTCATAAGCTGCAATGTATTATGAAAATTTAAGAATGGTAGTTACCCTGTCAAATCAGTTTGATGCCAATACCAGTTTTTCCAGGGCACTTCTCTCAACTAGTGTTTCTTAAAATACACTTTGGCAAATGCTGTGCTAAGGGAAAGCCCGTGTTTCCCGTGACCCAACTATCAGCTTCTCAAGGAAGACTAGCTGGTCAGATGACCAGAGCAACCATGGGTCTTGTCCTCTGAATGAGCCCCAATCCTCACCTGTCATGAAGCACTTGATGTCCTGAGAGTTGCTGATGGGGTTGTTGTTTTTAAACATGTAGAGATTGAAAGGCATGATGTTGCTGCTAGTAAGGTGCTTCCACAACTCGTGGTCTGGGCTCGTCCAGCGACCGGCCAGAACATCGTAATCCCGCCGGCCCATGTGGATGAGCTTGGTGAGTGGATCATAGAGGCCACCGTGGTAGCCGATGATGATCTGGAAGTTGGGGTTGGTGTCCATGTAAATCTCTCCGTAGGCCGTGTACAGAATCTGCTTGATCATCAAACCTGTTCCACTGAAGACGGCAAGAGGGGTCCCAATGTTGTCACAAGCTATGTAGAATTCATCACCGCTGCTCAGCTCCATGGCAAAGAGGTGCCCTTGCAGATCATAGTAGAGGGATGTGATCTCGGAGCTGGAGTGGTTATAAAGGTGGGTGACCTTGGTGGGGTTGGTCAGGTCTGCATAGAAGAACTGCAGGTGGTGGCTGTGGCTACTCTTGCTGGACACCCGCCGCCCCAGGCCGTCGTAGCGGTACCTGACGCTCCAGCCACCCGCTCGGTTGTAGGCCTTGATGAGCAGGCCAGCTGAGTTGTACTCAAAGACGTCCCCGCCGCGCTGCCTCAGGAAGCCATCCTCATCCATCTTGTACTGCACATCACCCAGCCTAGTGATGCGGTCACGGAGGTCGTACCTTAGAGGGGTGAGCCGTGCACTGTTCCCAGGGCTCAGTAAGTGCAGGTTCCCATTGAGGTCATAGCTGTAGCGCCAGAGCGGCTTGTCATTGATAGAGACCGTCTGTAGCTGGCCATCAGCGTCGTACTCATAGGAGTAGCGAGTGGTATTGGCATAGGGCCCCACCTTCAGCTCCTTCTTCACGACTCGCCCCATGTTATCATACTGGACGGTCATCCAGTACATGAGTGAGCGGAAAATCTCATATTGCACTTCCTTCATCCGGCCATACGCATCAAAGTGTTTGGTGTGGGTCATGACTGCCGTAGTGATGATCTGGTTAATGTCATAGTAGATGACACCAAACTTCCCAAACTGCTCTGTCTTGCCTGACACATCGTCATAGCGATAGAGATCAATGGGCAGCGGGGTCTCATTGATCACGGCCTGCATGCTCGTCACCCGGAAACTGTTGTCATAGTTGTAGTCAAAACGAGCATTGACCATGCCTTCCTCGGTGAAGCGGAAGATCTGGCGGTCGATCAGAGGCCCAATTTGACGGTAGCGGATGGTGCAGGTGAAGCCCTCATTCTGTAGGTTGATGGTCTTCAGCATGCCTGCCGTCTCGTCATAGGTGAAGCTCACCCTAGTGGTGTCATACAGCATCTCGGCTAGTTTTGACAGCTTGCCATACTTGTAAATGACCCTGCGGCCGGTGCCCAGGTAGAAGGTGTGGAGGAGATGCCCGTCCTCAGTGAAGTCCTGGATGACTGAGGCATTGCCCTCAGGGGGCTGGTAGATGTTCCTGTAGTAGCCCACTGAGCGAATGGTCTCTAGCGTCTGCCGGGCCACGTTGGGCATTGTCACGGAAGAAAGGCGGTCGTTCTTATCGAACTCAAAGATGTACTGTCTCTGGCTGTGGAGGAGCAGCACCATGGACTGGAGGGAACGGAACAAAGAGGTAAGAGCAGGGGAGCGCATGCAGGGGAAGTCTGTGCCCTGAAGACTTAAGGAGAGGAATGGGAAGCCAGGAAACTGGTGGTTCTCCTAAGTTAGCCCCCAACCACAGCCTTCTAAGCAATGTGCCATAGGATACTGCCATGGGGTACAGATGGGCTAAGATAAGGATTTCTCTTAGCCCTTGGCCCTGGCATCCAGGCCATCTGTCTTCCTATGGTGAGCAGCCTTATCTGTTTGTCCCTTTGTGTGGTACAAAAATGATGACTTTGGTGGGTGATGGTTATGTGAGAAAGGTTGGGAGCACTGGCTAGAAGTATTTGCAACAGGGTCTCTCCTGGCTACCTCGCTTTAGATTCCTTCTCAAATCCATGTTCCTACTCAAGCAGGAATGACTTTCCTAAAACAGCCTGACAGTGTCTATTGCCTGCGGAACAACTTCTCTTGGCTCCCTGTGGCCCCACAGGATCCAGACTGCATCTGAGGAGAGCATTTAAGGCTCTATGCAGGAACAGGTCATGCGCCCACCCTGAGCTGGGGCGGGGTATGATGGCCACAGGGAAACCTGATTCCTAACAATGGGCTTATTGTGCGGCCTCAGGAAAGTTCTTTCCCCCTTGGGTTGGGTTCTCCACTATGTTGAACAACCCCCAAGGTGTCCAGGAACAGAACACTGCGCCTGGAGATGCTCGCCCAGCATAGGGTGGGGAAGACTGAGCACAGGGCAAGCACAGCCTGGGCCCTGGACAGGTGACCCCAAGCAAGAAACAAAGTAAAGATGTGGGTACCAGAACCAGAGCATGAAATGCAGGCTTGTTTCCAGGAATAAGTCAGCAGATAACAGACCTAGAGGCATCTAGGCAGCAAAGCTACCATTTTCTCCAACTGGGGACCAACTTTTACTTTCAGGGCTTTTCTGATTCCAAGCTCCTGGGATGAAATAAATCCTGACCTGAAGCAGAAGGGATTTATGAAGGTCATGCCCACCATTGTCAGCTCAGGATTAATCACCTCCTGCCTAAGTACTGATCCCTAGGCTTCTGCCCTATTCTCTGTGATGAGGTCACACTGTGTGCCCCAGACCTGGGAGCAGACCCCTGCCTGGGTCCAGACCCTCGGTCCTGCTCTGTAGGACCAGTCAGTGTTGGGCCTGACCCCAGCTCCAGTCTCTCATGTGGGGCTTTCACATTCTCCTGCCCCAGGACCCCCTCCCATGCCATCAGCACGATCCACCCAGATGCCTCTGGGGCTCCTCAGCACTATACTACAGATTTTTCTGAACATTTTCTTTAGGAGACCATGTGGGTCCAATCTATCCCACTGAGGGCAGCAGGCTGGGCCTGGCCATGGGTTGAGCCATGACACAGTGGCCTTCTAAATGGCAAGGCCAGTGATGGGGGAGACGGACACCTGCCTTCTCTAAGTATGTGTAGCTCCATGTCTTCCCATCAGCGAAGATCCTGGATGTGATGCGACCCGCCTGGTCGTATTCCATCCTCTCGGACATGATGCCTCTCTGGACGCCGGCGATATGGCCCCCCGGGGAGTATGTCACATTGACACCATTCAGCCTGCTGCTGGGTGACCAGAGGCTGGGCCGCCCTGCCTGGTCGTACAGGATCCGGAGGGTGAACTTGCGGTGGTCATCATAGATCTTCTCTGTGCGGGTCACGCGGTCAAAGTCCAGGGACAGGAGGTTCCGATTGTGAACCTGGAGTAGGAGGAAAGACAGAGTTAATCTGGATGTTGAAAACTTCGATGTGAGAAGGTCCTGAGTAGAGGAGGCAGCACAGGTCATGGGTGTCAACAGACAGGGTTTGGGTCCTGGCTCTGCCACCTGCCAGTTCTATGAAGCTTCTTCATCTGTATAATGAGAATGCCAATTACATAGGGCTGTTGTGAGAATACAGACAGTGCAGGTACTGTGAGCAAATACTAGCTGGTCCTGAAGACGATCTGTGTGATATCCTAACATCATACTACTAATGAGGACAAAAAAGCAGCTCCTTCTTGACTCTCTCATAGAAAGGGAGAGGCCAAGTGGGCCTAGATCCTTTTGCTAGGACCCCTGGGAAAGGTGAGCTATACTCACCAGACCGGGTCAGCACACAATTCAATTTCCTTCCAGAGCCAGGAATACAGGGCTCCTGAAAGGGTAGAGGTAAGTTAGGGTTTCTCACAGTTTAATAAAGAATATACTTGGGGGGCACCTGGGTGGCTTAGTCGGTTAAGCGTTCGACTTTCGCTTAGGTCATGATCTCGCGGTTCGTGGGTTCGAGCCCTGCGTCGGGCTCTGTGCTGACTGCCAGCTCGGAGCCTAGAGCCTATTTCGGAGTCTGTATCTCTCTCTCTCTCTGACCCTCCCCTGCTCATGCTGTCTCTCTCTCTCTCCTAGAAATAAATAAAAATATTAAAAAAAAATATATATACTTGGAGGCCTACTTCTGTATTTGGATCCACCCCTTAGGCATCAATTGCCTCTGAAACACTACCAGGTACTCGGAAGCTAAAATGCTGTGTCCCTTCTAGTTGGCACATGGCCTTACGGGGCATTTGGGCACATTTTCTGACTCTTCCATTGGTCACTGGTTACATGTGACAAGTAGTAAGGAAAACACAAGAGGAAAGTAGACAATGTAGGTCACGTGATACAAAACCTGTCACATGTGGACTGAGGTAATGAAAAGCCCTCTAGGGACCCCAGGTAGTAAAAAGGACTCAGGTCTAGGAATGAAGGCCAGGATTCCAGCGTCAATTCCATGACCAACTTTTCTGTGTGATCTTGGGCAAATGCCATTCCCTCTCTGAGTCTCGATTTCTTCCTCTGTGAACCAACAGGGCTACTGTGAGGTCTGAAGAAGCCTAAGTAAATTACCACATGGAGTTCTGGGCATACAGAAGATACTGAATTAATGAATGCAGGTATTTCCATTAAATGGCGGCAAATGATCTTGTTCTCAGAGAACGTAGAGACACGTGTGTCTCCCTTTTTCTCCAAACAAATTCTCAAACCTTGAAAATAAGGATTTATAATGATGATGCTGGGACAACTTTAGCTGTGAATGGCCTGGTTATAATAAGGTTGCCTTCCCAGGGGTAATCAAATACAATTGCAGAGCAAAAGCAGTGTGGCAGACAATTCCTGTGAAAAATCGGAGGCGCTGGAGACAGGAGCTGTGTTCTTTGCCTAGAGCACAAAGAAGATTCAGGGTCTGCACAACCAACAATGATGGGAGCCATTTTAAGGCATCGTTTGCAGGGTCCCCTGCGACTCTCCTAAGGAGCTGCCACCCAGCCAGCTGCCCCCCGCAACCTCTGGAGGACCCCTGGGAAAGGCGAGCTATACCTCTGTGGCAAAATTAATAAAATTGAATTAAGCAGCTCACTGGGGAACTGCCTAATGCTTCCTGTGCTTGGCACTGGCAGCAATGAGATTATTTTACATCTTTCTTTATTAAAAAAGTTCCCAGTTGTATAAAAAATGAGCTCCATTATGGGGAGGCGCACCCGGATAACATTCTAATTCCACATGCTGCCCCTGTGGGTGGCCATTTATTTTGGGAGGACACAGAGATGTGGCCACCCAACTGGAGCACCGTTAATCTCAGGTGGGGAGAGGGACCAATTAAAGCCTGGGAAACTTTTGGTCCAGTTCACACCACAGAGAGGAAATCCTAATAGCACTAATCGCTGCCATTTATTGAGCACCTGGGGTCTACCAGCACTGGGCTAGGTACTTAGAATATATTATCTTGTTTCTGCAGAGGAGCCTGAGACTCAGAGGTGTTGCTCGGGGCTACACACCAGGCCCGGGCAGGAATCAAACCAAGGTCAAACTTTCCATTTAGCACACTGCCGCAGGTGTGGGGGCTCCGGGAGAACTCAGACAGGGGGTCTGGCGAGGCTGCAGATGGTGGCGGGCCACAGAGAACAAACACACCTAAGGCCTTCCTCAGGGAACTAGTGGAAGGCTCTTTCCCACACTGGATTTCTGCTAGAGTTCTAGGCTGCTGAGGAGGCACAGGAAGGCTGGTTTTCTGGGTTGTGTGCTATTGGCTACGTCAAGACAGCCCTGGCTGTGTGGAAGGAAGACGCTGCCATAGCTTTTAGCACTCAGGAGCATCTTGCTCAGGTCTCTGCATCCCTTCAGCCCGGCAAGAGCCTATAGAGCACCAGGGGTGTGCACGGAGCTGTGCTCAGAGCCAGGGCTAGTTTCTTCCCTTTCACTCTCCCGGTCACCTTCCTTTCTAAAGCTGGAGGGAAAGAAGCGGGGCAATGGGTGGGCCAGGAGTAACAAACATGGGAAGTGAGGCAGGGAAGGGGCTGGTTCGGGGAATCCACAAACTGAAAAGCACCCCGAAACGCCAGACCACAGATGCCAACCCACCGGCGGCAGGGACAGCTGGGGTGGGGGGTCGTTTTGCTCATTTAGTAAGGGGACTGCGGCTTAGCTTCCAAAGAGCTAAGCTGAATTCAAAGAGCTAAGCTGAATTCTGGTAGATATTAATACAGTCGTAGGAGGAATAGCAGGAACGAGAGCAGGAGAGGTGATTACTGACCACGTTCTGCGTGCGAGGCTCTGGATGGGGCACTTTATATATTATTTCTAATTCTTGTGGCAACTTGTAAAATTGATTTTGTCCTTTCCATTGTTTTGGAGGATGGGGCGGAGGCTCTGGGTGAATGAAATGGCATCACGGATGCGCCGAAATTCAGTCCCAGTATTACAGAAGCTGGAAACCCAACTCAGCTCCAACACCAGAGCCAGTGGCGTTGCCACAACAGAAAAGATGGTCGAAAATTCGTATTCAGTGGGGTTTGCCTATTTTACTTCCCTCCTTTAGCAGAGGGCCCGGCACACTTTCTCCCCCAGGGCCAGTTTCAGGAGCGGAATCCAGTTCTTCAGATGGGTCGGCATTCGTTCCCACCAGGGCCCCAGCGCCCCCAGCTGCCCCCGCCCCAGGGCCGGAGCCCTGCTGGAGCTGGCCTGGCTCACCCGCAGCCGGCGCCCGAACACGGTGACCTGGCCCCGCGCCTGCTCCTTGCGCTGCCGCCACTCCACCAGGTTGAGGCCATTGTCGATGGGCAGTGTGACGTTCCGCTTGCCCACAGTGGGGTTGACGGTGCCGGCCAGCAGGTGGGGCTCCGTCTGCAGCGCCACCTCCATGCCGTTGGCCAGCAGCAGCCGCAGGGAGCCGTCCGCCCCGATGTAGTAGCTGTTCCGGACCTGGTCTGAGGGAGAGCAGAGGAGAGGGACCATTGCGGCTCGGAAGGGTTGAGGATGGAGGGAGGTGTGTGCACAGCAGAGGCGGTGGTGTGGCTTCTAAATGGGTTTATTTTTCTGATTATGCAAATGAAACATTATCATTGAAGAAAACTAGGACACTACAGGGAGACTGTCCATGATTGCAATACCAAAAAAAAATCATTGTAAATCTTTTGTATATTCCTTGACTTTAGAATATTTCTGGGGCACCTGGGTGGCTCAGTTGGTTAAGCGTCTGACTTCAGCTCAGGTCATGATCTTACGGTTTGTGAGTTCAAGCCCCGCATCAGGGTCTGTGCTGACAGCTCAGAGCCTGGAGCCTGCTTCGGATTCTGTGTCTCCCTCTCTCTCTGCCCCTTCCCCACTCATGCTCTGTCTGTCTGTCCCTCTCTCTGAAATAAACATCAAAAAAGAATTTAAACATTTAAACATTAAACATTTAAATAAATATTAAAAAAGAAAAAACATTTATAGTTTAAATTGTTTATAGTGTTCCACTGATCATTGTATTACATCCTCGAATATTTTTCCTAAGTGTTTCTCTCTTTTTTAAAAAGAAATTTTAATGTTTTTTATTTTTGAGAGAGAGAGAGAGAAAAAAAGAGAAAGAGAGCAAGCACGGGGGAGGGGCAGAGAGAAAGGGAGACACAGAATCTGAAGCAGGCTCCAGGCTATAAGTGGTCAGCACAGAGCCTGATGTGGGGCTTGAACTCACGAACCATGAGATCATGACCTGAGCTGAAGCTGGACGCTCAACCAACTGAGCCACCCATGTGCCTCTCCTAACTATTTCTCTTAGTGACTGTATGGTGTTCCATTGTATGGAAATACTATAATTTATCTAACCAACGCTCAAGTAGATATTCTTTCCAGTTATTCGTAATTATAGACAAACTCATTTTAAATATTATGCTAAGTGAAAGAAGTCAGACACAAAAGACCACATAATGTATCAATGACTTCATTTATATGAAATGTCCAGAACAGGCCAATTGATAGAGATGGAAAGTAGATTAGTGACGGAAAGGCAGAATGGGGAGTGAGCACTTATGGGTATGAGCTTTCTTTTGGGGCGTGATAAATAGTAATTGGTAAATATACTAAACCCCCTTGAATTGTACACTTTAAAAGGGTGAATTTTACAATATGTGAATTATATCTCTATTAAAAATATATTTTTGGATAAATCAGTGTTTTCGTTTTGGGTTGTTAGGATTACTAGAAGAAAGGACTGAATATCTTTAAATGTCTTGATACACATCAGGGTAACTATTCTTTACATCAAGGTGAAAATAACTCCGATACTTAAATCGCTGGCAAAATTCCAAATATATATACGTTTTAAGCCATTTTCATATATGTACATATATATGTGCAAAGATGAGCCAATGGTTTAAAAATATGTCTGATTTTGAAATTTTAGACCCGATTAAAATATTTTAGTTAGGATCTTTAGCTCAGAGAAACTTCTGGAGGAGAGTGAATTTCAACTGTAAAATGCACACAATTCTTTTCTAGCATTGGAAACGCAGTCCTGCAGCCTTCCCCTCTTGCCCTTCCTCTGTTGCTGCTTCTGTCTGCACCCGCCCCTCTTCCATAAACGCTAGCCCAGGTCCTCCCTTCAAAGCTCTGCTTAGCTGTCATCCCTTCCCAGAAGCTTCCACAGTTCCTTGGTCAGAACAAACGCCTCCCCCTCCCTTAGCCCCTTTGGAGGCCTCATTAGTGGTCCTGCAGCTGAGGGGTGCAGGGTTTACACTCTGTCCTGCTGCACAGAGACTAAGAGCATGTGTGGCCTTCGGAGCCACGCTACCGGGTTCAGGTCCCAGCTCCGCCAAGAGCTTGGGCAAATTCCTTAATCTCCCAAGCTTCTGGTTCTTCATCTGTACCCTGAGGATGATAACTGTACTCTTACCTCGTAGGATTAGGCGGGATAATGAATACGAAGAGCTGAGGATGGTACCTGGCATATAGTGAGTGTTTTGTAAAAGTCAGCTATTACCAGTTTCACGTGCCTGGCATCTCACTAGTCGCTGTCACACAGATCTCTTGTCAGTCTCCACCACCCCGTTTCACATATCTGTCAGAGAGAACTCTTCCAGTACTGATCACGGGTCTTCAATAGCTCCCCAGTGCCTTGAGATCCGTGCTTAAGAGAAGGGGTTCTGGGGCCTATTTGTCTGAGTCCAAATTCCTTACCAGGTATGTGTCTTTGGACAAGCGGCTTAACCTCTCAGTGACTTAAACTGTCTTCATTTGGAAAATGGAGATGTCAGTAACGCCTCACGGGGTTGTCGCGAGGAGGAAATAGGACCATGAATGTAAAACACTAGCCATCTACTTTACAGGTGTTCCAAAACGCTAGCTATCCTTGTCATTAGAGAATGTGCTCGGTAAACACTTGACGGATTGAACTAGATACAGAATCAAAAACAAAAAATGGTTGTAGTTTTGTAGGAAACCCTCGCGGAGTCCTCCCTGATAGAATGGCATCAGATCGGCCCCTCCCTGGCTCCCTCCCTCCCCCTCCATCCTTCTCCTTTTCTTTCTCACATGCGTAGAATCCTAAGATCTGCCTTAAACTTGCTATGCATTATTCACTGGCAATCTGTATTTTCCTTCCTTGGAACAGTGAAAAGGCCTGTGTCATTTATCTCTTAAAGCCGCTTCTCACTGAATGCACATATGTCCCTTAATGGTGACCTTGGATGGAATGGTGTTTGTAGAGGCCCATCTCCAACGAGCCCCGCTTAATGTGAGCTGTGACTTCCCAAGCCTGCTCCTCATTAGCAGTTCCTCCTTATTTCTTCCCGTAGTTCAGATGTAAGATGACGCTGAAGGCACTTTTTACAAAGACTCTACAGAGGTGGCTGCAAAACGGAGCATGTAAGCCCGGTGTGAGGGAAGGAGAGAGCGCCGAGCAGAGGCACCAAAGAGGGAAAACAGACACCGCATTTCCTGGATTCCCTGACGAACGTTTCCTTTTCCCACTTCAGTGTTTCTGAAATCGGAACGGGACTTAAGTCCTTGCATGGATTTTGAGCCGTGTGTCTCCCCGCCTCCCCAAGCTGAAAAGTTGCTATTGAATTGATGGTACATTTTAAAAGTGAGGAAATGTGGCACTTTTGAATGAAAAAAAAAAAAAAAAAAACCCAAACGTTGCCTAAAGATAAGAAAAGCGACATTAACTTTTGAGAAAAATGTAGCAAGCCAGCCTGGCCAGCTCGGAATTGGTACCTTCAGAGCATAAACACCTTGAGTGTGTCCCAACCCCACTGCTGGTGGGGAAGGAACTGCAAGGTATCGCTCCTCTTTCTTCTGACCTGAGAACCGCTATTGTTCTTTGAGCTTCTTTAAAGGCACTGGATTACACTGGGAGTAAAAGAGGTTGTGAAAATATAGTTATTTTCTTATGGTAAATCCAAGTGTCAGTTATTAGATGCTTTGTTAAGTAATCCAACAAGTACTTACTGAGTCGTACTATGGGCCTGGCCCATGTTGCTCACTCTGTGCACACTGTGCAAAGAGACTGTCTGAGCAACGCTTATGAGGCAGGTATTGTAATTCGGCCCCATTTCCCAGCCCCAGAGACTGAGGCTCAGAGAAGAATGACTTCACCCAATTCACACACGTAGGAACTGACCCTGTAGGCACACAGACCCCAGCCTGCCTACCCCAGAACTTCTTTCTGCTCCTTACATTCAACATGGCTTCAACTTGCTTTTGTTTCGTCAAGGAGAAAATCGAGGGGCCCCATGATGTGGTGGCAGAGTCGGGACTAGAATTTGGGCATCTGACTCCCAGCTCAAGGCTCTTTTTATTACTTGTGTCGAAGCTTTTGGGAGTACAAAAAGCCATCAGGAGGGTGGTGGAAAAAATCAGGCAAGGCTCTCCCTAGTGATAGCTTCTTCTTCTTCTTCTTCTTCTTTTTTCATGCTTACTAGATCCAACAAAGCTGCAAGTGCCACTCTGGGTCCCCACCTCCCATGAGGACAATTGGGTAGACGATTCGCAGCCAGGTTTCATCTCTGTGATTTCCCTACAGCTCAAAGATCAACTCATACCAGGGATCACTTGATGGATGCGGAGAAGAAGGGTCTCTTCTCTGTGGAATCCTAGAGAAGGCACGGACTGCTCTCACCTGAGCTTCAGGAAGGATCTCTCTATACCTAGGTCCCTTTCACAATGAAGCGTAATCATTATTGTCCTTTGTCCTCACCCACACCAGTGTGAGAGTAAGTCTTTAATCTGGGAGCCATTAGAATGGCAGAGAGTGAGGTCTCCTGGATTAGCAGCTAGTGGACTGTCTATCCTTTGCTCTCCTGATAATGGAATGAGACAAGGGACTGTACTCTGAAGCTTCTGGGAGAGAATATACAGACTCAGGATGGTGCGTTTTGCATATTCGATGGCAACACAGAGAGAAACCAGTTGGAATGCTCTGGTACCAGGGCTGGGTAGCTCTAGTAGCAGCTTGTTTCTGGTATCATCCTTTTCCAAAGGGGTCTCTTCACCCCCCTGCCTCAGAGTCCCCAAGTGCCCCACCGGGCTTACCTTGCAGCAGTGTATAGAAGGCACCGGAAGCGGACAGGTTGGTGGTTATGGTGACATCGTCCTTGCTGGAGGTCTCTACCTGGACATGCACTGAGCTGTCTGTATCACTTCGGAAACTGCTCACCTGGCCAGTGGGGAAGGTCACATTTGTCAGGCGGCCAAAGCTGTCGTACCTGAAAACCAAGGGTGGCTCTGAGTCACAGAAATACAACAGTGCTATCGCTGGAACCTGGTGTGTTCCACCTTGTGCCACAGTTTTGCACATTCTGCTTTTTTCTCTGGTTAGATACATGGCCGTGTCTCCTACATCCCCTTGCACATAGTTTCCAGGAAGGGACTCACCGGCTGACACCTGACTGCAGGCAGATGACTTACCTCTCTGAGTCTTCCTCTGCCAGTTCCATAAAGTGGAGATGATAGCTCCTGCCATGGCTGCCTCCCAGGATTATGGCAAGGAAGCCTGTAGCTACAAACACACCCATCCATGCGGGGTGACAAGATGGCAGCCATCTGAGGCTGCTGACCCCAGAGTCTTAGAGCCAGGACACATCCAGAGGTGATGGGGTCAAACTTGACGCTTGAATACCCTCTCAAAATCTGGAGAACTGGTTATACAGTCTTTTCCTGAGCAACACAAGAGATGGGGTTTCCTACAAAGCTACAGACCCTGGAGAAAGGGGGTTCTGGATTCAAACCAGGACTCTGCTCCCATATAAGGAGGCTAAACAGGTGAACTCTTGCAACCTCTTCCCATCTAGCTTTCACATCCAGCACCAAATGGCTATGCACATACAGGCAGTTGTCAGGACTCACAGCTTTGCTCTGCTGGGGTCTTTCTGAGGCATCACAATTGAATCTTAATTCCCTTTTCCATCTCTGATAATAATAAAAGAAGTGCCTACCGTTACCGAACACCTACAATGTATAAGGCATAATGCTTTTCATACATCCTTTCACTTAATCCTTGCAACTAGTCTGAAAGGTATAAACGATCTCCTTTTGGAGGAGGTTCAGAAAAGTGGCGTCACTTGCTCAAGGTCACACAGCTAATTAGTATGGTGGAATCAAAATTCAAACTCAGATCTATCTGCTTCCAGGGTCCCACTTGCTTCTCTGCCTTCAACGAGCGTTTCTGTAGCGTCCATTTGCAAACATCTGCTGGGGTGTTCTACTTGCAACAAAGTGGTCGGGAGATGGCAGGGGGTAGTCTGTTAACACTTCAGTTATAATTTTTAATTGCGGGAAGCTGAAGTGTAAAAGGGTAGGATAATAGCCTTTTTGCACCTGTGTGCGAATGGGAAAAATGTTCTTCATCCAGATGTCAGTGTTTCTGACTTCTAGTCATGTTGAAGCTCACACATAGGTTCAGTTGTGTGTCTCCCTAGTGGACTCCCCCCCGCCTTGCTCTCACTATTGTGATGAAGCGGGCCTGGGCCCCAAGGGCTTTAATGTTGATGAAATGACAGGCTCCAGAGTTCAGCTCCATCCTGGCTCTTCCCATGATCCTCCAGCTGCACCTGGCTTCCTGCTGGGGGTCCCCCCCCCCCCCCGCCCCCCGGGTGCTGCAGCTTCTACTGCTTTAGGTGAGAATTGGGAGGTGAGACTAGACAGGCGTTTGCTGAGCAATTTTTTGCCCAAGGTCAGATATAGGTGCTGCATGGATTCTGTCTTCTGCCAACTTTTGTCCTGTGCCTGGTAGTGACCACGGCACTCTTTACGATGAATGCCAACAGTCCCTGGCAGGGACAGTCTGTCACAGACAGAGGTGCTGGTTACAGGAGGTCTTGAACTCTGGGGGAGACTAGATCTCTGTTGCTGAGGCCCGAGGAGGGGGGATGTAAGCCCTTTCCAGGATGGCAAACAGCACAGATGTCTAACACACACCTCAGGCTTGGGCTTAGCCGGGCAAGCTTGTGGGCTGGATCAGTCCTTCGGGCTCTCCTATAGGCACCTTCAGGGCTTTGGAAAACTGTTTCTTGTCACGACTTCTCATTTTCCTTCCTCTGTATGGAGTCAGAGTCTTGTAAGAAAATGTCAGTCTGGCTTTGGGAAGGGTGACCATGTGGCTTAAAACCCTGACTGGAGGGTCACAGGTACATGGACCTAGGGGAGGTGGTATTCTTTTCAACTCTTTATAGCTGCTGGAAATTTGAATAGGAAGGAATTATACACAAATGTTTAGAGTGTTTATCTCTGGGAAGTAGAATTATTGGTGGTATTTTATATCTCAAAGCTCTTAAAATAATGAATGTGGATTATTCTCATAATCAGAAAAGTGCTGTGACAACCCAAATACTGCCATGTACAGAGAGGTCATGAACATGCTATCTTGGGGGAGGGGGCCCTTTTAATTTACTGGCATTTGGGGCAGCTGGGTGGCTTAATTGGTTAAGCATCTGGCTTTGGCTCAGGTTACGATCTCATGGTTTGTGAGTTCGAGCCCCGTGTCAGGCTCTGTGCTGACAGCTTGGAGCACGAAGCCTGCTTCAGATTCTGTCTCCCTCTTTCTCTGCCCCTCCTCCAATTGCACTCTGTCTCTCTCTCTCTCAAAAATAAATAAACATTTAAAAAATTTAAATTACTGACATTTACGGAAGAGTCTCACATATAAGACATCTGCCAACATCAATCTCCAGACCTTTACAGTAAATATTACCAGGGTGGCCCAAATTCCTGAGCTCAAAATCAAGACTCACCCTGCTCCTACCCCCAAACTGCCTCAGCCCTGGTCATTGCAGCTAAGTCTGTGGTGTATAAGTATTCTGAGTCCTGTCAGATCTCAAGTCACCTTAAATTGGCAGAAGACCCATTTCAGTTCAACAGTTTTATGGGATGGATATGCTATTCTAGTCTGGTTCTCTGAACACCTGTTATTCAGGTATGTACTCTTTATAGAGACTACGTACTCAGATTATCTAAGTTCTGATCTAACCAGATAGAAAAGATTTTATCATGTCACGCAACATACTTAAAAAGGGGCTTTAGGGGTGCTTGGGTGTCTTGGTAGGTTAAGTGTCCGACTTTGGCTCAGGTCATGATCTTGTGGTTTGTGAATTCGAGCCCCGTGTCGGGCTCTGTGCTGACAGCTTGGAGCCTGGAGCCTGTTTCGGATTCTGTGTCTCCCTCGCTCTTTGCCCCTCCCCCGCTCATGCTCTGTCTCCTTGTGTCTCAAAAATGAATAAATGTTAAAAAAAATTTTTTAAGGAGTTTTTGAGTCTTACAAATAAGACTTGAAAGGGAGATTATGAAATAGGGGTCACATGTCCCTATAATACTACTTTAGTATGGCCTTGCTCCAATGACACCACAGAAAGCTTTCCCTGGTTTCTCTCTGGTCCCTTCTCCCAGTGATACACTAGCACAGCTGCATCACAGAATGGGTCCCCTGTCCTATAACAGCTCACGTACGAGCTGTCACCTGCTTTGGCCTGGGGATGCTTGAATCAGGACAGGACTGTGGTGTCAGAGAGGCTGGGCATGTTGATTAAACAAATAAATGAATGCACAATTGGATACATGAGGCCCCTTTGCTGCTCTGTGGGAAAGGGGAGACCATGATTCATTTACACACACATCGTCTCCCACAGGACTTGACAGAGGCCTGACACACAGTAGGTACCTGACAAGCATCTGCTGACATGCACAAAGACGGAAACAGCTACTCTCACTAAATGATACTTCAGCAATCTCCGCAGGCATCTCCCCAGAGCTCTGGTCTCCAAGACAGGAAGAGCTTTTGCATGAAGGCAGACAATTGTAATTATTATTGAAGGTAGCCTGTAATACATAATTAAATTGAACTTGAAGAAGATACAATGAAAAGTCTCATGCCTTCAAGATCTGGTTTTCATTTTATACGAGATGGCCGAAAAACAGTAATTTCGACTCCTCACATTTTCCATTAGAGGGACTGAATGTCTTAATTAAATGAACATCAAATAGAACAGCCAATTTATAGAATTTTCTTGTCTCTTATTCATTCATTTCAGTGCCTTCCAGAGCCTGGGAAATGCCAGTGGATCTCCCTGCGGCCTGATCAATACCTGTGATTAGCCCATCAGCACACCGCTGTTTCTGGCTCTGCAGGAAAGAACTGGAGCTGCCTATCTGGGGAACCTCAAACACCTTTGCCCCACGCCCCCTCTGTTGGAACCCTTCTTTTCCTGTTACCGAGCTGCTGACAGAAAGATGGCCAGCGCCACCTGACAAGGTGGGACAGTTTTCCCCACTCTCTGGATTCCAAGTGGCTGTTTCAGACCCTGGTCCTTTGACTGGGTGACTTTGGGACAATGGCTCAGTGCTGTCTGTTCTGGCTTTAAAGAATTGGCCAATTTCTTTCTTTCTAACCAAAAGGAAGGAACATGTTGATATGGGAACACCCTCAGAGTCAGACATTCTAGGCTCTGAATACAGGCTCTACGCTGGCCAGCAATACAAACCTAGAGGGTGGGCACCCAGTTCTGAGTTCCTGTGAACCATCAACCCCCTGTCACAGATGACATGATTTCAGGCAGGATTATAACACAACCTTTGGTAGCCTCTTTTTTCTCCTCTATAAAATGAAGACAGTAACACCTGTCTCAGGAAGATACTGTGAAGTTCAAACAAGGTAACATGCTTGAAATGAAATGCACATTTTTCGACAGGGTCTGCAGGACCCCAGGAGACAGTCTTCCCTGCCATGTAGACTCCCTGATGAGAGAAGGGACTTTGGTTGCTGACGCATCCCAGAACTTAGAGGAGTGCCTGGCACATAGTTGGTGTTCAGTAATGTAAATGAATGTTGACCAAAGGACCTGCTCTTCCCTGCTTCTCTTTCTGATGTCACTTTGAACTCTACTCTTCCATCCTTCCTGTGTTCCACTGTATCTGCTTCTGTTCTCCAAGCGTGCCAAGTTCAAGCCAGGCTCGGGGTGTTCACACTTACTGTTCCTTCTGCGGAGAATGCTCTTCCCTCCAATCCTGGTGTGGCTACTTCCTTTCATTACTCATATTTCAGTTCAAATGGTATCACTTCAGTGAGGCCTTCCTTTGAAACGGATAGGTCCTTCCATGTTGGTCACATTATCTTATTTTATTGTCTTCATTATGTATTATCTTATTTATGTGTTTATTGGTCAGTTATCTGTCTCTTCCTACTAAGCTCTACGAGGACAGGGGCCTTGTAGTCTCATGCCTAGGAGAACATGCAGAATATAAAAGGCACTCAATACTTATTTCTTGAATGAATGAATGAATGAATGAGTAATAAAGGGTAAATATTATTATTGGCTTTTCAAGATGTGGATTGAGAAAAACAAGAATTTCTCCCCTTCTATCTCTCCCCTTCCATATGAGGAAGGGAGAGTTTGCTGATATCCATAGATTGATTACCTTTTAGGTACCGAGCACTATGCTCATAACCATCTTGGAGGTGGGCATTGTTGTTGTCATTTCACAATTGGTGAAGCTGAGGCTCAGGAAGAATAAGTAACTTGCCTAAGATCACACAGCTACTTGAGGAATATAGATTCAAAGTCAAGTCTGTGTGACCTTAAAGTCTGTTCTTTCATCAAGCTTCCCTTAAGTGATGCTGTTTCAGGGAAATATCTTTGTGTTCCTCACTATGTTATAGAAAACACTGCGTTTGGAAATCTCAAGTGGGTCAAGAAGACTGATAGTTTTCTCTTCAAGGTGCTTTGCTTTGATACCACTGCAATTGAGTTTGCAGTGATGCCAACCCCCTGTTCAGGGGGTATGATGGAGATGGCCAGATGATTGGCTTTTCATTATTTTTTTCCACTGACTTTTCTTCACTCCATTTTCCCAGAGCATCTTTGGAGAATGGGGAAAGAAAACACATAAAAAATTCATATAGTTGCTGTGAACTTGGCTCTCAGAAGAGGACCGCTAAAGGGTATCTTCACACACAATGCAAGGCTTTCTTCTTCACACTCAATATTTCACATCTCAAGCCACATACTATGTTGCAGCTGGTGAGGAAAATGCCAAATTGCTTCTCTGATACTAACTTTTGCTGACTTGGATTTTTTAGTTGGAAAATAAAGATTTGATTTTTAGGAGTTTCATCGATGATTGTTTCAAATGCCACCATTGTCAATCAGAGGAATTGGATGCCAAATCCTTTGTGAATAGTTAGAATTAACAGCCCGTGCACACCAATAGTCCCCTTGGCCTCAGGTCACTATAATAGATGGCATTGCTACATCATTATCTTCTTCAAAACTGTACCAGAGCCAGGGTACTTTTGGGATTCTGCAATTAAAACTTATACTTGCTGCTGATTTCCTATGGAATTAAGTTCCACCAATGCATTGCAGCCTTTAGGATTTCTAACATCTGGTACGCCCTACCCATGGTAGGTCTTATCTCTTACTGATGTTTTACCTGAAGCAGTGCATCTGTTGGAAAGGATTCAGGGAGATCTGTGATTGAATCCTGGCTCTGCCACTTGGGTGTATAGTGTCACAGAGCCAGTCGAGGCCTGTGCTGGTTATACTCTCCCCACTCATATCCATTCTCTGCTTTCCTCTGTGCCCAGAGGAGCTGACTACATTGCTGCCCACCTCAACCCTCTGGCTTTCTGTCTGGTTTCTGGTTGGATTCAGTCAACGATAAGCACTGGCAAGAGACTGGATGTTAAGAGGGGTCTTCCTTATTCTTTATCTACTTCAGAGCCATAGTTCTGATAGCGGCTTCGTCTGTCCATGATTATAATTTTTATGCAAGAGCTTCTTATTCACATTATATAGCTCCCCCTGGGCTTCACTAACAATATCCTATTCTTGCTCTGCCTTGCCTTAAGCTTCAGGGTTGATCATGGTTGTTCACTGTTTTTAGTGCCTGGGTGCCTCCCCCCCCCCACCGGCCCCCGCATTTCTGTCTTCTCACTTGCATGGTTTTTGATGAGAAGTCTGCTGTAATTCTTATCCTTGTTCCTCTATATAAAACACCTCCCTCTCCATCTGCTTTTAAGATTTTCTTTCTTTTTTTTTTTTTTTTGTATTTTGAGTATATGCCTAAGATATGTGTGTGTGTGTGTGTGTGTGTGTGTGTGTGTGTGTGTGTGTGAGTGAACTTTGCTTGGTATTTTCTGAGCTTCTGAGGCCTGTGGTTTGGTATCTATAATTACTTATGGATAATTCTTGACCATTATTTCTCCAAATATTTCTTCTGCCTTGCTCTTTTTCTCTTCTCCCCAAATTTCAATTGTAGGTGGTTCCTGACTTATGATGGTTTGAGTTGTGATTTTTTACTTTGTTTTTTATTAAATTAAAAAATATTTTTATTTTTGAGAGAGAGAGACAGAGTGTGAGCTGGGGAGGGGCAGAGAGAGAGAGGGAGACAAAGAATCCAAAGCAGGCTCGAGGCTCCGAGCTGTTAGCACAGAGCCCAACAGAGGGCTTGAACTCATGAGCCATGAGATGATGACCTGTGCTGAAGACAGACTCTTAACTGACTGAGACACTCAGGCACCCCCATTTTTTGACTTTATGATGGTTCAAAAGTGATATAAACTCAGGAGAAACTGTACTTCAAATTATGAATTTTGATCTCCCAGGCTAATGATATGACACTCTCTCGTGATGCTGGGCAGCAGTGAGCCACGGCTCCCAATCAGCCACCTGAATCATGAGGGTAAACAAACCCATACATTGACAACCCTTCTGCACCCAACAACCATCCTGTTTTTCACTTTCAGTACAGTATGTAATAAATTACATGAGATATTCAACACTTTACTATAAAATAGACTTTGTATTAGATGCTTTTGCCCAATTGTAGATTATTGGAAATGTTCTGAGCACATCTAAGGTAGGCTAGGCTAAGCTATAATGTTTGATAGGTTAGGTGTATTAAATGCATTGACTTCGAATATTTTCAACTTACGGTAGGTTTGTCAGGAAGTGATCCCATTGTAAGTCGAGGAAGATCTCTATATGCACATTAGACAAGCTGATATTGCCTCCTAGCTTTTGGATGCCTGGGTTCTGTATCTTTTTATTTTTCCACTATTTTTTTCTCTTTGTATTTCAGTTTGGGTAGTTTTCATTGACCCATTTTCTTTCTTCAGCTATGTCTATCGACTGATAAGCCCATCAAAGGCATTCTTCAGGGCGCCTGGGTGGCTCAGTCGTTTGAGGGTCTGACTTCAGCTCAGGTCATGATCACATGGTTTGTGGGTTCGAACTCTGTGTCGGGCTCTGTGCTGACAGCTCAGAGCATGGAGCCTGTTTCAGATTCTGTGTCTCCCTCTCTCTCTGCCCCTTCCCCACTTGTGCTCTGTCTCTCTCTGTCTCAAAATAAATAAAACCAAAAAAAATTTAAGAAAAGGCATTTTTCATCTCTGTAACTTATTTTCATTTCTAGATTTCCATTTGATTTTTTCTTATCGTTTCCATTTCTCTGCTGAAAATATCCATCTGATCTTTCATAGTACTCACCTTTTCCATTAGATCTTTTAACAGAATTACTGTTATTTTAAATTCCCTGAAAGACAGCTTCAACATCTGTGTCATGTCTAAGTGTAGTTCCTTTGATTCCTTTGTCTCTTGGGAGTGTGTTGCTTTTTCTAGCCTTTTTGTACATTCAATTGAAAGTGTGACATCTTGTGGAGCACACTAGAAAATGAGGTAACAAGTTTTACGCCTGGAAATGGGTAGGAGCTTCCTTCTCTTAGGACTCTAGTGAAGGGGTTTGAGTTAATTTAGTTAGGATTTGGGTTGAGGTTTGATGTTTCTCTGGCTAACCTTAGTACAATATAGGCTTTAAGTTCCTCTAGTGATACCTTGTGTTTAGGGAGCGAACCTTGTTTGTTGGATGACTTTTTTTTCTCAGGGTCAAATACATCTTAAGCATTAGGTCCCCTGAGGGTCTCTTTCCAGGCCCTTATCCCTCTCTTACCTCATTCACAGTACTATTCTGCTTTCCATTATTGTGTTTAGCTTTTTAGCTAAACCGGGGGTGGGGGGGTGGTGAGCGTGAGAGTTCTCTCTTGTTCTGAGTAAGCCTCAGTCTTTTTTTTTTTTAATATTTAAAAAAAATATTCTTATTTATTTCTAGGGGGGGGAGAGAGAGGGAGAGAGAGAGAGAGACAGTGTGAGCAGGGGAGGGTCAGAGAGAGAGGGAGACACAGACTCTGAAATAGGCTCCAGGCTCTGAGCTGGCAGTCAGCACAGAGCCCGACACGGGGCTCGAACCCACGAACCGCGAGATCATGACCTAAGCGAAAGTCGGACGCTTAACCGACTAAGCCACCCAGGCGCCCCTGAGTAAGCCTCAGTCTTATGTAACCATGTGTCCCTGAGTCTCAAGAGTGTAGCCTCTTCAGTGCGTGCTCCTGCCCCTCTTCAGGCTGCAATTCTGGACCCACTGCATATCCCTCTCCCCTCCTGACAGAAGTTAAAAACTTTTTCCTTCCTTTATTCAGCAGCAGTGGGTCTCTACCTGCGCCTATGAAGGACAGTGGTAGTTGTTCTTCTCTCCACAGATTAAGGCTTTTGTTCCATATGGGAAATAAGGTGAGTCGGGTCTGGGAACAGAAGGCGGACCTTCCCAAGTCTGCCACAGCAGACTTACATCTTTCTCTACTCTTTTCTTAGAGTTACCGGGTCAGGCTCTGGAGAGAACTTACAGGGAGGATGTGGACTCTCACCCATTTTCCGCAGCCGCTAAGGGCTGCAAGCTCACTTGCCAGTTTACACTTAGTCTTCATCAATTCACCAAGCACCCTACCTGAACTCTTTTGACCAGCTGCATTTACCCCAGGTAAGCCAGTGCGCACATCTCGGTTTTCTCTTCAGGAGTCTCTCCCCTCAGATTTGGTGAGGAGGTTGCCCTGTGACCTTAGAGAAGTTTAAGAAAAACTCATGAATTTGCCATTTGTCTGACCTATTCTTATTGTAAGTTCGGGAATGATGCACTTTCTAGCTCTTACATCCTCCAGAGAAACCCCAAAGCCAAGTGTCATTACTTGAACCACTGAGTTGAATTCTATGTCCTGCTGGGTGCGCTGATGATGCAGGAGCTGGGGTTTAATACTCTTCTCACTGCAGCCTAGTTTCCTCCCTTCTTTATTTCCCTTCTCTGTATTCACATTTCATTCATATAATATTTACTGAGCACCTACTAGGTGGCAAGCCCTAAGCTGGATACAGAGATAAATTAGTATTTAGTGCGAGCATAACTACGACAGAAGCTGTCACAGGGCACCATGGGATACTAGAGCCACTTACTCCTGTTAAACTTAGGGAAGCTGGCTGCTCATGCCCACCCAGCAAGAGTTTGGAATCTGCCTCGTGCTCATGAGGCCATTCTCTTAGCCACCAAATGCCATCTGGCCAGGAGCCCAAATCTGAAATTAATGACACCGTACACTGAAGACGAGGATTGCATTACAGAGTTCTTTGAGGTTTTCTGCCAGCAGACCTGTGGGCTGACGAGAGGAAAGGAACCTTCATCCCCCAGAACTGTGAACTCCTAAGTTGCTCTGAAATCTGTTATGTTTATGATAGATGCATTATTTCATCTGTTGAAAGGATCAATAAAGCCAACTTAAAGCTTGTTTCAGTAATAGCCTGTGCTACAGGCAAGCCTGGGTTGACTTTTTTTTTTTTTTTTTTTTTTTTTTTTTTAATATTAGAGCATTTGGGTTGGAATCTACTACACTGCTTCATGGAGCTGACGGCAGAAAATTCACTAGAGCAATGGTGCATTGGCAAAATCTGTCAAAAGGTGTGTTAGGAAACACCACAATAATGATACTACTGCATCCTTACTTCTTGAGTGCTTCACGGTTTACAAGTATTTTTCACCTGTAGTGTTTATTTAGTTTTTTGATCACAATGATGGCCCCAAAATGGGGTAAGGGAGGCATGATTTCTGTCCGGTTGAAACCTAGGTCTAGAAACCGGCCAGCCAGCCCCTGAGTCACAGGGCTAATGTGCAGTGAAAGTAGCTACCTGGCACCCTGGCTTTGTTCACAATCTGAGCGGAACCATTTTTTCCTGACCCACTCTGCATCCCTGTTTTCAGCCCATTTTGGATACGCTTATGGACCTGACCCCTTTCCTAGTTCTTACCTTGATCTTTCAGACTTGACCCTTGATTCTGCTCCTCTGGTATGATTTCTAATTCCTACCTACTTTAACTACCACTCTTGTTTGCTCCCTTGACCAGTTTACTTGCTGCCATTCCCGGGTAATACCTTTCATGCCCAAATAATATTTCTGCAATTACTGGTACATCTACTTGTATTGCTTGAAGTGATGATGATGAAGACGATGATGATGACAGCAGCAGCAGCTCTTAGTTGATTACTTATGGTGAGTAAGACATTGAATTTTCCATATTTTATCACATTGAAGTTTTGAACCTCAGACCATCCCTGTGAAATAGTACTATTTTTATCCCTACTGTACGTACAGATAAGTCACAAAGAACTTAAGTGAACCTACTCAGTGTAGATGAAAGAACATGGATTTGTGTGCTGGCTCTGCTATGTACTCACTGTGTAATTTTAGACTGCTCCCTAATCTCGCTGTGTTCCTAATCCCTCAGTTTGTTCATCTGTGAAAACATGTGGATGATTAATTTCTCTGGTGTGAGGTTGCTGTGAGGATGAAATTGGAAAGATCCTGGCACACAGTAGGGATGTCAAGATGTTTCTCTTTTAATTTTAGGGCTTTTATCTTCAATTCACAGGGGATTCCTTGGAATTCCAAATGCCATTTTATAAAAAGTGATTATACTACCTTTTTCTTCTGCATAAAGAAACTATGGCTACATATTTCATCTAGGAAGACAGGGAGCAGGGAATGGGATCTTTTCTGGTGGAGGTGTAGGAAATGGTTTTAGATTTCAGGTTGGGTGGAGATTAACGGTTGCAGTGATGTGTAAGCATTCAGTCTGGGATCTAAAGGAGTGACCTCAGGAACTGAGTGCTCCAACTTGCTCTGACAAAGCAACTCCTTTATGGGATAAATACTGTATAAGAGACTTCCATTGGGCAATGGGGGGGAAATTGAATTATTTAGTGTATTTCCATTTCAATGAGTTAATCAAGATAATTGCTGTTTTCCTGGAACTTTGTCTTTCTTTGTAATTAACAAGGCCCGGGTTTGGAGACAGGAATTTAGCCAGTGAACTTTGTACAAATTGCTGTGACATTTTTTTTGGTGCAAATTGTATTGAAAAATCTATTATAAATCCTTTTCCTCTGGATTCTAGGACTGTGAGCAACTGATGCTTGAACAAGCTTGAGAAAAATTTACAGTTCAAGGGTTTAAGCTCATTTGGGATTAACAAACTCAGCAGGGGCCAGCAGGGCAGGGCTGAAAGCGCAGGAGCCCTGGCATCAGACAGACCCGTGTTCTGCCACATTCTCACTGTGTAACGTCAGCCTCTCTGAGCCTCAGTTTCTGCTTCTATAAAACAGATACTATTGTTCATTTTCCAGAGCTGTTATGAGGATTAAGTGCAATAATGTGGTTTCTAGCTCATATCTGGTGCTACTTAGATTTTTAAAAAGCTTCTCACAACCCCCCCTCCCCTACCCCAGGCCCAAGGTCTTAGCTTGTAGCAAAAGGAGAAGATACAAAGTCCTTTCATTAAAAAAGCTCAGAGAGGAAGACCTCAGATACATATGTATTTGATTTGGCTAGGAATGGAATAAGCTGAACTTCTGCTTATCTGGCCACACCACTTAAGAAGCCCTACACTGGATGACGGGAAGGGAAGTGAGCCCCCAGAGGTGGGCGCCACAGGATAACAACTAGTGATGCAATAGCGCCACTCTGAGGGGGCAGGCAGTAAAATTATACCAAGAGACATAGGAGCTGATCAAAGAACAGTTTACAATCACTTTGGGCAGGGGCAAAGGTTTCTGGCCTCACTTTCTGCGTAATATGCAATTGTGGTTGTTCCTCATTAAGGATCTTGACTCATAAAGAGAAAGGTTTCATTATGTTCATATAATGGGTTTGAGAAGGGAGGCATGGAAAGCATTTGTTAAGTTCCACCCCAAATGGTTAAAATGAAAAAAATATTTTTTTGAAACTTGAAGATGTGAGCTTCGATTATGTGGAAAAATCATCTACATGGAACTGTTTTTTCTCCCATTGTCATTACTTCTGGACAGTGATCATACAAAGAAGCTAGCACGCTGTGGTTTTCATCTACATTACTTCCCTGTGGTGTGTTGGGCAAGTACTTCCCATTGTACAGATGTGGCAACTGAGGCCTAGAGAGATGCAAGCCCAAAGTCCATGCCTTCTAAGGTCAAAGTTCACGCCTTTTCCACTACATCATGTTACTGTCTAGGAGCAATCGTCTGGAATATGAACATGCAGAACATATTGTACGTAATGGTTTGCATCCCAAATTTTGAGTCAAGATGAAATATATCTCCAAATTTTCATTTCATCAACTCACCTCTAATCGTACAATACATCTCCTGAAACAAAACCGTCAAATGGCCTTATTGTGATACTTACTCATAAAATGTTGTCCATCCATTTTCATTGCTTTTGGTTGCCAGAAGGCCAGAGTTGCCATGGTACGTCATCATGGCCAACTCATGCCCTTGCGTGGTCACACTCTTGAGTGCACTGTTGGTGCCCATGGTCACCCAGTACACCTGGCCATCTGGGACCACCAGCCAGAGGGGCATCCCGGTAGAGTCTCGGCGGACGTTCACCATGTTGCCATTGTTGTCGGTGATGAGTGTGACATCGCCATCCCCAGTGTAGGTAAAGTTGTACAGGTAGTCTCCTGTGGGCAGACTCTGGGTGTACAGATGCTTTCCACTGGTATCAAACAGGTAGAGCTCCTGGTCAATTGGTGAGGATAGCTCATACATGTTCTGGGTGTTGAGGAATGGCTTGTTCTTTCTGATAAACCGAATTCGGATATTCCCCAGGTCAGCCACGTAGAGTTCCCCGTCGGCACACACAGCCAAGGAAGATGGGGTATTCAGCTTTGCATCCTTGGCGTAGCCATCATCTCCAGAGAAACAGTCACAGTTGGCATCATTTTTACAATCACAGCCACTGGGGGCCCCGGCAACCAGTGAGATCTCTCCACTAGTGGTGACCTGCCTGATGCGGTTGGTCTTCTTCTCATCAGTCTCTGCAATGTACAGGACCCCGTTGTGAGAGACGGCCAAGGCCGTGGCGGACTCCAGGGTCGCGTGGATGGCCACCTTGCTCAGCAGGAAGTGGTCGATGCCGGGGACCTGGCAGTGCATGGGCCTCCCAGCGACAATGCGCACCTGGTGGTTTTCAGAGATTTGCAGGACCACGTTGTTGTCAAGGACGTAGAGAGAGTTGTCCATTGGGTTGATGGCTAAGTCTGTGGGCCACTCCAGGCGAACCTGACAATGGAGATACCGATACTCAGACGCCTGGCAGGGTGCTCACCACTAATCGTCCCACAACCCGTATAGCTCGTCATAATGTCCCAAGTACCTTCACACGCAGTCCTGCCTGATCCCACAGTGGCTTGTCATCAACAACGGATGTCAGCCCCTTGATATGAGTGAAACCATGCAAGAGCTGCCCCCAAGACACCTGATGGTCTCCATAAGACTCACAAAATATGAAGAAGGGAAGACAAAGTGGTGGGGGAGGGAAGAAACATAAAAAGTAAACAAGAGCCAGACAGGCCTCGGTTCGGATCCTAGCCTCACCATTATGACCTTTGGCAAATGACTTTCCATCTCTGAGCCTCAATATTCACATCTGTAAAATGGGACCGACACTGCTGCAGAGTGCTCAACCCACCATAAGTGCTCAGATAATGACAGCTAATGTCATGGAGGTGGGAGAAGAAGGCAGATGGGGTCTGGAGGCTGAAGCAGGACTTGTTCAGATGTCTCAGAGAGCTTCTATGTGAACTGCTAAAATGATACCTGTATGAAAGATGATATCTCGACCCATTAAACTCATGGATTGCCATGAATATCCGAATTCGGTTTATCAGGAAGAACAAGCCTTCCCTTGATATGCAGAACTGACATCGCCCGGGGGCTGGTCGGAAATGTAGAAGGGCAGGTCTCACCAAACCTACTGAATCAGAATCTGCATTTAAATAAAATCCCTGGATAACTCATGTGCACACTGAAGTTTGTGAATCCCAGCTCTAGAAAATGGTTTCTATACAAATCAAAACTGCCATGAGATATCACCTCACGCCTATCAGAATGGCTCAAATGAACAAATCTGGCAACAACAGATGTTGGCAAGGATGCGGAGAAAGGGCATCTCTTTTGCACTCCTGGTGGGAATACAAACTGGGGCGGCCACTCTGGAAAACAGTACAGAGGTTCCTCAAAAAATTAGAAACAGAACCACCCTACGACCCAGGAATTGCACAACTAGGTATTTACCCAAAGGATACAAAAATGCTGATTCGAAGGGGCACGTGCACTCTAGTGTTTACAGCAGGACTATCAACAATAGCCGAAGTATGGGAAGAGCCCAGGTGTCCATCGACTGACAAATGGATAAAGAAGGTGTGGTATAAATATATAATGGAGTATTACTCAGCAATCAAAAAAAGGATGAAAGCTTGCCATATGCAACAATGTGGATGAAGCTAGAGGGTATTATGCTAAGTGAAATTAGTCAGAGAGAGACACATATCATATGATTTCACTCATATGCGAAATTCAAGAAACAAAACAGATGAACATAGGAGAAGGGAAGGGAAGCAAAGATAAGATAAAAACAGAGAGGGAGACAAACCACTAGAGACTCTTATGTTCTCTTACAGACAACAAACTGAGGGTTGCTGGTGGAGTGCTGGGTGGGGGGATGGGCTAAATGGGTGATGGGCATTGAGGAGGCCACTTGTTGGGATGAGTACTGGGTGTTATATGTAAGTGATGAATCACTAAACTTTATTCCTGAAATCATTATTATTCTATACGTTAACTAACTTGGATTTAAATTTTTAAAAAGCAAAGAAAAAAAAGAAAGTTAAAACGAAAATGGTTTCGAGTACCCCAGAGAACGAGTCCTCCCAGAGGAGATTAAGGAAGGTAGTGATGGGAATGAGGTTCAGAGGTCCTGGGGCCCACGCCCGAGCCTCCTCGGAGCCGGGCTGGGAAGCTGGCCGAGACAATGGTGAGCTTGCAGGTGGCCAAGCACAGGACTGCAGCTGGCAAGTGTGAGGTGAAGGATGCTTTGCTGGTGGCCAAGGAGGAGGCTGGACGGTGGGACACAGCACACTGGGAGGTGCTGGAACTACAGGAAGCCGTTTGCCACCTGTGTCCCCAGGAGGTCATCCAGCCACACGGAACATGGGCCGGAAGCATTGCGTCCCTCTGATTTGCTTACTCCACCCCTGGGGACTCACCACCTTTGGTTCCTGAGACCCCTACAGACAAACCGTCGACACTATGTCCAACATGGGGCTTATTTAAACACCCATGTTACTTTAGGGAAGAAATTTCTCTCCCAGGAATTTACTCTTATAGACCCTTGTTTACAAGGGTGTACACCTCAGCAATGTTTAACAATGGTGAAAAACTGGGGTGCTTGGGTGGCTCATTCGGTTGAGCATCCAACTATGGCTCAGATCATGATCTTGTCGGTGAGTTTCAAGACCCGTGTCGGGCTCTGTGCTGACAGCTCAGGGCCTGGAACCTTCAGATTCCGTGTCTTCCTCTCTCTCTGTCTCTCCTCTGCTTGTGCTCTGTCTCTCTCAAAAATAAATAAACATAAAAAAATAATGGTGAAAAACTGTAACCACCTCAAGTGCCCAACAAGAGGGAATTCACTAAATCAACGATGGTATTTAGTTCGCCCAGGAGTTAGAATACTCTGCGTAGCCCTTAAAAGTGATGTTATAGATGGATATTTAATGACATGGGGAAATGTTTGCTATGTACTAGTTGAAAAGAGTAGGTTACAGAATTGTAAGCACAGTGTGATCCCAATTGGGGGAAAACGTAACAATAAATTAGATAGATTTCGGATAGAGGGGAGATGAAGAACTTGAGGGATGAAAACCAAAATGCTAATGGTACTCGGATGAGGGGTAATTTTAACGTTCTTCTTTGTACTTATTAACTTTTTATACTTTCTACAATGTCCGTGTGGTAGTTAACTAATACAGAGAAAAACTCCAGTAAACGACACACCTATGAGATATGGCCACCTCCATCTGACCCTTTGGCTCAGGGCCATCCTCGGGCTCTGCTTTCTAGTCTTTTTGTTTCCTCACTGGGAGCCTGGGCCCCTCTGCCCCCTCAGAGCCAGGGAGCCTGAGGCATGCCAGAGCCACTGGCTGGCAGAGCCACTGCTTTCACACTTCCCAGAGCTCTCTGGAGCACAGCATCACGGCAGCCCTTGGGTGCATCGGAGCAGTTTACTCTAATGCGACAGCGGAATTTTCAATTTCCTAAAACCCATTTCTTGTCAACACTGGCTGCTAAATATTTTATGCCTTCTGGTCCTCTGGCACCTTGGGGACCTGCTGGCCCAGACCTTTCTGCCAGTCATTATGACAAAAAGATGGCTCGATGGGTGGGTGGGGAGGGGGAAGGGGGAGAGGAAAGAGGGGAAGGAAGGAAGAGAAAGTGCTTTCCTGTTCTCTCCTTCCTGTCCTGTGCACAGAGGCACCTGGAAAAGAAGGAACAGTGGTCTTAGAGTCTGTCTTGGCTCTGTCACGGAGCCTCTGTGATGGCTCTGAAGCAGACCAGATATACAAGCTTCTCTGATTTCCCCTCCTGTTAGGAATAAGGGTGCTAAGGCTTAATATCCCATTGCTAAAATGGAGAAACTAGACTTTAGAATTGCTGTGGTCCCTCTAGCTCCCATGTTCTGTGGTCCTGAGAGGGGAGGGAGCCCCCTCTCTCCTGTCCTCCAGAACATTCTGTGCCTTTATCAAAGCACTCTGAGATGACTGCCTTATGGCAGAGTTATTTGTTCTCAAAAACAGGATTGCCAGATGGATGAATGACTACATGACTGGTAAATGGCACAGAGAGAGCGAGGGATTCGGGGCCAGCACTTCTCACCTCTTATCTCAGTTCCACAATTAGTACAGGTGCGTGCTACTTAAACACTTTGAACTTCTTTCCTCGTATGCAAATGGAGGTAATAAATATTACATAGAGTAATTGTGAGGATCAACAAGACAATGTACAAGGAATTGCTTTGTAAGTTATAAAAGGAATGAATACTTACAGCCTATTACTAGCTGCCAAGCACTGTGCTAAGCAATTTATGTACAGGATCTCATTAAAAAATTCATTTCCACATCCCTGATGGAAACTAGCATAGCGCTCTGCACTTACGACTGCATTTTTTTTCCCACCGAGCCTCAGTTTTCTTATCTGTAAAACGGGTAGATAACATCACCTCTTGGGATTACTATGACAGCTAGATAAGAAAAATGAAGCCCTACTCATCTCTGTATTCTCCTTTCTAACAGTGCTTGGCACATGGTAAATTCTCAAGAAGCCTTTTGAACCTGATGGACAATCATCCCTACAGCCTGCTGAGCAGGGAATGAATCCCATCTTTTGAATAAGTTGCAACATCTTCTGTTCTTTCTCTTCTCCATTCCTCTCTCTAGTTTCTCCTTGGGCCTGGGCCTATCTCCACCCAGGGGAGCTGGCCAAGTTCCTTGGTTCCCTGCTTTGCACTCTTGCCTCTGAGCTGTGTTCCTAACTCTCTGGCTTACTCCCTGCTCCCCATGGGGCAGTAAAATAGCTCTGAGTGTTTGTACAGAGGAAGCTCTCAGAATGAAAGCCAGTACCCCCGCCTATATGTGTATATAAAAATATAAGCCTGTGTCTGGAGAGTTTAGTAAAAAGAATTCCATGCTTAGATTCAGATGAGGGTAGCGAAGACCAGGGGCGAAGGGATTTCAGCTCAGGGTTTCTGGAGCTAAGTGCAGGTTTTTTCCCTGCTCGACTACGCGCCAGCTGTCCTCTAAGCTTTGGATCTGGCTGCTTGGCAGCACCGCTCACTAAACTAAAACAACTTCCCAACGTGTGGATTGAAAATTTTCAGTGCCCTGTGCTGGCTGGTGCAGGGCCCATTTGGAGAACTGAAAATACTCGCGTGCACATCCTCAGGCCGCGGCAGCTTCCTGACAGGTAATTCAAGCTTGCTCACAGACTGGAGAGGGAAATTCTCGAGCCAGCAAGGGGAAGCCTGCCAAATTGGAAAGACGAGTGGCAGAGAACAGATTCCATTCTGGAGTGGAACAATCACATGAGCTGGTGCAGAGGAAAACCATACCAGCAACCGAGAGGGAGGCTCTGGGGATGGCGCTCCACGACACACACCACCAACAGGCGGGCTTCCTGGCCTCTGCTGCCCGCTGAGTCCAGGGAGCAGGTGAGCAGTCAGTGGGAAAGGGGGTTTCAAAGCGAGGGGGTTTAAAAAGCCAAGCGTGGTTACTGCTGACACCACCCTGCAAGTTACTGTAACTTGTGCCTTCCTTTTTTCCCGGTTTTGGTAATGCTGGCAAGAAGGGTGGCCACTGATTCAGCTCTGGCCAGGCCCTGCTGAAGGATCTAGCAATAAAGGACACTTTCCTTGCCAAGACATTGCAGGACAAACTAAGGACATGTTGAACTGCCAGTCGCCGGGTCTATACTGGATTCCCGGTGTTCACTACTACGGTCCAAACTGTCTGGCAAGGTACGGGAAGGTCCTTCCCTAACTGGCCCTGAATAACATTCCAGTTTCAACGCCTGCTTCTTTCTGGGAACCCTGCACTCAGGCATTCAATCTTCCAATGGGCCTTGAATGTACTGGGCCCATGAACATCTATGTACCCTTGCACACGCTGTTCCCTTTGTGTGAAATGTCTGTTCTTCCTTGCCAACCAGCAACCTCAACATAGCCTTCAAAACCTGGCACAGGTTGCACTTCCTTTGTGAAAGTGGGCACTAGGACTTCTCTTGATTGACCACCTTGAGAGTGCCAAGCGGTGCCAGGAGCCTAGTATGCACTATTCGTGTTTTCTCAAAGCAATCTTGCCAGACCGAAGTCAGCTATTTCTATTTTAAAAATATAAAACAGGGGCACCTGGGTGGCTCAGTCGGTTAAGTGTCTGACTGCAGCTCACATCACAATCTCCCGTTCTGTGAGTTTGAGCCCCACATCGGGCTCTGTGCCGCAGCTTGGAGCCTGGAGCCTGCTTCAGATTCTGTCTCCGTCTCTCTTTGCCCCTCCCCCACTCATGCTCTGTGTCTCTCAAAAATGAACAAACGTTAGAAAAATAAAAATAAATGAAACGAGAAGTTCAAAGGACTTCAGGATTTGTCTAAAGTTACTCAGCTAGTGAACGGCAAAGCTGGAAGTCAGCCAATCAATTAATTAATCACCAAATACTGGTTGTCCTCCTATGGTATACTAGGTACTCTAGTTAGAGCAGAGGAAAAGATGAACAGAATTCCTGTCCTCACGCCATTTACAGTACAGAAAGAGAAAAGTCAGTGTGCAAGTACCTGTGTTTCCAAAGAGGGAACTCACAGGAACTACGGATTTAAGTTCATACCACGTGACTCTGTGGAGCCTTCGAAGCTTCCTTGGCCAGATTTTTTCACTGTGACGATCTCCTGTCACCCTTCTGGTGAACTCCCAGAGCACCGAGCTACGCCCTACTCATCTCTGTGTCCTTATGCTTCCCCAGGCCCAGCGCCAAGAATGTGCTCTTGTAAGGCTAGTGCAGCATAAAGATGGGGGCCCGTGGGAGGGCCAGGAACCGGTGAGAGGATGAGCCTGCAGCCACAGGGCTCTAGCAGGAGGTTTCCCTTTACCTGAGAAATATCCATGACGGAGTCACAGCTGAGGGGCCGGGCCGAGGTAAGGTCATTGGAGCCCAGCAGGGTAGAGATGACCCCATTCTGATCAACGCGTCTGATCATGGTGCCATCCACAAAGTAAATCAGCCCAGACTTGTCCACTGTGATGCCTGGGAAAGAGAAGCCAGCGTTAGAGGTGGTAACAGCCTACGTGCTCATGGAGTCTTGTGGGCTGATGAAGAACCTCCCCTCCGTGATTTGACTGCATCCTCCCCACGGGATTCCTTCCCCGTCTAAAGGCCAGAAGACAGATGCCCAGAGGCTTAGAGTGACTTGTTCAAAGCAGAGATTAGAACCCGAGTCTTCCAACTCTGCAGGGCTCTGGTCCTTCGGCCTTACTGCCGAAATTTTCACCTATCAGCTTCGTAAGTCATCAAAGCTGGACTCCTACTTCTGGGGGCTTGTCAAGCACTAGAGGTAGCGGTAAGGAGAACCCTTTTCAATGTCAAAACTGTGAGTTTCTTTACGTTAACCTACTTCTGAAGCCTTGTAATTCTAATAATGAAATCCATCCCCATTTTGGTAACAATTTTTCCTTTCTTCCAAGATAATCATCTTCCATGTCTTTTTCTATTCTTAGTTTATGGTCATTGGTAATTATAGATGTATAGAGCCTAAACATGAATCCTTTGGATTTGTGTCGAGAATATGGGTGAAATAAATGTCTAAGAAGGCACACATTAGAGGGCAGTCTGAATTCACCATTCACTTTCTCCGTGACCACCTCTGTGGCCTTGGGCAAGTCACTGGACGTCTCTGCATTCATATTCTCAGCTCTAATATACAGAAATTGTTTTAAATTTGTACTTTTCACTCCTGGCTGTGTTTGTGAGTCACCTGAAAGCCTTCTATCATGTATTCTTCAGATAGCTGGTTCAGAAAATCTCAAGTGGAGCCTGAATATTTATCCGCATTTTTGACAAGCACCTTGGGTGATAATGACATAAAACAAAGTTTGAGAACCACTCTAGTAAATCAGTACCTCTTAACCAGTGATGTGTATCAGAACCACCTGAAGAGTTTATTTCTCGCCCAACACATCCCTGCTTGACTCCCTCCCAGACATACTCATTCTGGGCGTGGCTGAGACCGATACAATTTACTGTGGGTGAGACTGATTTCTACCCTAGGTGCAAAATCCCAAGAGTTTAGAAATAGCCCTATCAAACTGGGAACTGCTCAGGGGTGCTGGGGGACAAGACGTGCCCCCTGGGAGCACAAGTTCTAGATGGGGAGGGCGGGGATGAGTCAGCACCAGGTGGAGTGCCCCAGGGAGGGACGTGATGAAGAAAAGGAGATTCTAGTCAGTTTCGCTCTGCTCAGCTTTCTCTGGGCAACGAAATGAAAGAAGAGATCGGAGAAAGCTTCACAGAGGTAGAGAAGCTTGCTAGAGAAAGCTTTCCAGTGGTATCAGCTTGGCCATGTCATTTCACTAAGTCCAGCTTCCTCATCCACAGAGTGGGGATAATAACATCTGACGTGAACTAGTTACCTCTCAATAATTATTAGTGACTGATAATTATGAGAATTCGACCAACACTTTGTGAAGACCCTTTGCTCTGGCTCCGGGTGTCTGTAACTGGGCCGGTTTCAGACACCCAATGGGCTCTGAGTGATGAAGACCCCCTGGAGGGGTGCTCTTTCCAACCCCTCCTTAAGGCTGCTCAGGGCTGGGGAGCGATTTCACACGGAGGACAAAGCAGCCTTCAGGCAGGGAAGCCTTTCCTTGGTCCCTGCCTAGAATGTAAATTAACTACAGTCTTTAAGTACCAAGGCAGGAGTTTTCTTGTCTGCCTGGCCTTGCTCTGTCTTCCTCTTCCGTCTGCTAGGACTGATGAGTGCTCCAGGAACAATCAGGTTCTTGTTTACAAAGTTGGCTGCACAGGCTAATAGAAACGACCTGCCCCTGATTAATTACTTCAGTTTTTCTCCTTTTGTTGTGCTAACTAGATGGACATCTTTTCTCCTCCCTGCTGCGAAGTGTCTGCATATTGTGGCACCCTTGTCATTTCTATCTGGGTTAATTACAGGCTTTTGGGTAATTTCACTGCCACTACATCTGTGTGCACGCATGCGTGTGTCTCTGTGTGTGTGGGGGGAGGGAGGGCGGAGAACACATATGTGTGTGAAGCAACTGAGAAAGACCTGGAGAGAATAACACTTTCAGAAAAAGCTTTTAATTCTAAGAGAATAGAATATCGCAACCGAATGTGGTTTCAGGGGGGGGTCATTTAGCCCAATCCGCTCATTTACCAGTGGGAAAGGTAAGGCCCAAAGGAGGAGGTTAGAGGCCAGGGAGCCGTAGGATCGAACCATACTGCAGGACCCCTAAGTGCAAGCCTGTTCTTTCTGCTGCAGGCTACTTGCTCAGTGTTAGGAAATCATAATTAGGAAGATATCATAGTTAGGACCATAGATGTTACAATACTTTCCCCAAGGTTACCACCTGACCGGTCAGGCATCTAATAGAGGTGACATAATAGGATATATGATATGGTGTGATAACATAACATAAGGTAGTGTAATATAATAATTATAATAGGAGTCACTAAGACAATGTTTATCAGGTATGGGAAACCAATGCACCAAGCATTTTCATTCCTGATAATGTTTAATCTGTACTGCAACTGTACAGTGTATCTCTATTTCATAGGTGAGGAAAATGTGGCTCAGAGAGGTTAAGCAACTCACCTACGCTCACATAGCTATTAGGTGGCAATGTCTGCCTGATTTCACTAGACTCTAATGCTTTGACTTAGAAGTGCATGTACCAGCTGCATTTTACCAACCACTTTCACAGACATTAATTCATTCAATAGGGGCACAGCTGGGTCTAGGAGAGGCCTGAAACCTGGCACTATTTACTAATACAATCACATATGACTTTTTTGTGGGATAGCATATGGAATATATGAATTGCAACCTCAGAACAAACTTAGGAGGTGGACACAGAAGGTACTGTTACCCCTATTTTATTAATGGGGATGCCGAGGCTTAGACACTATATATAGGTCACCAGCCTGTGGCCAGCACATGGTGGGCGTTTTGCTGATGAATGTCGACAATGATGGATTCTCCTCCAAAAAGCCTTCCCTTGTCTTCTAGGCACAAGGGGCCTCTCTCGCTCTGAAGGCCCTTGCTCAGTTCTATGTTCTGGCTTCTCAGGGAGCACTTCTTCCTCTCTCCCACATCAGAGATTCACACTCAAGTCTTATTTATTCTGTTACATTAAAGTTATCTATGCAAACACAGCACACCACACACTCAGTAAATACTTGCTGAATGAGCGAATGAAAAATTGTGATTGTGGGTCTTAAGAGGTCTTTCTGAAGGACTGAGAATTGAAACTTACAGTTAACCTGTCCTACAGCACATGAACATCTACAAAAATGATACGCTGCAATGTTCTTATAAAACAGTAACAGGAGAGAGAACATAAAAGTCCAAAAGTAGGGAGCTGATAAGTGATGAGACATCCATTTGATGGAATACCATACAGCCATAAGAAAGGAGTACAAAGATGGCGGATAATATGGAGAAATGGTCATGATTTGTCAGTTAGAGTAAAAAAAGTAGTTAAAAACGGTTTGTTTAACGTAACCTCATTTTGTTTTTGGTGAGCACATGAACACCTGCGTGCAAACACGTGGAAAAAAGAATAGAAGGAAAGGCAAGAAATGTTAGCTGGGAGTATCTCTGGGCAAGTGGAATTATGACAATTTTAACTTTTCTCTGCAGACATCCTGGTATTTTCCAAAATGTATTCACAATGATAAACTGGTATTTCTTTTGAAAAATGGGTGGGCATTAAGCCTGAATTTTGCTATCACATGGCATGGATTTACAGTTTTTTCCAATTCTAAGGCTGATTGTGGTGTCAGACTCACAATTCCTGTGAAGTTAATTATTAGGACCTCAATCAGCATTACCGCTTGTGTTTGAAAAGGCCTTACTCACCCCTGGGGTTGGTAAGTGTGGCTTCAGTGGCCTTGCCACCATCTCCGCAGCGAGTGTCATCAAAGGGGAGGCACTGGTCACCTGTTCCGGCGACCACCTCAGAGTTCTTGACAAGGTCCTTCACCACCACGGTGGACTTGATCTTAAACACCCGCCGGCTGTTGGTGTCCGAGAGGAAGACAGCCCCGCTCATGGGGTCTGTGGTCAGGTAGTACTTATGTGCCGGGCTGTGACTGGAAAATAAGGACATGCCAACTGGTGAGTGCTATCTTCCTTCCTATCGGCTAGCCAGAGATGTATGGCTTGACCCCACGCCAACAAGTCATGTGGGGATGGTGCCCCTCTTTTGGGTGATCGTTCCCCAATTTTTCGGACCCCAGCGGTTACCTTAACTATCCCTCTTACCTAACTACTAATACAAAAAGCTCTTGCCAATGACTGTGATGCCCAGCCCAGTGCCCTGTCCACAATAGGTACTTACTACACGTTTTCTTAAAAGGATTATCAATGAGGCTTACCACAGGTGGCTTGTAAATCCAAGCCAGAAACAAGAGAGGGCCTGACTTTAAAAAAACACTTCAAGAGTTTAAAACACAAGACCTTCTCCTGAAAGTTTTTGTAGCAGCCCCACCCCCTCCTCAGGACTGACTGATAAGGCCCTGGCCACATGGGACTCCTAGTCAGTGGCCATGGAGTCTTCTGTCAACCCTCGCGTTATACTTCTCAGTGGCCCAGCAGTCTCCCTTCTGCAGTCAGAGGTAATGAACTGCAGGATTAGTTTATAATTTGCAGCAACACCCAAGGAAAAATAAATAAACCAAGAGAGTAGTTCTGATGATAGTTCCATTTCTAGAAATCAGTCATCACGACAAGGCTATGCTGACAGAGGAAAGCAAAGGCAGCCGCGGCTGTCTGGAGGGCTGCAGAGAAAGGGGGCTACCCCTCGGCACATGGTGGCAAAGAGGCACAAGCTTAGGCATCAGATCGGTCTGGGTTCCCCGTCTGGCTCTGCCATTTCCAGGTTCTGAAACTTGGGCAAGTTACCTGGCCTTCTGGGTCTCAATTTTTCTTCATCTGCAAAATGGGGTATTAACAGCCACCCTGTCGGTGTACTGAGACAATTATGGAAAATTGTATGCGAAAGATATTTAGCGTAGTACATGGCACATGGTAGATACTCAATAATTGTAACTGTTCTTTTAAGTCCTAGTCATTATGTCTGTTTTTTGCAGCTGGAGACGACGACAGACTAGGTGTCCCTTATTAAGCCTGAATTTTCCTATCACATGGTATGACTTTACAACTTCTTCCACGTCTAGGCCAAGTCAGAGCTGGAATCCTAACTCCTGGAAACTAATTTTCAGTTCCTGTGCACGGCCAGCCTCAAAGTGCATCTTAATACTGGTAGCCCCTTCCAAGTCTCCAGCATGTCTTCTGATTCAAGGGACTCTGCCTCCATTCAGGTTGGATGGCCCAGCACTGGCCATTTCCACTGGATGGTGGGATGTGAACCATGCTGGGGATTCAGAGGGCAGACGGAGCAGTGCCTAGAGCACCGGCAGGGCAGACACACTGTACAGTCCTTCAAGATGCAAGGAGGACAATCAGAAGAGTCTAGAAGGAAGCTATCTTCTGTTTTATCGGGCATGTAAGTTTTAGGCCCTTTTGAAAAACAAAATTTTGTTTTACAACTTGGTGTCTGTTGAATTACATATGAAGACTAGGGCATCATAATCTTTTCAGTGTCAAGGTCCCTGAAGGTCTTAATCTGGCACCAACCGTCGGTCATCCTCACCACCCCTTGCTCTGGGTGCTGTCTTGGGGACTGGCTGCTTCTTAATGGGGCCAGATTCCCAGACCTAAGATTTCCCTGTTGGTTTTCTCTCTCTCAATGAGACTATGGTGACGTGATTTTCTCCAACTTCCTTCTTCTCTGGCCCTAACATGCTTGTCCCCTCACATCATCCTTTTCAAAAAAAAGGCAGGTCTCTCTGCCTGCAGCCTGGGTCCTCCACAGGCCATTCTTCCTTGTTGTAACCCAGATCGTCACGTCACCCCAATGCCCTCCCTTCCAGGACGCCCCATGGTTTATAGGCTGACTTTAGACTCCCCAGCCTAGCAACACACTCTGCTGCTGCCTCGTCTCCTCCGGGACGCCCTGCGGTCCATCTGTACTGACCCCTGGTCCCATACACACACCTCTGCACCTCCCTGTACCTGCCGTTCCCGCTCTGTGCAGTGTCCCGTCCCCTTCCCTTTCCAGCTTGCTGAACTCCTACTTATTCTTCAGGCGTCAGCTCAGTGGCACCTTTTCTGGCAAAACCTTCCCTAACCCTTGTGTGTGGAGATTCGTATCTGCTCATAACCGGGTTACAAGACACTTCACATAAGGCCATGGCTGTTTATTTATGCGGCTTTCTCCCAAATCTGACAGTCAATACTTGAAGGGAAGAGATGGGATTTTATTCATATTTGTATTTCCAATGTTCAGCTTGATGCCTTCTAGGGCATAGCTGTCACTTGTTTTAAATGGATGGTATCTGCATTTTGAGTTTATTTAAATGCCATTTTCATTCAAATTACTTGGGTGTTTCTTTTACTTCTCTTTTGGGGAAAACGGGTAACAGGATAGACGTGCTCTTTATGTTGGAATGTCCCCTGTGACTTACCCTCTAATGCAGCACAGATTTGATCTTCCCAGATGACACTGATTCTGGCTACATAAAATGCAGTGACCTTAGATCCCACTCTGCAAATCGGAGCAGCCCTGATCTCTCTGCTTTCGTGATGACAGCTGCGAGGTGAGGGGGGACGGAGATCATTTCATTTCTCTGTGCATCACTCATGATAAACCAGTGCTATCCACCTTGGCAGGAAGTGTGTCCCTGTGGGAGAGTGGTAGGGGCCCTGTCCACTTAGATTAGCCCCCTGACTTTCTGGCTCATGTCTTCTTGCATTGACCCAGAGAAGTGCCATTCATGTACAGTTTCTCAGCTCAGTGAATTCCAGAAGGTGGTACCGGCAGGACTGTCTCAGGGAGTCTGGAAGAACTGTGGCCCATCTTCTGTGCTCAAAGACACCTTTGAAGGCTGGTGGTCAGGTTCGTGTAGGGGAAAGAACACTAGCTTTGAACTTAGAAGATGTGGGTTCTCATTGGAGCAAGTCCCCTAAATCGCTCATACTGTAGGTCACTTGGCTGTCAAATGATGAAGTCCCTGCTCTGCAGTGGCACGGGCTTGTCATCAGGATCGGATGAAATTACACATCTCAACAGCCCTTTCCAGTTGGTAGAGCATTTTGGACAGTCTTCGACACCGTCCTTCCTCATGCCACCTGCAGCGGGAGCAGGACGTGGACTCCCGCTGGGGGCAGGGCCACCACTGGGTGGAACAGAGCTTGGAGAGATGACTGTCACTGCTACGAAGGCATCTGCTACTACCTCTGGATGTGTGTCCTGTCGCAGACACCATCCTTGAGCTTTGCATGCACAGCCTGACCTTCCTCACAACTGCCATGTAAGGCACGTGCTTTTTTTTTTTTTTAAATATTTCAGAAAACAAAGACCACCAGAGGTGACATGCCTTGACCAGGGCTAGAGACTGCTCGGTGGCACGATGGGTTTCTGACTCCAGTCTTCTTGACCCAAAGGCTGCGTTCTTCCTACTTCCCCCTGCTGCCTCTCCAGGCCTAGGAGACGCCACTGCCCTTACCCACGGGCAGCATCTGATCACGTCCATGTCCTGAGATCCAGTTCCAGCATCATTTTGTCTGAAATGCCGTCCCAGGATCCTCAGGCCCCTCATTCCTCCCCTGGAGAGCTGGCCACTTGCCTTGTTGTGTCACCAGGCCCTTAGCAAATATACTTTTCCTACCTGTAGGGCTTTAGGACCCTGTTCTACTTAGTTGTTTGTCTCCTCAGTAACATCTTGAACTCTCCAAGGGCAGGGACCAGCTTCGAGTCCCTGCTGCTTGGCCCTGGGCTGGTGCCAAGGAAGTGCTCCAGAGAGGTCTACACTCTCATCCCTCAGTGAATGAATGGCTCTCCCCCTTGCTGGGAGCCTACAGAGGAAATAACAATGTGACGGATCTTACGGTGATGGTTCTCAAACATGGTCACACATCAGATGCACCAGAAAAGCCTCAAAAAGAAAAGCCTCATCCACAATATCTGAAGAGCCTGAGCATCTGTCCCTTTAAGATCTCTACAGGCAACTCTGAGGCACAGCCAGATTTGGAAACTGAGGCCTTAGAGCCAGGCTCTTCCAATTTTAATATGCAGATGAATCACCTGGAGGTTGTGTTAAAATGCAGATTCCAGTTCAGCAGTTCTGAATTGTGGCCTGAGAGCCTATATTTCTAGTAAGTTCTTAGAAGATGCCAGTGTGGTCTGTCTGCTTGCTTCGAGCACCAAGGCCTTAGAGTACTCTCAAAACCACGGAAGGTGTCCTCCAGCAGAAAGCTCAGGCTCAGCTTGGCAGCAGGAACCGTGTCTGAGTCACTTTTGATTCCTAGTATCTGGAGCCCCAATGGGCAGAGAGCAGGGTCACAGCTTTGTTTCCTGAGTCCACTGTGAGACCCGCATTCTTTTCTACTTCCATAAACATGAACTTGGCACCTCTGGAAGCTGTGTATACACTTGGAGGCTATAAGGGTATCATTCCTGAAGTTCATGAGGTCCAATCAAGCCTCACAGTGCTCTCTTTCTGGATGGTGTAGGGAATTTCCTGATAGGAACTAGAGGCAATCCATTCCCTGCTTCTGAGAAAATTCTCCCTTTGTCTCAGAGTAACCAGCATCCTTTGACCACATTTGTGGCGGCCCAGGTAGAACCTGATTTACTGGTTCTTAGAACGAGTGGAGAGAGCTGCAAAGACAGGAGTTCAAATACTAGTTCTACCACCCACTTGGTAGGCGATGTTGGGCAAATCACTTCATTACTCTGAGCCTTAGTTTTTTCACCTAAGAAATGGGGCAAATCAACTATATTAAAGGGCTACTCTAAGGACAAAACTGTATAAAGATGATAAATCTCTGTGCAGAGTGCCAGTGCCATTAAGAAATAAAAATGCCCGGGGGTGTCTGGGTGGCTCAGGTGGTCAAGCATCTGACTTCTGTTCAGGTCATGATCTTGCAATTTGTGAGTTTCAGCACCACATCAGGCTCTGTGCTGACAGCTTGAAGCCTGGAGCCTGCCTGAGATTCTGTGTCTCCCTCTCTCTGTGCTCCTTACCCGCTTACGATCTCTCTCTCTCTCTCTCTCTCTCTCTCAAAAATAAAGATTAAAAAAAAATTTTTTTTAAAGAAATAAAAATGCCCAATAAATGGCAGCTGGTCACCTGGAGAAACCTTCAGAGTATTTATGTTACTGCATAATGGAAGAGCCAAGTACGTCAGACTTAATACTGTCCTGCCCAACCTATTTCCTGGGGGAAGTTAAGAGCTTTCTGTTGGAGCTAACTTAATACGTTGATGGAGATTGATGGCGACCTGAGTTCAAATGTGCTTCTGAACAAGAGGCATCAAGCATCCTACATCACCCTGGGGAAGAGATCTAGGAGGAAACGAGGATCCTTGTTCCCTGAAGGGGTCCACAGAAGAAGATGCCCAAAGGCTCAGGGATCCCTGCACGGAGCATGACCTATGTGGCATGGAGGCTGAAGAGCTGGAGGCAGGCAAGGCTGCCCTGGGGAGCATTACACAGACTGCCATTCCTGGGAACAGCTGAGATGGTACATGCTCATGGACAGAGAGGATACGATTTGAGAATTTTTAATCTATCTCTGACATTTATGAATGGGGACACCAAGGCCTGGCACATTTATGAATGGGGACACCAAGGCCTGGCAAGGGGAAGGGATTTACCAATATCCAGGTGCCAGTTAAAATCAGAGCTCAGACCTAGGTCTTTTCACTCTAGGTTTTCTTTAAAAAACTGGAGAAGGCAGGGGTGCCTGGGTGGCTCAGTCGGTTAAGCGTCCCACTTCGGCTCAGGTCATTATCTCACGGTTCATGGATTCGAGCCCCGCATCGGGCTCTGTGCTGACATCTAGCTCAGAGCCTGGAGCCTGTTTCGGATTCTGTGTCTCCCTCTCTCTCTCTGACCCTCCCCTGTTCACGCTGTCTCACTCTCTCTCTCAGAAATAAAAAAAAAAAAAAAAAAAAGAAACTGGAGAAGGCAGAAAGAAATTCCTTTTTTCCTTCCACTTAGTCTTACTTTAGAAATAGTTTTTGGCACCTGAGAAAATGATGAATGAGGGAGGGTGGGAAACTGGCTTTGAAATCATGCCATGGATGTATCGAAAGATCACTAGACATAGAAAATAAAGGCACCAAACCACAGCTCCCACGGTTGACAGATGAGGAGACTGGAAGCCAGAAAAGCCAGGTGCCCAACCCAGTGCCATGGGACAAGTGACACCAAAGGAGACAAGAACCCTGACTTCCTGAGTCTTCCCAGCTCGGTCCCCTGTGGCCCAATTATGTCCCAGGCAGTGACCGCCACTCACTGAAGGTTTCAATGTGAAACGCTCAGTTTTCATCCAAGATCTTCATGTGAAACGTACTTCTATGTTTCCTCTAAAACTGAACTTGAAGGGATGTATCAGTGTACAGTTCAGTATCAGCCATATAAAGCTCACTAAAAATTCTTTCAGATTTCCGTGTCAGGAAAAAGAATGAGAAGTGAGCAAAATTTCCCATTTCTGATAATACAAACCATGAGAATAGTTACGTTTCCCTGTTTACTCTGGCTGTCAGGAAGTCTAGGGTCTGATCTGACATACAATCACACATATGTGTTTCTTCCTTTTTTTTGGTTCCCAACTTCTACTTAATTTACTTTAAGTCACGTATCTTTGATTGTAAGAGGACAGAATTCCTTTTTGGGAAAGCTGACACCATCATCATCATATAATTGTTATGATGATGATGATGATGATGATGATGATGATGATGAAAAATAATAATAAAAGCAGCCATGTCTGGAGCTCCCTTCTGTGCCTGGCACAATGCTAGGTATTTCACAAGTATCCTCTGTAACCCTTAAAATGGCCTCCAAGAGAGATTTTGTTAACCTCAAGTCAAAAACTAAAGCTTAGAAAGATGAAATGATGTTTTTTTTCCAGGTCGCACAATAGGCAGGGGGAGGGAGGAGGGCTTCAATTTTCTCGTCTGTAAATTGGATGTGTTGTGAGTACTTAGTTCACAGGGTGCTTTGGGATGAACTGCTATAGTCCAAGTAAATCCATGAACCCTCTCTCTGCCTCACACTAAATGTTCTATCCATGTTACTTATAATTATTATCTTAAAATAATACATATGATTGTTACATTGATACTATATATCTAATTACATAGATACAGATTTAATCGTTATTAGAGTTTGGGTCTGCCTCTTTGCACCATCGTAAGATTTTCTTTTATTCCAACGCAGCATGTAGCCCATGAGAGCCACCTCTGTAGCCACCCCAGCTCCATCTGCCCATGGCTGCCTCATGTCACCCAGATGTGTGTGAGGCAGGGGACTCTGAAGTGACTGTTACCCAGGACTCAGGAAAGTGCCACAAAGACTGCTGATGAGCAGACATTTCTCTTGGCGTGTCTGATGAGAGGTGTCACTTCTGCCTGCTGCGGCGTCACTGTGAGCCTATGTGACAAGCCCACTCTGTGACCAAGTTGCTATTTGAGGCCTGCTATTTTGGGTGGTTCATATGGTCTAAACATTCCTCCCCAGTCTGCCCTTGAGGGCAAAGTTTCTGGTGAGGTCACCTAGCATCCCAGTCACCAAAGCCAAGGCACCTGGAATGCCCACAGAAGGTACAAATCCGAAACCTGTCTTGGTCCAAGTTCCTCACCTGATCGAGATGTTCTCAAGACGTCCCATTGTGACCATCGAAGCCACTCAACACAGTTAGGATGATGTCCTCATTTACTCCAAGGATAAACGGACCAGTGTTCAAATTACTATGCCAAGGTTAAACCTGTTTCCCCTACAGTTTCAGTCTGTTGTGTCCACAGGCTGACAGTAACTGCTACAGTTTGCTAGAGATTAAAGGAGTTTGGGCTCTTGTCCCCCACCCCCACCCCATTATTAATGACTTCCTCTCATTGTAACTGATTACCCCCAATCAGTTCCAGTCACACAGGATTCATTTGCTATTCAGCCATCTGAATTTGACACGGGCAGCTTACCACACAACATGCAACAAGGCAGAGGAGAGACAGGAAATTCTCCACTGGTTGGCTTACCTATGTCTGAAATCTTTATTTCTGACAGAAGACAGGAGAGCAGGGAATAGAAGAAAGAATGAGGTGTTAGCAGCGGGGTTAGAAGCATTATTAGCAGCCTGAGAACTTGACAGCAATGGTACTGTACAATACTATAATAAATAAAGACTTAGCAGCTATGACACTGATTTATTTTATATTGGATATTACTTGTCAGTGAGCTCACTTACAAGCAGCTACATATCACAGAAGAGGCATGGTTTCACCTGCACCACTACCGCCGACTTCGGGGAAGGGTTTGAGGCTGACACATGTGGCTGCTCTCACCGGAGCTAAGACAGAGGCTGCAGCAGCTGATCCCTCCCCTGTTCAGAGACACAGTCTCAGAGATACGCGTGCTGACTGCTGCGTCTCTGTCGGTGTGCACACTGCCCTACAGAGGGTATTCAAAACCTGCGTAGCCCACCATGCTCCTCCTCATGACAGAATATAGAACTGGAGATGTACCATAATTAGAAGGGAGGGGGTGGAACAGGGAGACAGGCCGGGAGGAAAATACATTATGATGATAACATACTGATAAATTTATTTTTCTTTCCAAATTTCATTTCCTCCTCCCTTCTCTACTTATTTGGCTTCCATGATCTCCCCTAAAATGTGGGAGGGAAGCAGGAAAATGGGGTGTCCTATTTGAAGATGTGACAATGGGGGCCCAGAGTGGGTAAGCATCTTGCCCACAGCTGTACAGCTTCTCTGCAAGGTGGGCTGACCCCCTAGTCTGTGGCTCTTTCTTCCTATCACACTACAGGAGATGGGAAGACAGTGTGAGCAGCTGACTAGAGCAGACAGGCTTATGGGTTCCTTTTTCCCTGACAGATGTCTGTGGCAGTGAAACTCATAAAACAGAGAAGAAAGGCAGAGAATATTCCATTGGTGGTTCTCACTAAGCCTGATATCTCATTTCCTATGAGTCCATAGAGTTCAAGCTTCTGATTCTTGTCATGGCCAAAGGCCTTCTGCTTCATTTCTGCCTGTGTGTGGGGGTGACGATGAACCCTTTCCTCTTGAGGGCCGCCATGACTGTGGTCAGTGAGCAAGCCCTCCCTTCCCTTTACATGCGCACTGCAGAGGCATTCTCAGCAGGCATTTTCAGCAGGCAATTACCTCCCGGGAATAACTTAACAAGGCATTAAAGCCAAAGTGGCCCTCTTTGGGTCAGGTGACAGTTCTTTGGCCACACAGAGCTGTGTGATGGACTTCTGGGTTTGGATCTGCCACCCTAGAAGCTGGACCTTGGGAAGATTCTTTAGATTCCCCACTTCTCCTTTGTGTTGTTTGTCAAGGGCAACAGTGACACGTATCTTGCAGGATGGTTATACTAGGCAAATAGCTGGGACTTCACAGAAGTGAGTTTCCTTTTCCCTGGCCAGTTTGGAGAAAGGCTTTCCAGCTCTCAGGCCTTTCCTGTTTACATGAACCCCTGCCCAGGACACGGGCAGATCTGACTCCCTAAAGCAGTTCTGAGGAACTTGCTGCAATTCCTCCTGAAAGGGCAGCCCTGTCTCTAACCACAGCTTCTCTGTGACCCTAGAACCTAACCTGTGGCAGTGCTCTAGTTCTAAAATGACCCGCTTTAGGGAGTCTAGAGAAAACACAACCCACCAGGCCCTTCCCTGAGCTCCAAGTGTGGCTGTGCTCCCCCGCCACCGCTGGGATGGGGAGAAAGAAAAGGCAGAGTCAGCGGGCTCTGCACCGTGCTAGGAGCACAGAGGCGCTGCCCGATTTCAGCCCATGGGCCTTTATCTCAGGACCCGGCAGCTGAGGAGGGCTGCTCTCACTTGGATCAGTGTTTAGTACCAGGGCCAAACCTGCTAACACTGGCCTTGTCCATTCGGCCATCTTTGTCCTCGCAAGAGGACTCGTGAGACTAATTCCAATCTGTTTGGTGCCAGGAAACAGAAAGAAGCTCAAGGGCTTCAAAGAGTCTAATTCCTGGTGGTCAGCAGCCTTCTACATCTCCTGGGCGCCAAGGATACCCCCTGGCCCCACCAGCGGTTGGTCTTCCTTTTGGTGCCTCCCTGGAGACCAACACCTGCTTCCCCGGGGCCCTCAGCTTATCATTTAGCACTGAGTTGGAGAGTGAGAAGTCTTGGATTGGACTCTGACGGCTGAGGCTCCTCTGGGTGTCGTGGGTAATGCTAGGTGGGCCCCACGGGATAGCCAAGGGACAGTGTTAGCAAACGTGACATACCTCAATTCCAGGATGTTGGTGACATTCCCAGAGGGGAAGATCCTTCGGATGTAGTTGAAATCTCCCACGTAGAGGCTACCATCGGAGCCACAAGTCAGGGCCACAGGAGCCAGGAGTTTGTTGCCGTCAGCAAGGCCATTGCAGCTGGGGCAGGAGATGCTTCTCCGGCGCCCATTGCCCATGATGCTCCCGATGACAGGTGGCTGCTGAGACACAAACTGGTTCTCGCCATTCCCTTTGTGTAAGATGCCTGGGACAAGGACAGAAGAACAGAATCAATCACCTGTGGAGCAGGAAATGGCTCTCTTCTGTGGCCGACCACAGATTTGCCTTGATTTTGCAACGAATGCAAGATCTCTGCCTACCACTTCCAAGACTCGCCCCCCCACAAGGCTGCCACACTCCCATCATGAAACCCAGAGTGTCCTGAACAGACTCTGCTGCCTTCCTGATTGAACGCTCTCAACAACTCTGTATGACAGGTATGACTGTCCCCTCTGGATGAACGGGGGGAACAGACTAGTGGCTCACCTGAGCTCACACAGAGAGTAGTCAAAGCGCTCTTCAGTCCAGGCCCTTAATCATTCAGCTCCACTCCTTCTCAAACAGCCAGTACACATCTCATATACCTAGTCCCCATCTCTACTACGGCGTGTTTTTTTTTTTTTTTTTTATTACCCTGGCATGCTTTTCTCTCTTTAGACTGAAACCATGTTATCTCCCTCTCTATATCCCCAGTGCCTAGTGCAGAAGGTGACACAGAGTAGATCTCAGTAAGGGCTTATAGAAATGCATGAGTGAAGTTCAGTCTCTTCTCACCAGGGTAGAGACAAGAGACCTGGGTTTTTACCTGGTTTTGCTCCTAATGGGCTGATCCCAGATGTTGTACAGGCTTCCCCACTGCTTTAACTGCTTGGATCTCCATTTCCTCACCAGCAAAATGAAGGGACTGACCTCAGTGACTTGTAGGCTTCATCCCATATCCACACTGTTTATTTGGGGCCCAGATCATCCTTAATCTCCCATATTATTGCCACAGTCCCCCAAATGGACGCTGCCTCTGACCTCACTCCTTCCATATTGAAACCTGAATGAATTTTGGGTTTCTGGTCACATGAATCTTCTTCCAGGCTGTCACCTATCAGCTCTGTCTTTTATTAAATAGGCATCTTTCATTTTTATGTAGTCTAATCAAATCACTTTCCTACTCTAATGTTTGTGCTTTTTTTTGGTTTTAGGGAATCCTTCCTTGAGACCATAAAGATATTCTCTTGTGTTTTCTTCTATTAAAGTGTTATCTTTTAAATTTAGATCTTTAATTAATCTTATTTATTTTGTATGTAGTGTGAACTTAATTTTACTATTCTCTACCCATTAAGCCAGTTTTTCCAACACAATTTCTAAAATAACTATCCATCTCCACCGATATCTGATGTTACCTGTGTCATGTGCCAGTTTCTATGTGTGTCTGGAGTGTAGCAGAAACCGCAGCCATCCACAGGTATCCGTCCTGTCCCCCATCCTTTTTCTGCAGCCACAGAACCCCCGATGTTTGGCCGGGCAGGTGACTCTCTGGAACTGCCTACACTTAGCAGGTGACTAAGTTCCAGCCAGTGGCGTGGAAATAGAAGTGGGGTGGGTAGCTGTTGGGAGGTGTCCTTGCAAAGGACAGGGCTTGCCCTTAGCCCTTTTCCTCCTCCTTGCTGGCTGGGATGTGGATATGGAGGCTGGAGCTTCAGCGTCACCTTGAACCATAACCTTGGGGATGGAGGCCTGAGTAGAGCAGAGGGATGGGAGGTGCTTGGGTCCCTGAGCCTTCAGGGTGCCAGGCCAGCCCTGGGTCACCCACCTCCAGACTTTAAGGTGAGTGAGAAACAAACTTTTAACCTGTTTGGAATTCTGTTACACTCATGGCCCAAACTATTCCTAATGACTACTTACAGGTCAGTTTCTGAACCCCGTGTTCTGTCCCATAGAATCTACTTATCTGCTCCGGTGCCTGCACCGCACAATTTTGGAGACCGTGGTTTCTCTAAGATAATTTGGCACCTGGTGGTGCCTCTTTTTTCTTTTTCTTTTAAAGGCTGTCTCCGCTATTTACAAATCTTTATTCTATCATACATTTTAGAATTAGTTGGTTAGTTTTTCCTTAAAACTTTTTGTTTGTATTCAAATCCGGTTTTGTTAAAATTATTTGGCAATGTTAGTAGCAGTACAAAGTTTTTGACTCTGACCGCTGGACACGTTTAGACACGAATTTATGTTTTTGGTCTAGTATAGGTTTGAGTGCAGGTACTTTTCTAAACCTTTTGCCCTTCCTTTCAGTACCAAATGGCAAAGTGCCTTAAGTTTCTCTGTCTTCAGTATTCTACTACTTGTAAAAACAGAAATCTGTAGGGGCGCCTGGGTGGCTCAGTCGGTTGAGCGTCCAACTTCAGCTCAGGTCATGAACTCATGGTTCGTGGGTTCGAGCCCGTGTCAGGCTCTGTGCTGACAGCTCAGAGCCTGGAGCCTGCTTCAGATTCTGTATCTCCCTCTCTCTCTGACTTTCCCCTGTTCATGCTGTCTTTCTCAGAAATAAATAAAAACATTTTTAAAAACTTAAAAAAAAAAACTGAAATGTTTAAAAAAAACAAGAAATTTGTAAAGTAAGATTGAAAAAAAATCCATAGATTCAAAAATTCTCTGCAAATATTAAGAACATGCGAAGTATATTAAAGATACAATGTGGTGGTTTTGAGTGGCATTCAGTGCCTCTCCAGACTGGGCGGGAGATGTCTGACATCATAAGCATAGTTGTCCCGTCCCGGAACACGGACAAGGTGGGCTATCTAAAATACGGAGCTGATTGTGTCACCTGCATGCTTGAAACCTTCCAGAGGCTTGACATGTGCCTCCGGATGAAGTTCAAAGTCCCAATCTTCACACCCTGGGCTCCAGCAGCTCAAGCCTTGGCTTTTGCTTCAGCTCTTGCCCTCATTTCATCCTTTGCTCAAACCACAACAAACCATCTCTCCAATGACTCCTCTTTCAGGCTTCTGTGCTTTGGCATGTGCCTTCTGCCTAGAATGTTCTCCCCGCCTGATACATAGGGCCAATTCTACAGACCTTTTGAGACTCGGTTCAGAGGCTCTCTCCAAAGAGACACCTTGCTGAACCAGGAAGCTGAGGTGCTGTCCTCCAAGCCCCAGTGTCCTGTGCTTTTGTGATGGCATCGTCCATGATGGAATTATCCACGGCACAGCCTGGAGACTGCCCGGGAAGTATTTGCATCTGACCAGAACATCAACTCTCGAGGCCTTTCATTTCTGCGTCCCCACTGCCTAGCTGTGACAAGCACAGAGCAGCCTCCCGAGCAATATCTGTTGACTAAGCCTTCTGATCACAGATCACACATGAGCCCGTATAATTTGAAGTGTCTGTTTTTTATTTTCTACCTGGCAGGGCATGAAGGATATGAGACAAGGGTCACCCCGTGGCCCGGCTCCTGGAATTCTATGAACGCACTTACCACTTTGGATGTTGAGGGCATGATGTTTGTCTAGGCTCCATCCTCCCAGCTTAGAAGCATCGATTTCATAGCCCTGCAGCACTGCTGTTCTTTTTTCCCAGAGGATCAGATCTGGGCAGGATTCGTACTCATAACCCACAGAAACTGTAGGAAACAAAAGGTGTAAAGTGTACAGGTGAGCAAAGTCTCTTTGGCTTTGATCTGCATGCAAGGCTCTGGCTTGCCTTTTGTAGAAAAGGAAAAAAGGTCCTATTTCTAAGTGTAGTACTAACACAGAGATACCGAGTCTTCATATCCTTTTTTAAAAGAACAATTGTGCATAATTAGGAAAGGTTTTTTTAAAAAGCATTAAATAATTTTAAAAGGACCCAGGAGAATCAATTCCCAAAAAATAACCCTTCAGTATGGAAAATACTTCAGGCACAAACTCTTCACTGTAGCATTATTTATTATAGTACAGATGGGAAGTAAGCTAAAAGTTTAAAAGGGGCAACCGGGTGAGTCCACACAATGGGGCCCCTGGGTGGCTCAGTCGGTTACATGTCCGACTTTTGATTTTGGCTCAGGACATGATCTCAGGGGTGTGATATTAAGCCCGACATTGGAGGGTTCCATGCTGAGCATGGAGCCTGCTTGGAATTCTCTCTCCCTCTGCCCCTCTCTAGCTCGCACACTCAATAAATAAATAAATAAGTAAATAAATAAATCAGTCAGTCAGTCTTCAAAGTGTACCCACTTGAGGAATATTATGCAGCCACTGGATACTTTGGTTATGAGGATAGTGGGGTGTCATGAAAAATGCTTATGGAATAATGCTAGGTTGTAAATACAGTATTCTATCTAGGCTTAAAAAAACTACACACACACCAACTGTAAACGAGGAAAGAAAAGAAATGTAAATGTTAATAAGTAGTTGTTTTATAGAAACAGGTATGGACTTAATTTATATTTTTGTCCGTTCATCAAAGTTTTATGAATGATAATGGTATTACTTTACTAAAGAAAAAAAAAATCAGTTGTTTATAATGAATCCTGGGAAAAAGAGCTCAGTTAGGGTACTCTGAAGGCTGGAAGTCACTCTGAGGTCTCCAAGCTTGAAAATCGCCTGGTTTCACTTCTGTTTCATAAATCCAGAGCTCCTCGGAAGGGCACCGGGATGCAGGCTAACCGCGGCAGCAGTCCCAAAGCTGCATTTGTAAACAGCCCTGTACCTGCCCTGTGGAAAGGAACCCGTGGAGACAGGAATGCATTTCTTTCAAGCATCTTTCTGTGCAGACACTATCCGTCAAGAGGGCAATATCCTACCACATGCTCAGGACAGGAATTAACAAGTGGGCAGCCCCTTAAAGGTTTCTTTAGGTGCCGTAAAAGATTGTTAGCCACCTATGGCAAGAGGGACATCTTCCCTGTGACCATGAGTCCCTTAAGCAGCCTCTATGCCTCCTATTGGCCACCTCAGGAAAGTGAGCCTCTGTCCCTGAAGTCCCACTGTGCAGACACTTCCCTGTGTCCCTGGCTGGTGGACACTAAGGATACCCATTTCACCTGAAAAGAGGTTGCAAGGCTTTATTGCTTCTGATGAGACCTCAGAAGTAGTTTGAGTTACAGAAGGGAGAGTGAACAGAAAGAGATAGGCCCTTCCCTCCCAGCATGCCCCTGTGTGGTGAGGTGGGATGCAAAACTACAGGCAGGACTGGGATGAGTCCAGGCTTGAGCCCAAGCCCTCGCCTCTCCGGGCCTCAGCTTCCTCTTGCAGAACCCGGGGATGATTTCTGACTCACAGGGTGGATGTGAGGATTAAGTGGGATATTAACGTGCAGGGCAGCACACAGTCCAGAGCAGGTGTTCAACAGACATTCTCTCATTGACTGCCTGCCTTTCCTGCCTCCCTTCCTCTCTTTCCTTTTACAACATTATTTCTCTTCTTCCTCACCCTGCCTTTGCTAAATCAAATAAGGGAATGAAACTGGAGTAGGTTTCAAGATGAGACAGAATTTCCTGGGCTGATACTCTACATGCTTGGGGGATTAGCCCCGCGGGGGTTAGGTCTACTAACAGGCCAGCTCTGGACCATTCCCGGGACGCTGCTATATACGGAAGCTGGAATGAGCACAGCCAGCCCCTGAGGCCCGACGTCTGAGCAGGTTGGGGCTCCAGGTGAGGCCACAGTCACCTTCTGTTTCATCTTAAAAACAGAAAGAAACAACTAGGAAGGGGGCACCTGGGTGGCTCTGTCAGTTAAGTGTCTGACTCTTGATTTCGGCTCAGGTCATGATCTCACAGTTCATGAGTTCAAGCCCCGCGTCGAGCTCTGTGCTGACAGTGTGGAACCTGATTAGGATTCTCTCTCTTCCTTTCTCTCTCTCAAAAACAAATAACTTTAAAAACAACAACAACGACAACGATGATGAGAGAATCTTCTGATTGCAAATGAGGTAAAAACGCCAACAGACTTCCTGATGAAGAAAGAATCTTAGCTCCTGCACCTCAATAACTCTGAAGAAACGCAGGAGCTCCAGACTCCCACACTTTTCATGGGTGAGTTCAGGCCAGATGTCTGTGAGGGGGCCACAGCTGCACCTTCATGGCACAAAGCCCCTTTTAGCAGTCACACACCACCACAGCATTTTTCAAGGGCCCTTCTGCTTTGGTACCCCCACCCTTTAAAAAAAAAAAAGGTCAACTTTTCCACATTCAGGTTTTTGAGTACACTCTTTTATTTAGGTCATGGATGGCCACCAAAAAGTCTTGAAGGCCAGCTAAGCCGTAGGTATTTCTTTTTTTTCTTTTTTTAAATTTATTTCTGAGAGAGAGAGAGAGGGAGATAGTGTGAGCAGGGGAGGGTCAGAGAGAGAGGGAGACACAGAATCCGAAGCAGGCTTCAGGCTCCGAGCTAGCTGTCAGCATAGAGCCTGACGTGGGGCTCGAACCCAGGAACCGTGAGATCATGACCTAAGCTGAAGTTGGGTGCTTAACCAACTGAGCCACCCAGGCGCCCCAAGCCGTAGGTATTTCTGACAAGAGGAAGGGAGGAAGAAGGAGCAAGGGAGGTGGAAAAAGAGTCCCACGTCCCCAAGTGTTACTGCGTCTCTGAGGACGGCCTAGAGTCCCGGGGCTGAGAGGCTTACCGAAGGCTTCCGAGAGCCCAAACACCTTCTGGTTGTAGACATCCGTCTTGTCCCAGATGAAATAATAGGACAAGTCCGGGGCCGCGGCAAACCACTTCCTGAAGAGGCGGCCCTCCACTGCCACCATGAGGTGCACCTTCATGAGGTTGAAGGGGATGGTAGGGTGGGTGAGGCTGATCCTCAGGACAGATTTGTAGCCAGGGGTACGGCTGCTCAGGTAGCTCAGCCTCATCTTGCAGCCTGAGATAGCGATTTCCTCCCGCAAAGCCTAGAGAGACAGATTACACGGCAAGTGATGGTCAGGGACTCGTGGGAGGAGGGGAGCTGACAAGCCCCACGTACTCAAGAGGTGGAGGAGGAAGCAGAGACGGGGAGCAAGGGGGAAGGAGGAGAAGGAACTAGAAAGGAGAGAAGAAGGTGGAGGGGGCAGAGTGTGAAGAGAAGTAGGAGGAGGTGGGGAGGAGGGGACCAGGGGAAAAGGGAGGGAAGACGAAGGGTCTGAGAGTCACGAGGCCGGGTTCCGGACCAACTCCATGGGGTACAGCCCTGCCCCGTTCCGCGCGGATGACGATGCTCACCCTGCTGCATTAGTGAGAGGGACGCATGAGGTAATGCGTGTAAAATATTTATCATCATGTTGCCTCACATCTACTAGCTGTGTCATCCGAGAAACGCATGCAAGCCGCCGACAGCCCGTCTCCACTCCGGAGTAGTGTGAGGACCGAGTAAGGTCACACAGATAAAGTGCCCAGCCCATAACAGGTAGTCAGCAGGACGATGGTGCTGGCGCGGGTGCTGCAGCCGCGGGTACTGTGAAGACAGACCTTTCCCTCAGGCTAATGTGACAGCTGCCTCAACAAGGACAGTTTCTCCCTCAAAACTCTTCTCAGATAAGACCCACAAATACTTTTCCTCTTCAGGAAAGTAAACAGAGACTGTGAGAGGTGGGCCAAACAATTACACAGAGTTGATGGCACGGTCTGCCAAGGGCCTGTGGCCAACACCTCCCTCCAGCTCACCCACGGAACGAGGTCGGACTGGTGGCATGGAGTTTCCGGGCCCCAGGGCTGTGCCAGATGAACAGAATGGTGGGGAAGGCGGCACTTTATCTACTGGGCGCAACGGGCTCAGTTCCAAGATGGAAACTTCGAATCAATGCCAGGATGCTCAGGCCCATGGCAAAAGCAGAGAACTTTTATCGGCTTGATGCTCTGGGCTCTGTTTCAAGAAGGGGACATTAAATCAATTGAGGCTAACATGTCCATTAAAAGGACAATGATTATTCTATTCTGGTGTTCCTGGAGAAATTGGGCCTTCGCAAAGAAAGCCTTTTCCTTTCTGTCCATATCATATATCACGGGTGGTGTGAAAACTCTCCCTGTCCCACTCTGAACACACAAAATTTGAGGGATGGGGCCTAAAGCAAAGCAACCTTCCTAAAAACCAGCTTGTAGGTTCTAGACAAAGCAGGCTCTATACCCTGGTGAACCAGAGGCAGGCTTCAAGGACCATCCTGACATGCTCATAAATATTTATCTTCCACATACCTTGTACAGTGTACATCTCCCAGTGCTTGCGAAGGCCAGCCAATGATAGGGTCGGGAAAACCCAGGAGCTTGTTTTCATATGTTTCATGAGTCTGATAATAAGTGAGGTTTGTGACCCAGGTGGGCTTGCAGACACCCAGCTCAGGGAGCACTGAGAACAGGGTGGGACCTTTAACCTCATTTGTTCTGAAGTCCCTGCTGCTGGGAAAATGTCTGCTGAAGCTGAACCAGGGCTGAGTAACAAATTACTTCTCTCCAGCAAGCTCTGTCTCCGCTGACAACCATTTCAAAAGAAAGGTCAGCCCGGTAGTTGGGCCAGGAGACCGCACTGAATCTCTAAAAGGAGTGAGGTTTTCAACCTGAGGGTGCAGGGAGCATTTCAAAATGGCTGTGTGTCCTCCTTGTGGGCTGGTGCCTGAAGCCAAACAGCAGGACACACACACACACACACACACACACACACACACACACACACACACAGATGTGTCTACTCAGCCGGGCATGAAACATACACACCAAAGTGTATATGCTCCCTGCTCCACAGGCCCCGGGAACCTATCAACATGCACATAGCCAGAGCTCTTGCTGGGTGAACGAGCGAGCCTGGGGCCTCTCCCTGCTGTCTCTCTTCCCTTGGCCTTTGTTTCTGCCAGTGGAGATTGGGCTGAGATGGAAGAAGACATGTGACTCTCCACAACTTTGTGAGGCCAAGAATCTATCTTGATTTCCATTTGATTAGAATGTATCTTTCCAAATTACTTCCTTTTGATGATAATTAAGTAAAGCACTTGTGTGTAGAGATTGGAGCCAGAGCATGCCTCTGGCATGAAGGCAGTGTGTGTAAAATAATCTTAAATAAGAATAATACTGGCGAGCATTTATTGAGCGCTTACTGAGTGCTACACCTTGTGCTAAAGCACCTCGTGTATATTATCTCATTTGATCTGTATTATGATGCTTGTCCCCTGCTCTTGATGGAACCTACCATCATAAATATTTTTCACAGAAATAATGAGAGGGGGGACATTGGAGGCTGGGGGAAAGGAAGTGGAAGCGAACTGGATGGCAGAGTGGAAAAGGCGTGGGAATGTATTATACACTCGAGTGGTGGGCCAGAAAGCTTCCAGCGCTCCTGTGTTCTGAGTGTGGAGGAGGGGTGGCCACCATACGCCATGGCTGCTGTGGGGTCTGGCAGCTGGATTCTGCATGGTGGGCTGAGGGGATCTCCCCTTCCCCTGTCCCTGAGACCCTCCCCACCCCCAAGGTGAAATGAAAGCATGGAGAAATACAGTTAATAAAGCTGGGTACCTGAATTTCTGGAACGATGGGGCCTTTCTCCGCACACGAGCTGGCGAAGGACGTCAGTGGGGATGGAGACACGACGGGGTTGGGGCGGGCGAAGTTGCTCAGGTCACAGCTGGGAATCTCGTTCTCCTCGTGTCGCATGATGATGGTTTCCATGACGAAGAAGCGATCCCAAGGCAGCCAGAGAGTGTGCTCCTGTGTGATGAAAGGTGCCCGCTCGAAACGGAGGATGACGGAGATGCCGCCATTGGTGACCAAGTCAAAGCTGTTGAGAGGGGGAGGGATGGAAAACAGGGGGGAGCAGGAAAAGCAGGGAACAGGAGATGAGGAGGAAGAGGAGCGGGGAAGGGGGATGGGTGGGTGAAGAGAGACATAAAGGAGAAAAAAATTACACCAAAGGGTCTGAGCACTTGTTGAGGGAACCCTAAAACCTGCAGCCTTCATTATAACCACAAACAGTAACAGAGATTCCAGAAAGCATTGGTTTTTGGGAAAGTGATTCATTACAGAGATTTTACCAAAACCAACATTAATAATCACTGCTATGGAGAGCCATTTGCCAGGACACAGGACAGCTGCTTCCGGTACTGAGGGCCTCTTAGAGCTGAAGCCCAGTGAAAAGTCAGCAGAATAAAGTGGAACAAATCCTGCCCTGGTATTAGGAGCCTAAGCCTAGTCCTGCCTCTGCCATGAACTACTGTGTGATCTTGAGCACATCACTCAGCCTCTCTGATCCTCAACTTTCTCATCTATAAAATGAAAAAGTTCAAATGGATTTTTTATTCAAGCATATTTAACATACAGTGTTATATTCATTACAAGTATACAACATAATGCGCCCAAAATTCTATACATTTCTCAGAGCTCACCAAGATAAACGTACTCTTGATCCACTTTATTTCACCCATCCCCCTTCCCACCACCCCTTTGGGCACCTACCAGTTTGTTCTCTGTCTTTAAGAGTCTTTTTTCCTTCCTTCCTTCCTTCCTTCCTTCCTTCCTTCCTTCCTTCCTTCCTTCCTTCCTTCCTCCCTTCCTCCCTTCCTCCCTTCCTCCCTTCCTCCCTTCCTCCCTTCCTCCTTCCCTTCCCTTCCCTTCCCTTCCCTTCNCCTTCCTCCTTCCCTTCCCTTCCCTTCCCTTCCCTTCCCTTTCCTTTTTTCTCTCTCTCTCTCTCTCTCCCCTTCCTTTCCTTCCTTCCTCCTTTCCTCTCTCTCTCTCTCCTTCCTTCCTTCCTTCCTTCCTTCCTTCCTTCCTTCCTGTATTTGTTTGTCTTTTTCTTTGTCTGTTCATTTGTTTTGTTTCTTAAATTCCAAATGGATTATTCTTAAGTCACTAAGATCCTATGATCCCATAGCAATTTCAGCTCTGATTATGATAGATTACTTGATGCAGGCCTCTAGAATTACAAAACAGCTAGACAGTTTAGAGAAGGGCACAGCTGACATGCAAGGTGGAAAAGGGAAGCTGGAGACTGAGTCTCAAACTCGCTGCTGATGTGAGGCCTCTGGCGGTGTCCCGGAGAGCCGGCGGCCAGCCACCCTTTGTTCACGGCCCTCTCCCAGTCTGATGCTTTTCTTCTACAGAATCACCACCAAGGGACCATTTGGGTCCTTCTTGCACGCTTCCAGTGATGGGGAGTTTGCTACATCTACGGCAGACTGTCCCATCTTCGGTTAGTTCTGACTGTTAGGACTTTTTATTTTTGAAATGGAGCCTGGGTCCCTCTCCTTATAGTTACTTAGCCAGTGGACCTTGTTCTACCTGTTGGGGTGACTTCAAACTAGTGTGTTCCTTCTGCCTTTGACAGTCCTTCAGGATTAGAAACAGGGGTCCAGTCCACCTGCCACCTCCCTGCTGTGATGTCTCTGGACAGGGTCCTTTTAAGCCACTACTTGAGGGTGTGTTCTCAAGGCCTGTCCTCATCTTGTTCTTGTGGTTGGAGAGCAAACTCCTTACTCGGTCAGGATTCTAGCTCCCTGCCTCTCGGGGCACCACGTGCCCTCCTCCTCTAGACCCATCACAAACCACCCGGGAGTCACACGTTTATTGCGTCAGCCCACACGCATTGATTCCTCAGTCTTTCCAGAACCTCACCTAGCCTAGCTTGACGCTTATAGTTTATAGAAGGAATGCACGAGTGACACCGTCAATTTCTTCTGAACTGACCATCTTCTGAACTGGGCACCCTGGGCTCGTTCCTACTTTGGCTGTTATTGTAAGTCAACCCAACATTCGCCCTGCACTTGGTTCATGGTGACCGTAACACAGGACCTCACCTTTATCCCTGATAAATACACCTTGTGGGGCTGGGTTCTCTGCTCTGGCTTGCTCTTCCCTCTCCCAGGGATTTTACGCTGAACTGCCCTGACCTAGTGCCAAACCCTGCTCTTCACAGACCATGCCCCCCTATTTGGGTTTCTAGGCTCTGGAGCCTGACTCTTTTGTCCTTGGCTGAAATTTTTCACCCACTCTGCCTGTTCCTCACTCAGCCCTTTCGAGGCCCACACTTGGGTAGTGGAAGGAGGACAGCACCATCTTCAATAAACAATGACAGAGTTTGTTCCAAACCAAGGTTTAGTTTAGTATTCTCTCTAGGAGAATACCCGTGGTTTGGGGAAATACCCAGAGAACAACTTTCCTGTCACAGAGCTGAAGAGCATCTGTACTTTGACAGAACATTTTTAGCCATCAAACAGAATTTTGGCCTGGCTCACAAGCTCCTTTCATGAGAGCGTGGGCGTGGGGAGAAAGTGAAGACGAACCCGAAAAGACATATTCTCAACGCGGGGAGCAGGCTGGGGGCAGCTGGCCCTGTCAAGAGCTGGGTGTGACTGGATCTTGCCAAGAGCCAGGCCTGTTCATCTGGAGGGAAACCTTGTTGTGAATATGGGGGCCTGTCTGACCCCAAAAGGAAGGCCTGGTTCTCAGGTGAAGCCCAGACAGCTTCGGGCCTGTCCAATCACGGCTACTCACTCCATAGGTGACTTATGTCACCTGTCTGAGCCGCAATCTCCTCATGTAAAATGAAGCTGATGATCATCATCACTTGGCAGAGTTCTTAATTAGACAGATGGGATAATGAATGGGAAAAGTCCAGGCCCCACTCCCAGGGCATCATGCTCTGTATAACCCCATTTCTCAAGTCAGCGAGCCTGAACTGCTTCTCTTGTCTGCTATTCTTTAAAAATATTTCATCATGACTTCTATTTTTCATCTTTTTAATGATCTCTTTGGCTCTGGGTAAGCCTCGATGTCTGGTATTTCAGGGTGGTGGGTGTGTGAAGGGGAGTGAGGAGCTGGGTGATGTGGGTAGCGTGGTGCCTGCCTGGGAGTGAGGGATACAGAGCTCAGTTAGACTTAGTCCACAGACTTGCATGCACTGTGACCTCCAGACTATGTCTCTGGCCTTGTGGGCTCTCCCAGGGAGTGAGAGATAAGAAGGAAGGTGAGTCAAGGAGGAGGAAAGGAAACAGGCAAGATGCTGCCCATTCGCACATAACAAACAGGGATCTTCAGGTGCCTGGAGAATAAGGAATGCTCTCCTATACATTCTGCGGTGTCTAAGTAGGGAAGAAAACTCAAGCCCCATAAAGCATTGGTAAGCATTACTTTGAAACTCAAGCCCTCTGCAACTCTGGTTCCTCTGATGTGATTTAGTAAATGGACAAAGGAAATGTGGCTGACGACTGCCTCCCAGGCCCTTCTGTGCTGTCAAGGGGCCACAGAAATCACAGGGGCAGTACACACAGGGGGAAATCAAAGCCTGGAGGGGAAGGAATGGGCTTTCCCCAAGGGCCAGCAAACCTACCTGACTCTGGGGTGTTTTTTGGACCCACCCTGACCAAACACAGCAGGGCAAAGGACTAACACTATGCCATTTCATGTGAATGATGGACACATTTCATGACCAAAAAAAAAAAAAAAAAAAAAGGCAGTCCCCATGGCTCCTTTTTGATGGCTGTTTCACAGCAGGTAAGGATGTAGCCAGAACACCTGTTGCCTAGGGTGCTCACATCTGCCATTTCCATCTAGCAGGCAGCCCCGAGCTGGAAGGCAGCAGAGACAGAGCATGAGAAGACAGTCCTCCATGCCGCAGTGACTGACTGCACTGATGTGCTTCCTGGGACGGAAGGTGTGCTTGGCAAGGGGCAGTGGTCTGGGCCGGCCAGGTTACCCCTGGGACTGGCTGCCAGCCCCTTCGAGCAGGGCCCCTTCCCATTCACAGGGAGAGGAGGGGGGAGAGGGCTCCCCATGCCAAGCTTGCCACTCTGTTTAAGAGGCACACATGTCTACAAACAGATGAGCCTCTACTTCATTATCACCTCGGCCGGGACATGTTCACGTCTGATATTGGATTAAAGAGGTGCTAAAATCAATCAGGCTGGAGCATAATTTCCAACACAGAGTGAAAATCAACCTTATGGGCCCACACTTAGCCAGATGGACTGCCACCACCTGATTTTATTAAAAATCGAGGACCTGTCACCACTGACAGCCTAAATGTTCCACTTTCTTCCTTCCCTTTCCCTTTTCTCCAAAATATTCCCAGTGGCCTGTACCATAATCATCACCTCCTCATCATTTAATAATTTGTAATTTTAATAAACAGCTAATATTTACCATATCCTTATCGGGTGCCAGATGCTGGCAATACAGCAATGAACCAGAGTAGGGAAGGGGAACGAAGATTTATTAAACACCTACTCTGTGCAAGGCGCTTCCTCAGACGTCATGGAATGTCATACTTACAACCAGATTGTGAGATGCTAGAATTAGGACCATTCATAGGTGAAGAAGTTGAGGCCCAGAGAGGTGAGGAGAACAGTCTAATTGTTCTCGAAAACGGGAGACTTAGAATAAGTAAAGAAACTCTACTTCCTACTATCGGCTGTTTTCATGGGGATCCAAAATGCAGACTTCTGTCATCACCCAGTGGCTTGCACAGACGTAGGCAGTTGCAGATGGAAAGCACGCAGCAAGAATACTAACATTTCTGGAGTTGTCTGGTCTGGGGAAAGTGGTCCACATGACAGTGTTTTATATTATAAGCCACGCAGCAGGATAACATGTATAAGGTACCCTGGTCTTACTCTGAGGACCAAACGAGAAGGGACTGCTTAATTTACAGCCAAGGTGACTAAGGCCAGAGTCAGATGCAAGGTCTCACGGCTAGTGAGTGGCAGAGCCAGGCCTCTGAACTCAGCTCCCATTCTCTTCCCACGCTGCCGTTCCAGCAGTAGCTGTGTGGCAAGACCACGAAAGCAGGACCTTCATGAGCCCTGGTCCACAAAAGGTCTCCTACCTGCCATCTTGCCTGCTGATTGTGTATCCAAAGAGAGGGTTATTGACGAAGCTGATATTCACACCAACCAGTGGGGTCCCATCTGATGTCATCACTTGACCACGAATGACACAAGCGTGCCTGTGGGTAGAGAAGAGAGAATGACGTCGTCTACTTTTCATGTTTAGATCCCTGGATGGCAGAGAACCCCTGGAGGTCAGAAGACAGAAAGCAGGCCACTTAGACATCTCTGGGCACCGTATTTACTCAAGAGGAGTAATACTCTTTTTTTTTTTTTCATATTGTCTCAATTTAAGGCATCAAAGGGTCCTTAAACAGTTATTACTGGGAGATGTTTTTAGATACCTTCCTAGAGGCCATTTTCTAAGGACACCATGTTATGCAATAAGGGGATAAACTGATACAAGAGGGCTATGCCAGCAGCGGAGTTACGCCTGAGAATCCAGTCACTTGACTTGGGTTCAACTCTTGGCTCTGCCACTTTCTAGTTCTCTAAAGTTGCAAAAGTACGTGGCAGCTCTTTGAATCTCTGTTTCTTCATCCCGGCACAGAGCAAGCTCCATGAATGTCAGTGGCTATTACTGTCACTAATGGACACAGTAGAGGCGGATTTACGAGAAAGTGAACAGGACAGGGAGTACATCCTCTTGTCTGGCTTTAGAAACAGCAGAAGGGCACACGCTAAGCATCCCCCTGGAGAGGGTTCTGGAACCTGTCACATCTCCCAGTAATATCCCTGCTCCTGCTTTCCCTCTATATCCCACACAGCAAACCATCTGTTTCCCCCCACCCCCCAACTTGTCGGCCAGGTGTTGCCTAAGCCTTTGTGTCTGTGCAGTGTTCTCCCACCTGCCTCAGTGTCATTCCAGCACCCCTCCCCCAACACTCTCATCCTTTATGTCAAATGACACCTCTTCCCTGAAGCCTGTCTTGATGGCGCTAATTAGACTGGTCACTTTCACGAACACCCAGATACCCTGTCACACTGCACACGGTCCTCCTCTCCACTAGATCGTGAGCTTCTTGAGGACAGGGTCAAGGACTATTCCTTTCCTTGTCTCTGCAGTGCCTGGAAATGCCTAATGAGTACTAGGTCACCGTTTAAAAAAATGGTGGATTGAGTAAATAAGTGGGGCAATTAAATATCATCTAGAATGACAGTTTTTCAAATATATCAGAAATATATCAGAAATGGAACCTTTTCACCAGATGATATTTTATGAGGACCCCAACGTGGAAAACAAAAACCAGATCTCTCTAGATGAAATAAGAGGTTTGGGGTGATCCTGAAGGCAACTCTGGAGTCTTAGTCTCTGGAGAAGCCAGAGAAAAGCCTGTTGGAAAATCACTGAGTTGGTGGAAGAGGAAACTGGGGTCCACAGAGGTTATGTTATTTGCCACAAGTCACACAGCAGGGTAGTGACGGAGCCAATCCAGGGCTCACAGCCTCTGAGTCCAACTCTAGGCTATTCTGTTTACCACTCACGACTCTGGGTCCAGGGCTCATAATTCTGGGTCAAACTCTAGACTATTCTCTTTACCACTAATGACTCTGGGTCCAGCGCTCACAACTCAAATCCAGGGCTCCCAATTCTGGGTCCAGCTCTAGACCATTCTGGTTGCCACTGGCAATGGGTAAAAAAGGAGGTGCTCAGTGGTGTCAACATCCTAAGGCATCAGGGCACTAGGGAGACAGCCCTGGTTGACAAGACAAATCTGAGGCAAATATTCAGGTATGAGTATCCAGACAACTTTTTCCATCTGCCTTGGTTCAGAAGGCTTTCTTTACTTTCTTTTTTTTTTTTTTTTCTGGCTTGGAGTAGAGCTACTGATGAGACCTATGGGCATTCATTAAAAAAAAAGATCTCAAACTCAGCCTCTGCCTCATTGGGTACTTACATCTCTACCTTCCTAGAGTGATAAACTTTTCCCTGTTTGATGAGAAAAGCAATTAACACCAGGCTTGTAAGCAGCTGGTCTCACTGGTGTCAGCCTGTCCTTTCGGAAGGCAAGAACAACTACCCACAATGCATCAAGCTCCCCTCCCCCACGCCGCCCCACCCCACCTCACCTCACTACACCCAATCTGGTTAATGCTAATTCAGTCAGTGGTTTCCTTCCGAGGCCCTTGGTCTAAATGCAATTACATGACAAACAAGTTAAGCGGTGAGGCTCAGCAAAGACTCTCAGTCCTGCTCTGAAGGTCTCCCAATACATTTATGTGAAATTATCTCTCCACTAATGGGAAAGATTTATTCCATCAATTGTATTCAGCTGGTACTGAGAGAAGCCTTCTTTAATGGAGGAAAATTGAATTTCTTATTGCTGGAACTTTGTCCTTCCAGAGAATTACTAACAGATCTCATCCTGGTGCTGGCAACTGTCCAGCCTCGTCCTGACATATGTGCCTTCAGATTCTGCTTGGACGACACCAGCCCTCTGGGGACGGTTTCCTTTTGGGGGCTGCCCTGCTGGCTGCCCCCTCATATGCCTGCGGGCCAGCCTCCTATGACTGATCGTTCTTCGGGGATTTCCTGATAATTGGGAAACATGAAATCAGCACCGTTTGGCTATCATGTAGCCTTCACTCTGGCCAGCCAGAGCAGATGTAATTTTAGCCCAGGCTCCCGTGGGTTGCTTTGGGTTCTGGAGAAGATTAAGTCGACTCCCTGTACCCCTGTACACCACAGAGGCCTCTTGCCAAAACAGGCATTTGGCTCAGGAATTAGGTCCTGGAGAAAAACACTTCCATCCTCTTTCTGTTTGACCATGATTTTCAGTTGTCAAGAAAACCCCACTTAACACGAAGGCCTCTCTGGGACGAAGGAGATGGGGGGAGTCTGCTCTGTGGAGGCCTCTGAAATGTGTCTCATGCCATGTGTTTTTGTCCAGAGAGGTTTAAAAAGATGTGGGTGCTGGGCTTCCAAATGCTTTCTCCCTTAATCCCACTGATTTAATGGATACCACCCGTGGTGTACTGGTGAGGATTTAACACTTGGCTTTCAAAAGAAAAATTGCTTTAATTTGTAGCATTTGCCTATTTCTGTGGTGTAAATACTTCCACCCTGGCCAGTTTCACACTATTAATGAGATGTCACTGACCCCAGACTTGGGAAGAGATGCAGAGTAGGACCCCATTACCGAATCTGCCCACCACAGAGACATAAGTGTCCTAATAAACTTAAGAGCAATGAGAAGAGTGGAATACAGTAAAATAATTAGGAAGTGACGGGTGTTGATTATTCTTTATCTTTTTTCTTAATATAACTTACTTAATTTTAATTTCACATACTTTATTTTTTAGTAAGAGTAGTGCACAAAAAATAGCCTGCAGAATTCCCGAACATTTAATAACCAGTCCTTGTGAGTGGGCACGAGCCTGCTTCCGTATGCCATCGGAACAGACCCCACACTAAGGGTCAATGTGGCTGAGAGATAGTTATTGCTCAGACTGCGAAATTCTATAATGGAAGACCGCACCTTGGCAAGAAGTTGGTATCATGGGGTGCAATTCGCTGTCACAAATTTGGCTTCCCGGCTGCTTCATATGACACTCCTCTCACCAGTCCTATATGTGACATGTTTTGCTTTCCCTTGGTCACTATCTGGGCATAACAGAGTTTCGGGGTATGTTTTTTCCTTGTCCTCAGAGACCCATCTAAGCTGTCATCACCTCAGTAAGGTTGATACCAACTCTTCTGGGCACAATGAATCACCTCTTCCCCTAGGCTCCTCTAGATACTTCCAAGGATCTCTCCATGACCGTGACAGTCAGAGAATGTATCATTCACATTTACATAGCTGTCTTATGGGCTTGTGTGCGAGCCAGAGGAGGCCTGTGACCACATCTCTAGAGGCTAGGGCAAGCATGGGATATTGCTCTGAGTGTCTGTTAGGGGAGAAATGATCAGATACTTGAAGTTCAGAGAGAAATGACTTGCTCAAGGTCATAGAGCAAAGAACTGGCTGAGCTGATGCTCAAAGCTAAGATTTCTGACTTCTAGATCCTTACACTTACTCCTATGTTAGATATCGGCAGTCACTAAAATCCACTCTAATTAAAAAAACTGGGCACCTACTTAATAAGCTAGGCACTGTGTCAGGTGAGGGGGTTGTAAATGCATGAATTACTGTCCCCGGTTGCTTGCTGGAGCTCACCAGAGCCAACCTGAAATGCTCGAGTGTAGCTGTCTCTGACACAAGTGAGTCAACACATGGGTTTGGCATATGTCAGGCAGCTGGGGCACAAAACAGGCAATTAGGTTGAGTGAACTCTGCCAGGAAGGAGCACTCGTGCCAGGCCAAGGGGGGTGGTGCGCATCAAATGAGCTGGCGTTAGTCCAATCACACACTCAGGGCCCAACTGAGGTGCCCTTGCTGACACCAGTGAGGAGGAAGATCTGCCTGACTGCTTCCCGAGTACAGTGGCCAGGTTGCGAGTCAAGAGGGGAAACTGTTGGGAGAGACAAAAACACCTCGAGACAGAATCAAGCAAATAAGAAGCTAACCTCAACTGTCAGTCAGGGAGAGGGGGCAGGGGGTGGGCTGGAAAGCATCCTGGGCAGGGAGTCAGTTCCTACTTCTGACTCTGGTAACTAACTGTAAGACCTTGAGAATCATCTGACCTCTCTGGACCTCCATTCCCAGCTGCCCATGCAGCTGAAATTTTTCCCATCCTGATGTCAAATTAGAATCCAATGCGTGCTTAAGAATGAGAAACTTAACAGAAGACCATGGGGGAAGGGGAGAAAGTAGTTTCAAGCAGAGAGGGAGGCAGACTGTAAGAGACTCTTTAATACAGAGAAAATCAGGGCTGATGGGGTAGTGTGGGAAAGAGGGGAAAATGGCTAATGGGCATTGAGGAGGGTACTTGTTGGGATGAGCACTGGGTGTTCTTATGTAAGTGATGAATCACGGGGATCTACCCCTGAAGCCAAGAGCATGCTGCATACACTGTATGTTGGCTGACATGACAATAAATTATATTAAAAAAAGAATGTATACTGGTTTTAACATAGTGCTGCCCAGTCTAGCTCAAGTAACCCTATTACACCTAGTTTTAGAATCTTCATGGACTTCATACAATTCTGACACTTACCTCTGAATTGTTCCCTCTCTATGGAAACTTCCACCTATCCTGTTTGTTCATCTGAAAACCACCTGCATCCACCAAGTGGTACCTCACACTTCCAGCCCTCTGCCTACTTCCGTAAAACCTCAGTGGTGCCGCACCCCTGGGGCAATCTTTCTCCCTTGGCAGACCATAAGCTTCTTGAAGACAGGGGCCACATCTCCCTCACTGCTACATACTTAGCATTGGGCATGACTCATGCTCATTTCTAAGTGGGCAGAAGAAAGCCTCCACTGCAAACAGGCATCTGGCCTGGAATCTGAATGCATCGCACAGAGTAAGCTCTTGATAAATTATTCACTGAATGAATGAAGAACTGATACGCTTCTGTCACTGAAGGTGGGGGTGACGCCTGAGAACTCAGAGCTACTCAACCTTGATGGGGATACGGCCAAGGAACTGAGGCTGGAGTGGCTGGGCCTTTCTAGCTTATCAGCCCAACCTTCATCCCAAGGCTGGGTTCCTTCCCCTGGAGGACCCACCCCACCTCGGCTTGCAGTCTGTGGCCTCCTATCTGTACCTCTTTTTAGAAAACTTTAAAAAAACAAATGCTGGCAATTAAGTCAGATTTGTTTTTCAATGCATATTATACAAGCAGATAAAAGGAAGATGAAGGGAGAAAAGCTGCAGCTTTAACTTCCTAGTTATTAAATGAGAACAGCTAAGGAAACTGCTATTCAGGAGAATGAAATAATTATTTGGGATCTAGGTGGCAAAAAGTAACTTTAGCTCTTCTCTGAGTTAAAGTATTTGCTACTCTGTGCCACGCTTGTTTATGCAAATCACTCCTTTGTATTACATACTTTAAACAGATTTATATGCCTGAGTATACAAACCCTTAAAATGTTTTCTGCTTGCTCATGCTGATTGACTGGGGATCTAACCAGCATCTCTGAGACTTTATTCAACATCCTGTAAGAACCTCACTTGGGCCCAAATGAGAAGCCCACTTCATGGGGCTCTTGAAACATCCCCAGCAAGGGAGTTTCTGTCCAAGCCTGACCCTGTCCACCTTGGAACAAGCCTCTAAGACCTTGTTCCTTCCAGCCTGGACATACTAGCTATTGTGCTGGTCTCTCTTTCTCTGAGACAGAGCCTTTCCATCTCAGGGCTCTGCCTCAGTTTCCTTAACCAGCTTTTCCAGCCTGATGTCTTCCACCTATAAACAAATTCTTGCAAACCCACTGGTAACAATATGTTAGAAGAGACCTTCCTTCTAAACGTTTAACCTTCTCACTGGGGAGGTGAGAAAAGAAAGTCTAAGGCCTCAGCATTTATTGTGCATGAGAGCTCTGGGCAAGTCCCTTCACCTCTCAGACTACTTACCATCTGGCACAGATACACACCTAAGTAATTGAGAATCTCAATTTGTTTTAGCTGCCTCAAAAATCAGAGTTCACATCGCCAGAGAAGGGCTCTTAAGGCTGTTTTTGAGTATACACTTTTTTGGTAAACATTTTTGAACAGGCTTTTTGGATGTCTTCATATTTATTAATAAATTGCACACATGTGCTGTCGTCATTAGCCGATACTAATCATATGCAGTTGGTGCAAGGCTTAACGGATAAAAACGCACACACGCATACTTCCTCTCACTGTGCTTCACAGATACTCCATTTCTACAAAGTCAAAGTTTGTGGCAACCTTGTAACCAGTACGTGATTTGGTTCCATTTTTCCAGCAGCATTTGTTTACTTCATGTCTCTGTGTCACATTTTGGCAATTCGGCAACGCGTCAAACTTTTCCATGATTACCTTAATTTGTTTTAGTGATCTGTGATCAGTGAACTTTGATATTACTACCGTTAATTGTTTCGGGGCATCGTGAACCATGCTCATGTAAGGCGGTGAGCTTCATGGATAACTGTTGGGTATGTTCTGACCGCTCCACCAGCTGCTCTCCTGTTTTTCTCCCTTTTCTCAGGCTTCTCTGTTCATAGAGACACAATATTGAAATCGGGCCAAATAATAACCATACAATGGCTCCTAAGTGTTCCAGCACTTGAAACCAAAAGCTCGAAATGATTAAGCTTAGTAAGGAAGGCACGTTGTGAATGCAAAGGAGAAGTTCGTGAAGGAAATTAAAAGCGTTACTCCAGTAAACACACGATGATAAGAAAGCAAAACAGCCTTACTGCTGGAATGGAGAAAGTATGAGCGGACTGGATAGAAGATCAAACCAGCTACAACAGTCTCTTGAGCCAAAGCCAAACTCTCCAGAGCAAGGCTCTCTCTTCACTTCTCTGAAGGCTGAGAGAGGGTGAGGAAGCTGCAGAAGAAAAGTTGGAAGCGAGCAGGACTTGGTTCATGAGATTTAGGGAAAGAAGCTGTCTCCATAAACACAAAAGGACAAGGTGAGGCAGCAAGTGCTGGTGTAGAAGCTGCAGCAAGTTCTCCAGACGACATAGCTGAGAGAATGCATGAAGGTGGCTACGCTCAACAGATTTGCAATGGAGATCAAAGAGTCTTCTATCGGAAGAAGGTGCCATCTAGGACTTCCACAGCTGGAGAGGAGAAGTCAGTGCCTGGCTGCAAAGCTTCAAAGGACAGCCTGATCCTCTTCTTAGGGGCTGATGCAGCTGGTGGCTTGAAGTTGAAGCCAGTGCTCACTGACCATTCTGAGAATCCTGGGGCCCTTAAGAATCTACTCTGCCTATGCTCTATAAATGGGATAGCAATGCCTGGAAGACAGCACATCTGTTTACAACATGGTTTACTGAATATTTTAAACCCTCCTACTGGGACCTACTGCTCAGAAAAACAGATTCCTTTCAAAATATTTCTGTTCACTGACAATGCATCTGGTCACCTGAGAGTGCTGATGGAGATGTACGAGATGAATGTTGTTTCCATGCTTGCTAACGCAACATCCATCCTGCAGCCCGTGGATCAAGGAGTCATTTTGACTTTCAAGTCTTATTATTTAAGAAATACATTTCAGAACGCTATAGCTGCCATAGATAGCAATTCCTCTCATGGCTCTGGACAAAGCAAATTGAAAGCCTTCTGGAAAGGATTCACCATTCTAGATGCCATGAAGAACATTTATGATTTATGAGAAGAGGTCAAAATATCAATATAAATAGGAGTTTGGAAGAAGTGAATTCTAACCCTCATGGGTGACTTTGAAGGGTTCAAGACCTCAGTGGAGGAAGTAACTGCAGATGTGGTAGAAATAGCAAGAGAACTAGAATTACAGGTGGAGCCTGAAGATATAACTATATTAGTGCATCTCATAATAAAACTTAACAGATGAGGAGGGCCTTTTCACGTATGAGCAAAGAAAGTTGCTTCTTGAGATGGAATCTACTCCTGGTGAAGATGCTGTGAGACTGTTGAAATGACACAAAGGATTTAGAATATAACATAAACTTAGTTTGTAAAGCACTGGCCGGTGTGAAAGGAGTGATTCCAATTTTGAAAGGAGTTCCACTGTGGGCAAAATGCTACATCATTTGCATGTTGCAGAGAAACTTTTCTTGAAAGCAAGAGTCAATCAATGTGGCAAACTTCATTTTTGTCTTCTTATTATTATTGTTATTATTTTTGAGAGAGGGTGCAAGCGGGTGAGGGGGCAGAGGGAGAGAGAATCTTAAGCAGGCTCCACTCTCAGTGTGGAACCCGATGCAAGACTTGATCCCACAATCCTGGGACCATGACCTGAGCCAAAATCAAGAGTCAGATGCTCAACTGCCCGAACCACCCAGGTGCCCCCACTGTTGATTTATTTTAAGAAGCTGCCACAGCCACCAACCTTCAGCAACCACCGCCCTCATCAGTCAGCAGCCATCAGCATCAAGGCAAGGCCCTTGACCAAGCAAAAAAAAAAATTATGATTCACTGAAAACTCTGACGATGGTTTAACATTCTTTAGCAATAATATTTTTGAATTAAGGTATATACATTTTTTTTTTTTAAGATCATTACATTTCACACTTAATAGTCTATCATATAATGTAAACCTAACTGCTATATGCACGGGGAAACTAAAAAGTTCACTTGCCTTCCTTACTGCAGTACTTGCTTTACTGCAGCAGTCTGGAATGGAACCTCCAGTCTCTCTGAGGCATGCCTGTATTTCAAATAGTCTTCTTGATAATGCTGAATCTTTGGGCTAATGATTTTTAGATTCTTGATAATTTTGAACCTCGGTTACCTTTCTGTTCGATCTGATGAAAATGAACATTAGTGGTTTTCACTTCATAGTGGAGCTGAGGAAGACTTTGTGCAAGAAGTACCAGCTCTGCCATTTTTGTTGTCGTTGTTGTTGGTTTGCTTGTACTCATGCTGCTATATTACGTTGTCTTTGAGCTGCAGCTACTCTACAAGGAACTTTCTATGGCACTGGACCGTTTTATGTGGAAGTTTATTTGAAACTGGATTTTATATGCACACACACTACAATCGTGTTGTGATACACCAGAATAAACCCGTACAGGTCCACTGCCTCTCTAAGAACAACTTGTTGCCAACTAACATTGGCAACCAAGGGAGAAAATCAGTGAAAACCTAGTGTTCCATATGATTAAACATTCATTCTCTCTTATTTTTTAAGATAAAAAGTAAATATAGATAGATCCTCTAATACTTCCTCCCTGTACTTCATGGATCACATTGGGCACCCACCTTGGGACCGCGGTACTGCGCTTAGAGTTATAATGGTGTGTGTTTGTGATTTCTTTGAATGAGATAATTGTGAACATGCTACATATTATTATATTCAAAAGTTACCCTCTAGTTGTGCTTCATTCTTTTTACCTAATTTCAAAGCTCTTCCTAGGTTTCTTTCAATGACCTTAGGCCAAAGTGACAGAACGAGATCTAATCACTTAACTTTTAATGTTTCTGACTCACTGGAGGGCAGGGAACTGGACTGGATCTTCTCTTGAGGCATCTTAGCTCCCCAACTGTCCAAACTTTACCACTGTTCTTTTACCATAGAATCAGAAACTCCGTGCCATACAAGTCATCCCCTGTGGGATCCCATGTCTCCAGACAAAGCCCATTGTCTTCAGCTTGGCATGGAAGACCCTTCAGGATGTGGCCCCCGCTTGCCTCTGCAGGCTCCATCCCATTGTGCCATTCTCATACCCTGTGTGACTGCCATGTGAAATCACGTCTCACACCCTTGTCCTGGCATGTATTTCCATGCCTCTCTGCCTTTGTCTATGCTAATTCATCTGCCTCACATGTCTTTCTCATTCCTACTAACCTCTCCTTTAAGGCCTGGCTTTCAGTGAAGCTCTTCCTTATTTCCTTGGTACAAAGAAGTCACTCCTTCCTTTAGTGAACAAAGAACAATGTATCTATCCCACTAAAGCATATTTGTTAATTCAAAGGTCTCATCTTCTTTTCTAGGTTGCCAGTTCTTTGACCTTTGCAACTTCAGTGCTCAGCACAGGACTAGGCTTATATGACACATTCAACAAATGTTGAGGAGAGAAAGAAATGAATGTCACATGAATGAATGAAAAAAATGATGAAGGCAGAAAAAATGAATACAGTTATTTCAATTAGCTCAAAGGAAAGGATAGATCTGAGCTGAGAGAAGAGAAACTCAGACAGCCCTGGCAAATAAGAGCAGGGTTCTGTTATTGGACCTTTAATTGAGCACCTACTATGTACTAGATAGACGGTGCTGGGTAGTATTTACTTATCCGTTTTCTTATTTACTTATGGAAACTGCAGGAGGGCAGCACCTGTAGTTTCTGTTTCATTTCCTATTGCATGCTAAGCAGTTAAATACATAATGAACAATAAATGAGACACAATCTTCATGTCTGGGGAACTCAGAGTCTGGAATGAACATCATCTGACTTAAAAAAAAAAAAAAGTCGTATCTGGAAGTAAAACCAGTATGGGGTAAAACCAGATGCTTCCAGCCACGCCATGCCAGCACGACCTACAACATTCCCACAGCTAGAACCAAGCACCGGGCTCTGCCCAGGTAACCTAATATTTGTTCTTCCATTTGGAATTGGGCTCAGTGCAGACTCTACCAGAGGCTGCCAGATCACTTGCTGGGAATATGGAATAAACATCCCAGGAAAGTCCTCCAGTTCATTCAGAAAAAGCTTCTTCTCTCAGACTACTTTGTACATGTCTGGGGAGACAGAAGGAGAAACCCACAATCTTCTTCAGATTAACAGAAGTGTAACTTTGAAGCTAGAAGTGTCCTTGCGGTGACTGGATCCAAGCCCCTCATTTATAGGTGAGGCACGTGACGTCTGGGGCGGGGCGGGGACCTTCTCTATCAGACATCAAGGCTGGGACACCGACAGGTCTGCTGCGGTACCCTGACACCACCTGGGGGCATCTGGTGACAACATGGTCTTGCAACTACTAGCGTCTCCTGAGCACCCCGGCTGTACCTCGGCAGAGCCCAGAAGCCACCCATCTGTGACCTCCTCACTTCATGTGGCTGTTGAGTCCTGCAGATTCTCATGGGGCATGAGCTTCTAGGCTGCAGCTCAGATCACCCGAGCCTGAAAGCAACCTGAGTGCTGAGTGCTGATACTTTTGGCTCAGTCATCTCCCACAGGAACCCTCTGGAATATTTTTCTGCTGGCTGACGAAGGTGCACACAGGTGCAGAGCCTTTGACTATTCATAACACTGTATGTCAGAGAGATGAACCCATTGCCTGTGGCAAAGGAGAAGCAGGACTGAGGGAGACTGGCCAGTAGGGATCATTTTCGAGGAGCAAGTCTCCTGCCTGGTTTGGTGCTTAGAAAGAGCGGGGACATGGACGTGGAAGCTATGACGCATGTCCACCAAGCCTGTTCTCTGTGCTATGTATCCCGGGGCCTGCTGCTAAGAAGAATTCTCAGGAGATGGTTTGTGCTGTCAGAAAAACTTGCGGCACCTCTGCTACAGTGTGTTCCAGTACAGTCTTGGTGTACAAGTCCATTCAGGGACTGTGAGTCCTGTCTTCCTGTCAGAGCTCAGGACGGGTCCTGCTTTCACCCGGAAAAGGGAGACTTCTGTTGTTCCACCCAGAAAACAGAGACAGGGATGGACCACAATGAGACCCGCTTCCTAGGCTGGGGACAACGGTGGGCAGAGATGCAGAAAGGGGAGTGCAGAATGTCCACCCAGCAGGCTGAGCCTGAGGCGTGTAGCAATTGACAGGTGGTGTGTAAAGGCAGCAGTCATTCAAGGGACAGGGGAGGAGGGTCTGACAGGGGCACAGCCACAGCGAGGTGGCTCCTAGGGGCAGCTGGATGTGGATGTCCCGTGTGTGCCCAGGTTCCTCAGCAGAGTGGGGCCGGAGCTCTAGGACCAGATGTGGCAAGGGTGGGAGCCTGGCAAGAGAAGGCAAGGCTTGAGTCCTTGTGTGGCAGGGGTCCCGGGTTGCTTGTCTCGGGAAGTGGGGCACAGAAAGTGAGGCTAGGATTCTGGGACACAGCAGAAGCCCATTTTGCAGAGCTGGTAAGCCAAGGCTCAGATAGTAGAGCCACTGCCTTCAATGCCAGAGACTGAGCAGCTGGGGCTGCTCTAAGCCTTTTCTTCAGATTGGGATTGGTGCTAGAGGCCCGCAGATTGGATCCACAGGGTCTCGTAGGGTAGGAGGGGGAGGCGGAGGTGGGGGCGGTAGGCAGGCACAGCTCTCGCTCCTGCCAGAGAGCACTGTCCGGAGGTAGAAGCTTCTCTCCACATCACAGTCCCTCACTGAGGGGCTCACTTACAGCCAACTTTTGATGCCTCCAGCATCATACTAGAGGGCTGGTCAGACTCACTGCAGAGGTATTTGGTAAGTCATGACCCTAAGAACACCACTGAGGCCAGTCTTAGTCATGGGATGCACAGATTTCCAATATTTTTCCTTCTTAATGCTTGAAATTTATCAGGGTTGCCTAAAGTCCCTGATTTATAAACTCTGGAATTACTGTCTGAGAGAGCCCTCCCTGAGGACCTAGGAATGCTTGCTCCTATCTTGCTGAGCCAAGAGCTTTCTCTGACCGCAAAGTTCCCTCTTCTACCACAGAGCTGAAGATCTCAAGGTCCATTCACCTCTGCCTGCCACAGTGCTACGGCATTTGCATCAATTCTATGACTACACTAATACGCTTCTGGCTAAGATGCTCATTTTTCCTCTCAGTTTTCATGGTGACACTAAAACCCATACAGATACTAATGTCCTTGCTAACGCTGATGCTCACTCTTGCCATTAGTGGACAAGGGCCACTAACACTTATTGAATGCGTACTGCCCTGACACATAAGGGTTTTACATCTCATTTAGTCCTCAGACATCCCCGTGAGGTATGGATTATTATCCTCATATGACAGATGGAAAAAGTGAGGCATAGAGGGAGGCTTGTTCAAGGTCACAGCAGCTAGCGAAGGGTGTGCCTCTGAGGCTGGTGCTCTGAAGCACACAGACTTCCTGCATACCAGCTTTACATCATGCTGTACGGTACTGGGTTGAAAGTCAGGAGCGGCCGGGGTTGTAGAATTGTTGCAGCATCATGCTGTACAGATTTCCGAATGGAAGATGCTGAGATGGGAATAGAAAGGACCAGGCAGGGGACAGAGGCTCGGCACATTGGCTCCAGGGGCATTCGGTTAGGCTTCTTGCTGGCCCTGCCACTTATGAGCCCTGTGCCTTTGGCCAGGTCACTCAATTCTCCGTGCCTCCGTTTCCCGTCTGTAAAAGAAGGGTGATGAAGTCCCTGTGTCATCCAGTTTGGAGGGAGATGTAAAGGTGTTACTACTTAGGAAACGTACAAAGTATTTCCAACAATGCTGACATATACAATATCCTTGGGAAACGTTAGGTGTCATCACTGAATGCACGCTACATGCCAGCCACTGGCTTTCAGGTCTTTTATCTCATTTAATCTCCCAAACAACCTGTGGGGTGGGATTGGTGGCCCCACATTACAGATGAGGAAATGGAGCCTCGCTTGCCCAAGGTCGTTTGCTCTCATTTGCCCAAGGACTTGAACGCGGGCTCTCTCCCCATAGACCCCGAGTGGTTCTGGCTTCAACACAGCATCCTCTGCTAATGCCTCCTGTGATGGACAGCTAGGCACAAGCACAAGCTATGGAGCAAACGGAGATCGTAATTTGGTTTTGAAATCAATAAAGGGATGATCAAGTGGCAGAGGAAGAGTTGTTAGCTGCTCATCAGGATGATGTGAGAAGTTGCTGCCTGCATCTTGAATTAAATTCACCTAGTTGCTTTATCATCATAAACATTCATTTCAATGTGGGGAGGGATTTTTTAAAAACCAACATGAATAATATATAACAGCTGACATTTTGGAGGAAGCAGGATCTTTACCTTCTTCCATCTTCCGTCAGGGTAATTTATCATTGTCTTTCTCCCTGCCCCCTCTTCTTAAACTGATGGGGTAGCCTGTCAGCTCAGCTTGTTCTGAAACGCAGGAGTATAATTCAATAATAAATTCACTCAGAAGCCAGCTGTCAGGAAGCTGGTGTTTATTTGAGCTCCATTAGATGGTCTCTACCGCTCAGCCTCTCTGAGGGCTGGCTGAGGGCTGTCGAAGGCTTGGGGCTTGGGGATGTGGGTGGGGTGGCACGCAAGTGCTCTTCTGGAACTACGCAGCCCCTGGTCCTTGCATGTGGCTTTGTCTGCAGTGTGCTGGGAAATGATTATGGTGAAGACATGATCTTTTTTCCCTCCTTTCCATTATTTTTTTTTTTTCCTCTTGGAAACCCTGGCTTTCAAAATTCCTGGAAACTTTGTGTCTTTTTTTCTTTTTTTAATGTTCATTTACTTCGAGAGAGAGAGAGAGAGAATCCCATGCAGGTTTTGCACTGTCAGCACAGAGCCCCATGTGGGGTTTGAACTCGTGAACCATGAGATCGTGACCTGAGCCGAAATCAGAGTTGGATGCTTAACCAACTGAGCCACCCTGGTGCCCTGAAACTTTGTGTCTTTATAAAGGATCTGAAGAAAATTCTGACCACTTACACAGTATCAAGGTTATTTCATATCTCTTTAGAGCCAGTTTTAAGTACTGAGAAGAAAAACTCGGTTCTGGTTAGTGAACAGGTGCGGGGCTGACCTCTCTCAGTTCTGCCCCAAGTCGCCAGCCTCGCTGCATAGACCCCTATGTTCTTCCCTCTCCCATGTGCCCCCTCTGCACTCCAGGATCATATACCCCAGGCTTCTGAAGACCATCTTGATTTCAAATGTTAGAGCATGTCTCTTGACTTTGGATTTGGAAAGTAGAATCACCATTATTATGTTCCAGCCACATTAACAGTCCCTCAATTCTCTGATTATCCTGGAAAGTCATGCTGGCTCCTCAGTCTAGAATGCATTTTTAAGTCTTGTTCAGCTGAAACCAACATTAAGCAGTGGAGGTTATTCTGTAACACGCACACACGTGCGTACATAGGAACAACCACATTTCATGAGATGCACGTCTTTTTCACGGTGTTGACACTTTCCATTCCATTGTACCCCATTTCCGTTTAAATTTACTTCTTTTTAAAAAATAGTTTCGACTCACTACATTGATTTCATGATGCACTAATGGGTTGTTGTGAGCTGAAGTGGGATAAATAATGTTTTAATGGCCAACCACCCTCACTAAAATCCTCTGTCTCAGGCCAAAGGCCACATCCCGCTGGAAGTCTTCATTCATTAGTTCACTTGCTGGTTTGCCCACTCGTTCCCAGACGCAGCCCTGAGGTGTGCGGTGGGAGTGATGGCCAAGTTTTTGAACTCTTGGGGCACTATGTCTCTACTTCTCTTCAGGACTCGGCACTGGCTGACTCGCTGATTCACTCTGTGATCCTTGTGATTTAGTCTGTGCCAACTCTGCTTGGCCCTGGGGTTCAACCACTAACAGAGTATGGGATACAAGACGAGCCCTCACGGTAAGAGGGTATAGATGCGAACCTTTTTCTTGCAGGGCTTGCACAGAGCAGTATTTACCAGACAGGTGTCATGTGGCACCTCTGTTCCCCTCTGAGCCTGCCCAGTGTCCCCTCTCCATAGGGTCTGACCCTCTCCATAGCACATGACCCTGGACCTCCATCCCTCCTTTTTCTGAGTCCCCTGACTCCTCAAGTCTTTTCTCACTGGGCTCATTGTGTCCCATAAGCTGACATTCACGGCAATCTGCCGATACCCTGCTTTCTTGCCTGAGGAGCTGATAAGCCATTAGACTTAGAGGGGCCCAGAAAGACTTGACAACATCACATTTCTCTCATCAATACAGCGTTCTCAAACACACTGTGAACTGATATTCAAGTAAGTCGGGGGTGGTTCTTTTGTCAGAACTGCTTCCTATAATCCGCTAGCCTGTCCGGCATTGGCAATCCACAGCTATTGGCTGAAGGCATCTGCCTGCCCTGTGTCCAGCCTGTCCTTCCCAAGAGGAGACACATCTAAATTGTGTCAGAGGGACAGAGCTGCCTCGAGTGTTCTCTGAGGGAGAAGTGTCTCATGCTTCCCTCCCTTTCCCAACCATCTGGTTCCAAGCTCCATACTCTGGGTCCTGTTACCTGTCCTCCATCTATGGATGGTCAGCTGGGAATCCGTCTTCCACCTGCAGACCTGAGTGGCTCCTTCCTTCGCACACGGGAGGCGCCCTACACTGTATTTCCCCCATGACTCCAGGTGAGGGGTTCCACTGACAGACAGGGTGTAGGCCTCCAGGCTGGGAAAGAAAGACGGTCTTCACGCCACCTAATCTGGTGACGGTGGTTCCCTGTCTGCTCTGTCCCTTCCTACTTCAGACCTGCATCAGATCGGCTGAAGTCGTTCACATCCCTACCGCTTACGTGGACTTGAGAACAGGGGCAGAATGTCAGGTCGAGCTACTGTACCTGTCACACCTGTATGAAACCCCTGCTCTGGGCCAGGCACCGGGCGGGGCTCCGGGGCACAGAGAAGCCAGAGGGGGCCCTCCTTGCTCCAAGTCCTCTTGGCAGTGCTTCTGCTTCAGTTGTTAGTCAAGCTCCGTGCTCTCCTCCAAGGAGTCCAGTCCGGCCTAGAGCCTACTCCGCGTGGCTGGGACCCTCCTGTGCCGAAGCGCTGCTGCCCGTCCTCCCCTGGGGGCGACCCCTGCCCCAGGGCCTCTGGCATCAGCAGGGGTGCTGCACAGAAGCCCCTCCCCCCTCTCCCATGTACGTCCTGGTGTCAGCCGTGGCTCTAGAGAACTTCCTAAGTTTTCATCTCAGCCATGGGGCCAGGCCTCTGAAGAGAGGCCTTTGGGGGAGAGCCCCGGCCATGGAGGGGCGCTCCAGTCAGTCCAACCTGGCCTTGAATCCTCTCCCTCCTGGGGCACCAGCCCGCTCCCACGTGGGGCTCCCTGTTCCACGGCTCGGAGGCTGTGGTGTGAAGAACGGCGACTCCTGGGCTGCCTGTTGTTGCTGGGCTCAGCGACGCGGCCAGTCTCTGGGTGACAGCTGCACTGTGAAGCCCGTCCCACGGACTCGCACACAGGAGGGACCCGCACGTAGGTGGAACGCGCCACGGTACACGGGGTGCAGGAGCATGTGGGCTTTTTATCAGGCGCAGGGGCCTCGTTACTGCTGCACACAGTCACCGAGTCAGAGCTGCCTGCCCATCAACCCCCGCCCCTCCTGGAGAAGTGCCACTGGATTCCTCCCTAAGGACCCCAGCCGACAGTGGGCTGGCAGACAGCTGCCTTTTCCCTTCCTCAAATAAGGATTCAACACCTCGTTCCTCTCTCTGAGGCTGCTGGACTTCCCTAGAGGGCAGGTCACTACCAGGTTGTACTTCCAATTAAAAAGTGGAGCTGGAAGCTCTTTTTAACACCATCACCACCACCACTGTCATCATCATCATCATTCAATTAGGCATTTTTGGTGTGGCCATTATTAGGTTACAACTGTATGTACTTTTTTTTTTTTTTCATTTAATTCTTATGGCAACTCTACAAAGTAGACATTATTATCTGCTCTTACAGATGAGGAGACTGGAGCTCAGAGAGGTTAAGGAATTTGCCCAAGGTCACACAGCTAGAAAGTAGATGCAACAGACTTCAAATCCAGTTGTCTGATTCCAAAGCTTGTGTTACTTTTACCGGGCCATGCTGCTGACACAAAAGCTACCATTTACTGATCACCTCAGTACCAAGTTCTGTGCCAGGTGCTTTATTCCAGTTAACCCTTTCAATGGAGTTCACGAAACAGTCACCGTAATTGCCAACTTATAACTGGAGGCCCATGCACAAAGGCTACATCATTTCCTCTGAAGCCACACAGACTGGTGGGAGGGAAAGCCAAGATTCAAACTCTGGGCACTTTCTATTAAGCCACCTTCCTTCATATGAAGGTAAGGAAAGTAAGTAGCAATCCAAACTTGGCATGAGATTTCACTTTATCCCAATTATGCTTGTAAGCACTAAATTGCTGGCCCAGATCAAGATAACAATACCCTGGGGGCAGTCCAACGAGAAAAGCATCTGATGCCTCATGTTTTCAGGCTTCTGATCGCTTGGGCTTGTTTTCCATAAAAATCTGTCTGGAGATATTCTGTAGTGATAGATAGCTGTTCCTTCTGAATCCAGACCAGCGAAGAGCACGGACATAACGATTTGACAAATATCAGGTAAAAGGAGTTTTCACAGTAACATTCAGAAGCTTCTATTTACCCATTCATTTGTAGAGTGAATCCCATCTTCCAGGCCTTGCCCTAAGTATGATGGGTTTGGAGAGATGAATGGTCTCTGCTTTCAAAGCATCTGTAGTTTAACTGAAGGTGACAGATCCATAAACAATGATCTGGGAGCCGACTTCTCTCCTGCCTCTGCTGCTCATCTGTAATATGATTTCTGGCAGATGATTTAACCTCCCTGGACTCGGAATCCTCAGTACAAAATTAAGTAAAATGGATAACGTATCCATCCATCCTTCCTCTGTCCATCCCTCCCTCTCTCCTTCCTTTCTTCCATTTCTTCATTGTTCAGGTACGTTTACATGTAGTTTCGGGCATCTCCTGAGCACTAAAATGAGCAAGATGCAGTCCCTTCCTGGAGGACTCGTTTTAGACGGTTGACGGGCGTTTAAACATATATTTGTTATGTTAAACCACTTGCCCAGAGCCACGGATCCAGTGGTGGCGGAGGCAGGGTGTGGAAGAAACACAAGTCAGCGGCGTGACTCCAGCGTCTGTACTCTTCCCTTCTGCTGAGAGCTCCGTTTCTCCCGGTCCAGGTTTCTCAAGTTCCCTGCCTGACAGGCACCTTAGGGCAGGTCAGACGCGCTGGAGCCACAGTATCGAGACCCGCCATCATCTGTGGCATGTAAGCAGCAGGCTAAGGGAGACCCCAGGACACACGCAGGAGGCATGGTCCCTGCTGGCACCGACCAGGATGGCATGCTAAGGGTACCCCTTAGGCACAAGAGCCAAGCAGCCGTAGTCCTAATCAGATCCCATAATGGGTCCACTAAAGAAAGGCTGAGCACAGACTGTTCCCCTTGGAAGGAATCATATTCGAATTTCCGGTTGATTAAAGGAGCCCAGAAGCACACACACAAAGTCACACGATTGACTAAAAGAGCAGGGAGCTTCCTACCCAGGGACAAAAGCAGCATTTCTGACCAAGATCAGTGAGTAGGTTTCTCCTCTCTCTAGCTCAGCTCCTGGCTCTGTCGCTTGAGCAGCCTGTGAATTTGGGAAGATCATTTGACCTCTGAGGTTCGCAGTATCTGGGCGGTAAGGTGAAAGATTTGTTGGACTAGCAAGTACTTTTCATCCCTAACAAGGTTACACCCTGAATGCTTTTACTCACTCCTGTTAGGTGCCTCTCCTGCTGGCTCGAGCGCCCTCCCCACCTCACCTTCCCCTGTCCTGTGCTTGTGGGGAGGGGGCTGGGCAGTGGGAGGCACATGCCCTGGACACCCCCCCTCCCGCCCCGCCCCAGGCCTGCAGTGTGAAGCCTCGAGCCCGGGCTCCTTCCGTCCCAGTAGCGAGGCCTCCTCCTTGCATTCCCAGTTACACTCCAGGGAGGATAACGCCGCCTCCCAGGGCGGCTTCCCAGGATTCCTTCACAGGTCCCTGCCCTCTTCCCCTCACTCATTCTCGGGAGCCAACTGCTGGGTGCTCCTGGTCTCGACTCCTGCTTGCTGCTGACTCCCAGAGAACAACGCCAACTTCCGTGTGAGCTCCAGAACTGCTTAGGAACCACCAGCATCCCTGGGGTGTCCTCCTGAGGTGTGTCTGTCCCTTGCCCTTAGCGTGCTCAGGATGGAGGTCATCACCTTGCTCCCAACCTTGCTGCTGCTCTCAGGTCCCCAGCCTGGAGACACACCACCATCCATCTCCCAAGGCCTCTGGGTAAGAGGCTCCTTTCTCCAGCATTCCTCAGGCCCAACTGAGGACTAAGCTCAGCTGATATCCCCTTTATTATTATTATTTTTAAGTTTATTTATTGATTTTGAGAAAGAGAGACAGAGAGCAGAGGAGGGGCAGAGAGAGGGAGAGAGAAAGGAGGATCCAAAGCAGGCTCCACACAATCAGCACAGAGCCTGACTCAGGGCTCAAAGTCATGAACCGTGCGTGAGGTCATGACCAGAGCTGAAATCAAGAGCTGGATGCCCAACCGACTGAACACCCAGGTACCCCAACTGCTGATCTCTCCCTTGAAACAGACCTTGAGGACAGCCTTCACCCTTCCCACCCCCTCATTACGACCCCATTGTCCCTGCAGGGAAGGACTCTCTGGCAAAGAAGTCACGGACATAGAAGGGACATGATCTGTAACTGCTGAATTGAACTGTGCTGACCTCCTAGAGAAAACTGCACGTAAGAGGCGCCTCTACATGGGAAGGCGTTCAAAAGAAATTATTATAAGTCTCTCCTTCTTGGATACTAGGCCTCGTTCATAGACTCTGGTCTGGGGAGCAGAGAACAGAGAGCTGTCTTTTGCTGGCTCCTGTCCCTGAACTTTGAGGGCCCTGGTCTGCACAGCCGTTCCCTCTCCCTGGAACACCCTTCCCTCCCTGGCCGAGAGAACCACTTTTCATCTTTAAGATTCAGTTTTTAAGTCGCGGTTTTCCCCCACCCAGGAGTACCTCCCCTAGGGGCACACTTCTTTCTGGCCTATCACACCAGGGTTCTTTTTGTCCCCTGAGCAGACTGAGAGTGACCAATGAGCAGGGACTGTGCTCTGTTCACCTCCCTGATGCCAGCACGGGACCTAGCACAGAGTGGATCTCAGCAAAAAGCTGTCCAGTGGGGGACACAAGTGAAAATGTGTGGAAGGCTGCACGGGCAGGTGGCCTGGCATGCCAGCGGGGGCGCCCCCACCCCCTCGGTCTTCTGGACAGCAGCTCTAAGGCTGAACAGTGAAGTGCTTCCGCGGGTCTGGACACCGCAGAATCAGTAAGAGCTGACTGCAAAGAGGGTTATTGATCCAAGACTCCCCTGGGACCTTTGATTTCTCACTCTCTCCATCTATCACCCAGCGGGAACAATGAAACTTTGCTCATTAAGATTCCAAATGCCTGGGATAGCAGTTTTCTAAATGTGGGTACCTGAGGCTGCTTCTCTGCTTCCCCTGACATTCCATTAAGAACCCTATTGGCTTCCTCCCATCCCCCTCCTCCCTCAAACGCGGCCCTCGAGGTGATTCAGTTCTCCCGCAGACAGCCATGGCTGAAGCTGGGGCCCTGCAGACTCACCCTCCGTCAAAGGGGTTCTCCCCGGGAATGATGTGTGTGCTGTCCCTGCCCACGAGGAACCTGATGCGCTCGTAGAAGGAGTGCAGATTCTGCTGGGACACGGGGGCCGGTGTCTCCTGGATGATGTTCAGAGGGTCGGGGGAGCCCAGGCACAGCGGGTTGACTTGACAGAGGGGCTGGAGGCAGCAGTCGGGGTCCATGCAGTCCATCAAGCCATCTGCGGGGAAGACAGAGCATGAGGTTGATAGCGCTATGTCCCACGAGCCATGCTTGTCCACCAAGCCTTCATTCGCTTCTCTGTTTGCCGCTCGCTGGAAAACTTTAAGTGCCTGACATAAGCCAAGGAGTTTGCTGGGGATCAAGGAGATCCGGACACTTCAGATTTGCTCCCAGACCACCAGTCTAGCAGGAGAGACAGACAAGCAAGTGTACAGTGTGATATGTGTTTCTTTGTTTTTTTTTCTTTCTTTTTTTTAAAATTTTTAAATGTTTTATTTATTTCTGAGAGAGAGAGAGAGAGAGAGAGAGAGCAGGGGAGGGTCAGAGAGAGAGAGGGAGACACAGGATCCGAAACAGGCTCCAGGCTCTGAGCTAGCTGTCAGCACAGAGCCTGACGCGGGGCTTGAACCCACGAACCACGAGATCATGACCCGAGCCGAAGTCGGACGCTTAGCCGACTGAGCCACGCAGGCGCCCCTCTTTCTTTTTCTTTTTTTTAATTCGAAGAAATTCTATCATGGCCCAGAGGTGAGAGAACATATTAAACATCTGGGCTGCTGAACTCAGCTCAGAAGGTGAGGGGTGAGCACAGGAAGAGACCGTCGATGCCAGCAGCAGCAGAGGTGCCAGGGACTCAGGCCAGCCTCGGCAGTCTGTGTGTCACCCCCAGGGATGGTGGGAGCTACTTGCAGGTTGAAAGCAGGGGTGACATCATCTGATCTGCATCACTGAAAGAACCGTCCCTACAACAGGGAGAAGGGACTGCAGTTGGCGTAGAGCGGAAGCTGGGGGCTCCGGAGTGATGGGAATATCTCTGAGGTTGCATAGGGCAAAGATAGTGGTTGTGAAGACCAAACCAGTAACAATGGAGGTGGAAAGAACTGGGTAGTTTTGAGAGCTATTTCAGAGTTTGCTTAAACTAACTAGCTTTGGGGGTAAGGAAGAGGTGCTGTGATTCCCAGCATCTCTGTCAGCTGCCATGTAAATACAGGGAGACCCAGCCCTGCTTTCCGTGAGAGGGAGTCCCTGCATTTGCCTTTTGGCATCAGGTCTCTGACTAAGGTGCCACTAGCAGGGAATGGTCTTTGCCACATGGACAAATTTTTCAGGACTGGAAATTATATCACGGCTTCCAGCTTCCCAAAGTACAAAGAAAGAAATTCTATCAGATCACAGATTTTTGGTCACATTAATGCTTTGACAGGCACCCAGCAGCATAGCTTACAATGGATAAGAGACCCAGGGATTAGAGAACACTGCCCCCAGTCGGGGACAGGGAAAGCCCGGGGTTACAGTCTGTGCTTTGTGGGTAGAAAACGGTCTAAGGACATGTGCTCCTCTGGGTTCAAATTCTGCCTCTCATGCTTTATTAGCCGTGTGACTTTGAGCAAGCTTCCCCACTACCCTGGGGATGTAGATCCTGTTCTGGCTACCTCTGTTGTATCCCCAGCACTTAGTACAAGTATTTAAACATGGCTATTAGATAAATAAACAGATGAGAATTGAATGGATGAACAAATGAATCAGGGGATGAAACCAAATGACAGTCCATAAACGCCCAGAAATCACCAGCTTAATTTAATCCAGTGCAGTAGTGTGGTATGGTGGGAGGATCATGAGGCCGAGGCTCAAGTTCGAGTCCTAGACCTGCCCCTAAGAATGCCCCTGGATGAATTCCTGCGCTTCCTCTCCCGGCCCGTCTCCTCATCCGTGACCTACCTCCCTCTCTTCTGTCTCCCTGGGTTTACAACAGAGGTGCAGCCCAGCAGAGCATTGCCCCTGGGCTGGCTAGAGTTGGTGCCCCACCCCCACACGCAGCACCCAGAGGCCCCCTTCCCAGCCTCAGAGGTATTGCGGCCTCAGACAAGCTACTTGACCTGCATGAAATCCAGTTTTTCCCCTCAGTCAATTAGGGACAAAAATCCCTTGTCTTTCTCACCACTTCTGCCTCGTGTCCAAGACTTTCTAACTTCCTTGAGGGCAGCGCAGTGCAAAGTGCCTGGATTCCAGGGCCCAGACTGTCTGGAGCCAAATCTTGGCTCTGAAACTTCCTACTGTGTGGCCTTGGTCAAGTTACTTAAAGTCTCTGGCCTCTGTTTCCCATATGTCTCAAAAGGGGACTATAAAAGTGCCACATAAGTATTTGTTACATAAATAAAAAACATAGCTCATGTCCCCAAATCTAGCAGAGTAGCCCATATACAGTAAGTCCTTACTAAGGGCCAGTTCCCTTTCCTGTCCCTGAGTCTACAACACGGCTCAGCAAAGTGAAGGACCATCTGTCCTCTGTCTGCTCACTGGCCAGATTCATCCTGAGATGTGGAGGCAAGAGCACCCTGCACCCTGGCACTGTCCTAGGTCCTAACTTCTCCTGTCCCAGCTCCCAGATACACTCACTAACTGCCTCGCAAAGCACCTGTCTTCCCTTGCATCCCCTCCATCACGGATTCCTGGGCTGGCCCTGTCAGACATCGCTTAAACACATAATTACAGTCCAAGCTGAGGGTTATTTGCACTCTGCTATTGATGTTAGCATGACAGATTCAGCTGCTGCGTCCGTAACTCTGCAGCAAGGCTCCATTATTCAATCCCAGCGAGCAGGGACGCTGACCATTAAATCAGCCAGCACAATTGAAGGGCTGTGAAAAGTCATGGCTAATTTGAAATTTTATTAGCTATTGCCTGCTCTTGTTTACCACCGAAAGCAGATCCTGGAAGCCAGTCTTTTACCTCTTTATAAACACTCTGCTCTGTGGCACTCGGGAAGGACTGCTTTCTGTTTTCTCTAGTCCTGGGGGAAGGTTAGCTGAGAATTACTGTTCTTATTATTTGTATTCTATTAAATGATGATCACGGGCATTGTGCTAAATGCTTGGCAATGAATGCTTTCAAGGGACGTGTCATCGAATCTCTCCAGCTCTGTGAAGTGGCCACTGTCGTCACCATCACCCTCGTTTTATGGAGGAGGGAACTGGAGGCTCAGAGGAGTAGAGTAGCTTGGTCAAGGTCACATGGTTAGAGGAGTGACTTGGGATCTGAGCCCATTCTTTCTGAGGTATAAAAAGTTGAGACTTTTAGCAACCATTTTTTCTTAAGTGGAAAACATGAATTTATGAGTCTTTCTGAAATGGTACTTCTGGCTCTCCGGGTGACCTCTGTCATGGCACTAACCCCCCGCCCCCCACTCTGCAATTTTTATTTTCTCTGTCTCCTGCCCCACACATGGAGATCCTGGAGATGAGGGCTTCCAGACTCTCTTCAGTAGCTCTGTGCCACCTATGCTAGCATCCCCCTTCATCTTTGCTTCTGGCATCCCCACACTCTTTTTCCCCTTCCCTTTTAAAAGCAAGTTCAGCAATGCATTTTACAAGCAAATGGTCATTTCTTGTGATCAGAGGGTCTTTGCGATGATCCAGGTGGCCATTCTGCTGGGAATGAAAGTCTCAGCAAGGGTTCTGAGCTTCGGCTGGGCCCATGTGAAAGATGCACAGGCAGACCCACCTCACAGACAGGGAGGGGACTGGTGAGATCATGGGTGTGGAGCACTTAGCATGCCAACCAGCACCCAAGTACGTGCTTGCTAACTAAGAGTCATTGCTGGCTCCTTGGCTGCGGCCTCCTTGGGCAGGCAGCCCCATAGCAGGCCTGCCCTGGCTCCAGCTCCATCGCACATTTCAGGACAGCCCTTTCTGGCTGCAGTCTGGCTTTGAAGAACTGAAGAGACAAAGAAGGCCTAAGAGACACACCTTCAAGTTAGGGAAGCAGAGACCCAAGGGGGCTTGAAGACTGGGTTCTCTGAAATGGAGCCACTGTACACGGGAGGGCTCTCATGAGGGACCTGGGGCCGTGCGACTGGTCACTGTACGTTTCACAGGATGGAGAGACAATGCTGGGCCCAGAATTCTGTTTCCTGATGCCTTCCTATGTGGACCCTCCCTAACTACTCACTTAGCAAATATTTGCAGAATAGTAAATGTGAGTTAAACCTTTGCTAATAGAGACGATCATCTTGTTAAAGGAAGCACTCATTTCAGAAATGACTGGTGTCCGGGGTGCCTGGGTGGCTCAGTCGGTTAAGCCTCAGTCAGTTAAGCGTCCGACTTCGGCTCAGGTCATGATCTCACAGTTTGTGGATTCAAGCCCTGTGTCAGGCTCTGTGCTGACAGCTCAGAACCTGGAGCCTGTCTTCAGATTCTGTATCCCCCTCTCTCTCTGACTCTCCCCTGCTCATGCTGTCTCTCTCTCTCTCTCAGAAAGAAAAAAAAGAAATGACTGGTACCCACAAAATTCTTATCAAAGGCTCAGTTTACAAGGTGAGCTTTCATGCAAACCCCTCTATTTCCTTTCTTTTTAAAAAAAAAAAAACTTTATTTGAAAGTGAGAGAGCGAGCGAGCGGGCACATGTGAGAGAAGAGGGGAGGGGAGAGAGAGACAGGGAGAGAGAGAATCCCAAGTAGGCCCTGTATTGTCAGCATGGAGTCCCGATGCAGGTCTCGATCCCATGATCACAACCGTGAGATCATGACCTGAGCCAAAATCAAGAGTTGGACCCTTAACTGACTGAGCCCCCCAGGCACCCTTCCTACTCTCTTTTCAAGTGCAGCACATGACAGCCTGATACAGGGCATCTGGCTGCTCTGCGGGGACAGAGGCTTCCATACTTTCGCTTTCTTGGGCACAGATGACAGAGTTTAGAAGAGTTCTGTTAAAAGGAAAAAGCATGCTTTGGGGACAGAAGAGTAAATTTAGGGGTAGACTAGAAGCATATCAATGTATAGTTTTCATGATTCTCTGGTCTGGCTAGTTTGGAAATGTTCACATTTTCCAAGGATTTCATATCTCACTTAACTGTATATTATACATAAGCCAGCTGGCTTATATAACGTCCTTGTTTCATGTGTATGCTGGTCCCATTGAGAGAGCCTTGTTATGGCAAACAGAAAAAAAAAAAAAAAACACCAAGAAAATAGAAAAATAGGATTTTTCTCTGATTCCTTAAAATTTTCAGGAAAACCATCTCCAAAACATTGTTTCCCCAGAAATATCTTTTTTCCCTCCTCTCTCTGCGTACATGGTGAAAGTAAATGGGGTAGAAGGAAAGGTTAGAGGCCATTCAGGCTCCTGGAGGCTAGAGGGCAGGAATGCCCCAGGAGGGAGTGGAGGGCAAAGGAAAGGGACAAGGAAATGTCCAGAAAAAAGTCAGACTGGAGATTAAAAAGAAAAATATAAAAGGGAAAAGAGGGAGGGAGGAAAAAAAAAAACCAGGAAAAAAATGCAGGTCTCTGGGGGTACTAAATGAATATCCCAAAGCAGTTCCAGTACATGTGACTTTGAACTTGAAGCCCTCTGGGGCTGAAAAGGGGCATGGTGCACTGAGCGCTCACTGGCTTCTGCTAACACTTCCATTTAAGTGCTACCCACTTGAGGATGAGGGCCATGCCGTCTCCTCTAGGCCCCTCCTCCGTGCCTGCCCTGCTGGTGGGTGTCAAGTGATCTTGAGAACTGGGGAGTGGGGAATATGAGAGGAAGAATCATCTAGGCCAGAAGCCTGAAGAGCCAGTTCCTTCCCTGGCTCGGTCACTTTCTGGTGGCGAGACCTTTGGCTCTTCCCTTCCTATGTCTGAAATGTCATGTATTCATATGGAACCAGGGTAATGACTTCTAGCAGTCCCTCAGGATTGCTGAAGGTTTCCCTGGTTGTGAAGAGTCAATGAGTCATTCACTGAAGGTCTGGTGTCCTCCGCATGCCCGCAGCTGTTCCCTGGAGTCCCCTCTGCGGACAGGTGCTGCGGCACAGGGCTGGGTGCTCTGCCGTCAGTGACCATCCTGAGTAGCAGCGGCTGTCTGCTCTTTTTGTGATCGTAACTGCTGCCAGTGAGTGGTGGGCCTTGGGGTGACTCATCCCCCCATCTGATGTCGGTATCATCCTTGGTGAGGCAGAGGGCAGACAGGGCAGCCTCTGGGGTCTAACCTGCAGGACAGTCACCTCCTGGCCTTTCCAAGTGGCAGGCCCATCTCCCCTGATGGCTGGCCTGCAGAAACTTCCGCAGAAAGTCAAAGGTGTGCCTGAGGGTCCTTTTGAAGTAGGTGGTTCAGCTAGTCTTCTTAGCTTTACGTAACAGTGAGGACCGTGGGGCTCGGGTTAGGTGAGTTACTCAATGTCATACTGCTAGTGACGTGTGGAAGAGTTGGGAACCAGGTTTCTTATCTTTCTCCAAATCCGGCTGTCTGGCACTATCCTACAGTCTACGTCTTTGTCAGTGCTTTGGATGTTCTGGTTCCTCCACGGAGGGCAGGGACTGACTTGTTTACTTCTCTCTCCCGAAGGCACAGCACAGAGCCCGGCGATGAGTGAGCATCACATTTGTTGAATGAATGAACAAACGAATGAGTGAATATATGAGGACGCAATCGCGTTGGCAGGGCCCCTTGAGGGCCATGGGGTGTGGTGGAAGCCAGTCCCCCAAGGAGGAGCCCATTCCTCTCCATAGAAAGGAGGCATGGGGGAAGGCCCTGCACCAGGCACTGGACAGGCAGGGAGAAAACGGTCATGCCTGTGCAGGAGTCAGTGTTCTGGGTCAGCCAGGGACAAAAGAGGGCTGGGAAAGAAGGTCAAGGTGGGGCTGTGGACGCCCCCAAGGTGGGAACCCAGCTTGGGCTGACGGCTGGCATATTTCCTGGAAGACAGAATGCTTAAACTAGGGCTGGAGGGGTGGATGTGAGCAAGCCAAAAGGAACACAGAGCTGAGAGCAGGTCTGGGAAATCCATGAACTAGCAAACTCTTTGTCTCATAGCTGTTTGCATGTTCCTTGCACTCATGGCCCCATGGACAGTGTATAACAAGTCCATCTATTGCTCTGTGGGCTTAACTCCTGCCCCGGCTCCACAACCCAGCGGCCAACCTCATCTCGAGGTTGCCTGCGGTCTGGCCACACAGCGGCTTTCCAGCAGGCCATAAACAGCATCCAGGGAGGCCCTGGGCATGGGGGTGGTGGTGGGTGGGATATGCCTCCCCCTCTGTATGCATCTGGGAGAAGGTTTTGTCATTTGCTATAATAAACTCTGTGCCTTCTTTGAAAAGGCTTGCAAAATCTCTATCTGCCCCTTGGAACACTGGATTTTTAAAGGTCAATTTCTCTCTTGTCTCTTATCACAAGAAATGTGGTTTCGAGATAGTCTGAAGGGTTTCCAAATTCTATGGCCTTATGTAAGGTCTCCATTCTAGCAATGGGAGAGGGGGAGGAGGAAGGAGGGCAGAGAGCTTTGTTCTCTGTTTTCCTGAAAGTTCTCCTTCCAGGTGGCATCTATCAATGATCTGTATTGTAATCCATGATTGTTTGTCATGGGGCCGACAGTACCCGAAGGGATTATCACACCTTGAAGCTGCTTACAAATCCTTCCTCCAAGGGTCTGGTTGTTTTAGAATCCAGTGGATTTCATATTCTGGCTTCTTCTTTTTAAACACCCATTCCATTCCATTCTAAACCTAGCTCTCCTGCTGTCACTGTGTGACACTGGGCAAACATCTTCAGCTCAATGAGCCTCAGTTTCCCTGCATGTAAATGTCAGCCTTGCAGGTCTGTTGTGAAGGGCCGGACATCATGTCCACAGGGCGTCTGGCACAGTGCCGGGCACTGAGGGGATGCTCCCTATATTATGGCTAGTACTTTCTTTCATGAACACTTGCATTATTTTCCTTCTAGCAATGAGCATGTGACAGTTTGCAATACAAATTTTAATCAAGAAATGAAAAAGTTTCAAAATACATTATTATTCGGAGAAACACATCATAATCCTAAGTGAAAAAGGTAGAGTGTAAAATTTCATAGACAGCACAGTTTCAATTTTTAAAAATAATTACTTATAGATGGGCATATATTTATTTTATAATAAATACCATGCTTCTGTGCTTACAGGTGGAAAGGCTCAGGAGAATGAGAACAGACATTTGCAAGTGAGGGACTGAGGCTTAGAGAAGCTGAGGAGCTCATGCAGCCAGCATGCTGGGGTTTGAATCCAGACCATCTGGGAACAGATCCTGTACTTTTTTTTTTTTTTTTTTAATTCTTTTTAAAGTTTATTTGTTTGAGAGAGAAAGTGGGGGAGGGGCAGAGAAGGGGAGAGAGAGAGAGAGAGAGTTTGTGCGCTCCCGTGTATGTGAGCAGGGGAGGGGCAGAGTGAAAGGGAGAGAGAATCTCAAGCAGGCTTCACACTAAGTACAGAGCCCTACAAGGGGCTCCCCATCTCATGACCTTGAGATCGTGACCTGAGCCGAAATCAAGAGTCTGATGCTCAACCGAGCAAGCCGCCCAGGCGCCCCTGCCTCTCAGGCACTTTGAATACAACATCTGCAATCCGCACAGTGACCCTACAAGGCAGGCAGGAATTATTACTCTCATTTTGCAGTCACTTTGCATCTTAGGGCCACAGTTTCACCATCCCTGAAATGGGCATGAAATGAACACTCCCCCACTCCCCATCAGAGGGTCACCATGTAAGGGACGAGAAGACACATGGGAAAGCACTTCCTGGAGGGTTTCATACATGGCACTAGATGAAGAAGACACCACTTGTCAGGCAGGGCACACAGAGGAATTCACCGCGAGCGGTGGGCCTGGGCCTTGCCTGCTGACCTTGCTGGGCCACCGTACCAACCAGTGCTCTGGTGACATCTTGTAGACATGTTAGGGTGAGGGTAGCCCCAACAGAGGATCAGTGGACTGGGAGTCCCTGAGTCACCTTCAGAATCTGTTTCCTGGTTTTCAATCTATACAACAACCACAAACGAAAACAAAAACAACCCAATAATGCCAGACCCAGCTTAGCCATACTGCGAACTTTTTTTTCTGTCTCATAGTTGAAAAATACAACAGCATTCTTAATGAAGCTTGAAATTCAAGTTTAATTTAGAAAGGACTGCTTTAGGCCTAGCAAATTGGGAAAGAAGAGACAGCAGCAGTTTTCAGAGCACCCGAAGAGCCACAGTGGGGTTTACCACGGAACCGTGGGTCTGAGGTCTGGGCTCACTGTGGAGCCTGCATGGCCAGACCTCCCAGCCTAGGACAGTTTCTGCCATCCAACAGCTGTGTGACTCGGGCAAAATACTGACACTCACTAAGCCCCAGTTTCCTCATTATACAGAAATAGTAAGGGGATAATAACATCACGTACCTCGAGAGTTACTGGGTGGATGCGTAATTGCTCTGCAAAGTGTAAAATGACACACAGATTATCATTCTCAGCCTCTCGTCAGCTTTGGGAACTGTAGTCACCTATTTAAATTTGTGTGAGGGCTCACACTGCATTTCTAGGAAGAGGATGAACTTCTAGAAGGCAGAAGGGCTCTCGGGTCACAAGGCCATGTGGAATGGCCCACGAGTCTTGGGCCCTGGCGTGGGCCATGTTACCGACTTCCTGGCTGATGCGGAGGTGTGTGATGGAACACGCCCTCCATGGCTCCCGTCTCCCTGCCTGCAACACGCAGGGAGTAGGAGGAGGGAGCTGGAGTGTCTCTTCATTGTCTCGACATTGAACCCTGCTGTTTCCTTCTCCAAGCCCCTGTGTCACACCCGCCAAGAACAACCACTCAGCTAGACTCTAGCACTTTCCCTTCCACCCCGCCTTATTTATCTGGGATTATGCTGTGTTCCACCTCGTGGCCGAAAGAAAGGCACTTATTCCATTCTGCATCCACTGGACTGAGTTGGTAGGGCAGCAATTTCTTCCAAATGACTGGGCTTCCTAAGGGAGAAAGACTTGGCCACGTTCACAGGTTCTGTCTATCCGCTCAGAAAGGAGTATGGTGTCTTGCAGACAGTAGGAGCCCAGCAAATGTGTGCTTGACTGAACTGAAAACAGCCGTACAACGGCTCACGCTTGTGATGTCTTGTACGGCCTGCCGCATTCCTCCCTCCACCAAAACTGCTCCCATTTGGCCATGACCGAGGGTAGTAGGCCAGTGAGGATAGCCATGCCCCCTCCAGCATTTGGGGACAGTCTAGTCCCTATGATGGTTTCCTCTGTGCTGCCCGGCAAAGCAGGGACCTCACGTAGCATCTCCTCAGCTCCCTCAATGGGTGGAGAGCCCAGCAAACCGAAAGGACCCTGGGTGAGACATTTCCTCATTTCACAGTTGAGAGCCCAAGACCAAGCTTCCTCAGCAATCTGGTCTCCCAGGCTAGTTGTCTTCCCAACCATGACCCACAAATGTCTTCGTGGCTAGACTGGAAGCCTCAGAGGACAGGGACCATATCACAGTTCCCAGTTGGGTGCTCAGGCATGTGATAGTATCGGTTGAATGAATGGACACTCCTTCACCACAGCAACCATCCCACTGCAATGTGACTGCAGGCTGCTTATCTCTCCCTCCAGACTGTGAACTTCACAAGGGCAGGGACTGTGTCTTCTTTGTCTCTGAAGCCCCAGGAACGCAGGACAGGGCCTAATGCGTAGTAGATATTCACTTAATGTTGGTTAAGTGAGTGAATGTAACACCATACGGCTTTGCTAAGAGGGATGTAAAATACTCCAGCAATGCAAGAGGCCTGGTCCCTACAATTGAGAATTTTCTGATTGTTCTTTTCTAGTCCCTGCTGGTTCATCTCTCAGAGTGCCGGGAGGAGGCTACACTCCTCTGGGGTCTGGATCAACCCTGTTTCCTCTGGTCAGAAGCTCTTTCTCCTACCAAAGCTGTGGGGCTTTGGGCTCTTATGCCCCTGCCCCGTGTAAACACTGGCGAGTTTTAGCACTGGGAGGGCTAAACAGGATACACCAGCGTTGTGCTTCATGTGAGGGAACAGATGAACCTTGTTTTGTAATATATTCTCCTATGTGTGGGTTCTCCCTACGTTTCTCAAGGACATGCAGTTCTCTGGCTGCCAAGATGCTCAATAGCTATTTGAGGGCTTTGGTCAGGATCCTGCCTTCTTGACAGGGGAATGACTTCATGGTGCCGCTCCTGTCCCCTTCTCTTCTAATTAGCATGGAGTTATTGTTGGCCATTGGAACTGTGTCTACAGGCAAAGTAAAGGAGAAGGTTGAGGAGTGATGTGGATAATTTAGGCTGACATCTCTTTCCCATGAAGAGCAAATATTATCCTACTTCTTCTTGCCTGAAGACAAGGATGCTTGGTGCCCTTCAGTGCTTTGCCCTGCCTTTGCCCATGACGATCTCTCTGAACAGAAAGCCCTTTCCTTTCCAGGAAACATCTACCTACTCGAGTATCACCTTTACCGACCAATAGAGAACTCTGTAACAGCATCCCACTGTCTACTAGCACTTCACCTTGGACTTTTCTCCCCCCTCTGAATTCCTGGAGGGCAGGGACACGACACTGCCATCTCTGTGCCTGGCCTGGGGCCTGCCCCCGTAGGAGGAACTCTGGATATTTATGGAACACAGGAATTAATGGACTCCCTATGTTTCAGACTGATTAAGGGATATTTCAGCCCTGCAAGATCTCAAGAGGAGAACTTGAACCTGCTGTCTCTGCTTAGCTGCCAAGGCCCAATCCTATGAGCTCCTTGTTGACAACTATCCCACAAGGCCCTGACTGGTGCGGAGGCCTGACCCCCTCCTGGTTGCAGGCAGTAGGTAGATGGACTGAAAACTGGTTCAGACAAAGACCCGTGGTCTGAAATAGCCCCATCCAAGCTGCTGGGGCCAAGTGAAAGCAAATGAACCAAAATAATCACAATAAACTCCCACACCGCCTTTTAATCTGCATGGTGCTCTGAGATTGTAGAATCACACTCCGTAGAAAATTCCCAGAGGTTGGGATGCTGAGTTTCTGGCCTGCTGATTTCCTAATCCGTGCAGTGCACTAGCAAGTCCCTTAGTATAAATCCAAAAACACATTTGGATTAGACCAGCTGTTAGGCCATCATCTGACAAAAAGGGTCGACCGTTTCCATTTTTTTTCATTTCTCTATGTTTTTAATCTCTCCGACTAACCCTCTGAGATTAGGAGAATTAGGAAGAATCAACCTATCTTCCAGGAGGGAAAATAGGGCACATCGTGTTTATATTTATGCAACGTAACACAAAAGAAAGACAAAGGCTAATTCTGGGACCACAGAACGACTGGAATGGTCCTCATGATCCAACTGCCTTATTTTATAAACAGGAGAGTGTGAGGCCCAGAGATAGCAAGTAACCTGCTTAGAGATACACAAGGTCAAGGACAAACAAGTGGAACCCTGATCTCTTATGTCTAAGCTAAGAAATGCTCCACAAGACCAGGCCACTCCTCCTTAGGGTCTGACTGTACAACACTTGGGAAAAAAAAACCTATTAACTAAGACCAAATCTACTATCAACCCACAGGGACAGAGGGTGTGGGGGCAAGGTGGTTCCATGAGGGTTATTACCAGAATCAGGGGAGAAGGGATGTTGACTGAAGGGAACTCAACCTCCCTGCCCCGGAGAAGCATCCTTTCTGCCACTTTCTGTAACACAAAACTGGATGGCCTCTTCTTGTCCATTTCAGTGAGGGGGGCTTCGTGACTTTGCTGGTAACTCATCCCACTACTGGATTGCTAGAAAATTCTTTCTTGCATATGCTTTCTCCCTGCACTTGCTGTCAGATGGTAATTAATTTTATGTACATTAGTTCATTTAAATTAATTAAGACAGAACAACTGGAGGTATGTACCCACTCCTTAGACCGCATGTGCAGTTTTATGCCTACCTGCAGGCCTCTCTGACTGGACAGCTGGTATGCTAGCGGCCTTGGCAATGCCCACTCGCTGCCCTGTGGCCCCACTTCGACTCCCCACTGGGGCTGCATGGGGCCCCTGGGTGCCAGAGCCTTACCTCCATCGTTGTCTTTGCTGTCACCACAGGCGGTTTCCATGGATGTGTCACAGCCTGCTCCTCTCCAGCCCAGCTGGCAGACGCAGTGCCACCCATTCAGGTCCAAGGTACATCTGCCATTGCCATTGCACAAGCCAGGGCAACCCTCTGCAAGGCAAAGCACACAGAATCGAGGTCTGATCGTCCGCAGCCACCTGCAGTCACACACACTCACGCTCTTCCTGCCTGCCTGAGAAGTGCTCTCACGTCCACCAGCACATCGATGCCCTCGGCACCCAGGGAAGATGGGATCGCTAGGGACTGGCACTTGGCCGAGAGGGCCTCAGGGATGCGGAGGTGAAAAGACTTGCGAAGGCCATTGGGTTAGGCAGCGGCACAGGTGGGAAGTGCTGGGGGTAGGTCTGAAACTCACACCTTCTGCATCTGAAATCCTCCTTTCAAAAGTGATCAGGATTCCCAGCGGTGAGTCAGCGGATGTGAGCCTGTCAGAACGTGAGTGGTGGAAACTTTTGTCTGATCCTTGCTCCATGTTCACGCCTGTGTGTTTTTCCTGTTTCTGGGGGTTGTTTGGAATGAAACCTTCATCCCCCCGGTATACTCATGTTCCCTTAGCACTGCTGTGTCATTATAAAAGGGCTCTGTTTTCAGCACTGGTTACTGAGTCAATCGTACTGGACCCTAGGCTTTTCATTTATTTTGTCCTGTTTTCTCCTAAACTGTCTTTGCTTTGAGGAAGAGTCCTTAGGTCTCTTTCTTCCCATCTTAACTACAGCCCCTAAGAACAGGGTTTGGCATGCGTAAGAGCCCCGACGACTGCCGTGAAGATAGACTATGTCTGTGTTTGCTAATGCAGGTACGGGCAGGCTGCCCTTCCCTAATGTAGTTCATGTGGACATCTGTGTGCCTGTCTGTCATTTATTAAGCACTTTCTCTGGACGAGCCCTGGAGGTACGGAGATGAATAAGACCTAGTTCTTATTCTTGAGGAGCATGCAGCCTATCAAAGGAGACAGATTTGTATAAGCAAAATATTTCACTGCTAAGTGCCCTCGGGGAGATGTACAAAATATGGTGGGAACCTGATAGAGGAGTGGCCATCTATCTAAGAGAACCTCGGGTGACTTCATCAAGAAGGGTCAGGCAATGTTTAGACTCTGCCTCAGTGCTGCTTTGCCCATGAAACAAGGTGGGAAGTTATTACTTGTTGGAAGATTTACAGGTTTTTATTACCACCTTTTGAAACCCTTCTGAGTTTGGGGCTCAGGAATCTATGTCTGAGAATCTGCTAAGTTACATGGTTCACTTCAGCTTCTATTTTGCCACTTGGTTTTCATTCACGTCCTCATTTTAACACCTGCCGGCTCCTTTCTCAGAGCGGCTATCAAAAAACAGTTTTTGCTGGCATGCCTTCTGTGTTTTCTCTCTACTCCTGCTCGGTCTCAGGGAAAGGTAAAGATGTGAAAGTCATCTATAAAACTTAATTCATTATTATGAGCTGCAGACTGCTACGAATATGGCTACCAACCGAGTTTTCTGCCATGGAATAACTGAAAATTGGCCCATTATTCTTGAATGAGACAAATATGAATGTAGCTGTTCAGTACAAGATGTAGGCCAAGGTATGATCTCATTGAATGACCCATCAATTAGAATATAAAACTTTAGTGTTTCAAGGAATTCTGGTAGTTGACTTTTGTATTTGAAATGTTCAAACAGCAACCAATCAATCTGGCCATCATGTTTGTCATTCAAAGGAAGAAACATTTATTGACTATGCACTCACTCCAAGCCTAGCAGGATCCTTCCAGAAGTTTAGAAGCAAATGTAGACTATGTGGTCTTTGCACAGCAGAAGCCTGTCGGGAAAGGTGGGAAGCCACCCGCATGGTCACCCCAAAAGTGACTGAGAAAGCAGTTGTAAAAGCACAGGAGCAGGGCCTTGGCATGCAGGTGATTACTCAGGCACCCTGACCTGGCAGCCAACACCAGCCACCCTTCCTGGTCAAAACCATTAGAGCCTCCCTCTTTAGTCCCATTTAAATGTTTATCCATTCAGCTGGGACTGTCTTTCAATTGAGCCTCATTTGTATTTGAAATCAGTCTTGGAGGAAGGAAGACTGCAATAGTTAAGAATGGTAGTGGACCGCTCTCTCTTTGCATCTCCCAGATATAGCCTCCTGTGAGACGCAAAGAACACCTCTTGTGTGAAAGCACAAGTCTGGAAGCCCTATCAGTCTGGTTCCTCCACTCAGGGGCTTTTATGACCCAGGCACTTTATTTAAGTTCTTTGAGCCTCAGCCTACTTATAAAATGGGGCTGTCCGAGGGATTCAATCAGATAATGTATGCATGATGCACAGAGTCTGACATAGCTTGAATACAATATCTGAGTCCTCTACCTACCTTTTTCGCCTTCTATTTTGAGGGGAGGGGATACAGTATCATAAGTTGTACCCATAATCTCACATAGGGCTCATAGAAAGGCAACCCAGAAACCTGAGGCACTTGTCTAGATCAGAGTCAGCCGACTTTTTGTGTAAAGGTTCAGATAGTAAATATTTTAGGCTTGTGAAACACACGGTCTCTGTCGCAATTAATCAAATCTGCTATTGTAGCTGGAAAGTAGTCAGATGTAACTTATAAATGAGCTATGGCTGTGTTCTGATAAAACTTTACTTACAAAAACAGGTGCTGGCCCAGATCTGGCATGTGTGCTGTAGTTTTCCTGGTTAGAGGCTTCAGGACAGTAATATGCTGACAGTTGCCATCTACTGAGGGTCTACCATGGCTTGCCACTGTGCTAGACACTTCACACATACTATTTTAAAGTAACTTTTTATTATGTTTTTGGATCCTGATTCTCTAAGACAGTTCCATTCCACACCATTTAATCCTAAATTTTAAATTAAAACCATGTGCTGTAACACGATGTGGACTTTGGGACGGGGCAGACTTCAGTTCAAATTGCCATACTACCTTTTCACTTACTACCTGTGTGATGACTGGTGAATTATTTAATTCTCTATGCCTCAGTATTCTCATCTGTAAAATGGAGGTGAGGCCTAATTCAAAGAGTTGTTGAGATTAATGAGATAATGTTATGTCAATTATTTAGCACAGTTATGGGTAACATGAGTAGGCAGTCAATAAATCATAGCTGCTATTATTATTATTGAATTAACATTGTAATAACTTCATTAAGAAATTCACAAACCAGAAATAACCCTCTGCTAGTTGCCACTGTATCAGCTTTGGGTCAAGAGCTATGGTCCTAATAAATATAAGTCTTGAGAGAGTTGAGGCAAGGCCAGCAACGTGGTCATGGGAGTCAACATGCATCTCAGTGGGAGGCAGAGAGATGGGTTCATGGCCATGAGTCCCAGCCCAGGCCTACGACTTCATGCTTTCCTAGTGCTCTGTCCTCACTGGAAGCAAGTGTCCCAAGTAGGTGTAGATTATTCATTTTGCAATTAATGCTTTTTCCTTCCATTGGACTATAAACACCATAAGGCCAGCTTTGGACCTACTCCAGTGCCTTGCACACAGCATGTACTCAATGTGTATTTGTTGAATGTATCAATGAATAAGACAGGAGACCTAGGTTCTGGTACCTGCTGCCTAACTTGTGGGGTCTCTGGAAAGTTACTTTTCCTCTTTTGGCCTCAATTTTCTTATCTATAAAATGAAGGTCCAAATGAGATGATGTATTAATTCCTTCCAGTGCAGCTGATCCAAAAGAGAGGGTCAAAGCAACTTTAATTTCTATGATATTGTTCTTAATTTCAACAAACTTTCCTCAGCACCTACTAGATTCCAGGCTGGTGTGTGTTAATTCCGGGGCATCGAGAGATGCATTATTGTCCTCTGCCTTCAATTATGTTGTATTCTATGTACCTACACCTTACTTTCTTCCAAGAAGAATTTAAAATGGGTCTCATCGCACTGGGTGTTATATGGAAACCAACTTGACAATAAACTGTCTGTAAAAAATAAATAAATAAATAAATAAATAAATAAATAAATAAAATGGGTCTCATCATCTGAAACAGTACTTCTCAAAGTGAATTTTGTACAATGCTAGTACTATGAGGTCCTCAAAAACAAGCTTCTGCAGTCAAATTTGGAAAATATTTTATCCTAGATTCTTATTCTATAAAGTCACACTGAATATTAATATATTAAAGGCTCTGAGAAGTCTTACAATAAAGAAACCTGCTTATTTATCAGAACATTCTCCAGTTTGATCTCAGAACATATACCCCCCTATTACCATTTATAATAATGTGGAATATTCCATTTCACAAACCCCTCTTTGGGAACCCCTGCTCTAGTGAGTTCCTCTTAGCACATGATACCCAGTGCACACATTCTGTGCTGCTTGGGGAATGCCTTGAAGGGGTAGGTGTTCTCGGGGAGGGTAAGTTCTACATGTGAAATCACAGGAACACTTTAAATACAGTTCGTTTCTTCAAATGCACCAAGTTATACCCTGAGGATTTGCACTGTCCTGTCAGTCTCAGGGTTTCAGAAGAACTTTGAGTACCTGTGGGTTAAATGAGGTTTGCTCCCAGCCAGCAGTTTGCTTCTGGAGTAATCACACCTCCATTAGCCAGTATGAGGAAGCCACCTCCGGGGTGACTTGCTGACTTTCTTAAAGCAATATGCCTCCTTACACACCACTAAAGCTCATTAATTCCACAAGCCCTGAAACTCATCAATAATTCAGAGAACCCAACTGACATTAACAATCCCCTCTGGAAGGACTCACATCAGGCATTTGCTAGAGCCAAAATAATGTAATTTTAAGGTTTAGAGAAGGGCTAAGCTTTTCAAAAGAAAAGATGCCCTTTAAATGACAAGGGACCACTTTATCTTCAGCCTTCTGCGGAAGCCTATGAAGAAGTCCCCCTTGAAACTAGCATCAGGTATGACAAGACGACTTTCAGAATCCTCGAAGGTAGTTTTCAGTTACGTGGCAAAGGGGCTAAGTAATATCCCTATCAGGTATCAAAATGTCCCATTTCTTTCTGGTTCTCTTTCTGGTCCCCTTGTCCTTTCCATTTCCACAGTCACTTCCCTAGACAAAGTCATCATCATCTCCCACGTGGATGATGCCAACAGTCTCCCGATCGGTCTGTTCTGTTTGCCCCCAAACATTCTCCCTCAACTTTTTCCCCAATATGGCCAGATGGATCCTTCCAAATCACAAGTGTCCTCAAGTCATTATCCTGCTTCTAAAAACCTTTAGGGACTTTTTCCTATGCTTCTGTTAAAGTTCACACTGTTGGTCTACAAGGTGCTGCCTAAATTGCGGGGTTTCACTGCTAAGTGGCCCCTGGAATTCACTTCTTAACCCTCATCACACTTCGATGGAATTACTTGTTTTATTGGTGTCTTCTCTGCTAGGCTACTGGGTAGTACAAGGGTAGGAAGTATTTCTGTTGTACGGAATCCACATTTCCTGGCACTTAGGAGGATTCAACATATTTGTTAAGTGCATGTTGTGTTTTTAGTCTCTACCAACACAACTGGAAAACAAAGAGTAAAAGTGGGCTGGTCTTTGAACTGCACGATACTCTAAAAGGTCCTGAGCTTGTGCTGTACAGGTCTCTGAATTCTTTTTTGTTCCCCCCAGGATTAGTACCAACATACCAGAAAGTTAGTCAGATGGTGGCCTGGCTCAAACCTAGGTTTTGGCAGAAAACAGTTGTCCTTCAAAGAAAGTTATGATTTATTGGCCTAATCCAAATAAAGGTCTGATGATATTTTCTGAACTAAAGAGCAGAACAGGTGGTTTGAGAGAAGATATGTATCACTTCCTGTTGAGGCTGCCAGGTTGGAAGACATGGTTTGGAGGAAGAATATTAGAAATTATGGGACTTTCTTGGTGAATGGTGACAGAAGACAGAATGCTGGAAATATGGATCAGGTCAGGAAATTCAAAGTCCTGGCTCTGCCACTTACTAGAAATGTGACCCACAGTGGGCCTCTCAACTTCCCCAACTTCAATGTCGTTTCCCAATAAAATGGGTAGAGTCACATGAGCTCCCTTAGAAAAATCCAAAGGGCTTGCTTAAGCCTCGAGGGATATGAAAAACAATTCACATAGTAGGAAAAAAAATCTATCAAATAGATGGCAGCATTACGAAATTTAATCCACACTGAAGACTCCTCCAATAATGGTTATGTGTGAAATGCCTGTTTTAAAGAGGCTCACAGATACTACTCTCTCTTGCTGGAATGACTGTATTCTCAGTTGAAGACTGGCATGTAAAATGTAAGGAACCTTGCTTCCCAGCACCAGCCTTGAATCTGATGGGCCCCAGTAACACCTTTGCTGTATTTGGCAAAGATATTCTAGTTGGAAAGTACTCAGTCATTTATATTTCCCCCAAACCCTTTCCATGCGTTTTTAAGTAGCAGTTGCTATCTCTTATCACAAGCCAATTTAGCTGTTTCCTTTACAATTTCAAAAATTAGCCTGGCTAATGAAGTCCTCCAAATTAAGGGTGAGAATAAAGATATAATGATAAAATAGCATATCTAACATTTATTGAGCATCATCCCTGCCCATGTGCTAAGCACTTACATTCATTATTTTACTTAATCCTCACGCCTACTCTACAAGGTAGATCCTGTTATCAAGTTTATTTTAGAAGGACTCTCAAGTGAAGGGTGGTTAAATAACTTGTCCAAGGTCACACAGCTTGTTAACTGCTGGACTTGGGGTTCAGGCTCAGGCAGCCTGACACTGAAGTATTTCTCATTAACCACTAACCACCTATTCTGTGCCAGGTGACGTGTCAAGACTTGAGGACAACAAGACGACTATGGCACGGCATTTCTCCTCAGGGGGCTTGGAGTCTTTTGTAGGTACACACATAGCCGATCTTTCTCAGACATAATTCTTAGAGTAATAAGGCCTATTTGGAAAATTAGGCACTATCTAATTAATGAAGATGTTTCAAATGGAATTACTTTGCCTGCAGGGAACACCCCTCAAAGATAAGACTTACCAAACTTGGGCCTTCTCTGAAAAGGGAAAAAAACCCAAACAAACAGACCATCCACTCCCTGAGGTCACGGGTCTGTTTCCCCAACTCCCCAGAGCCCGTCCCGGTACCAAGCACATGGCACTAGGACCAGTGGGTGCTCCACATGTGGCTGTTGGATGAATGAACATGACAACAGGAATGTAATGCACTTGTGAAGATTTCTTAGCTTGCTCTGGGGCCTCTTCTTTTCTCAGGCCACCCACCCTGGTCCTCCGGATCTTAATTCTGATGGACCAGGGTCTGTTTAAGGGATGGCTAGGGTGACATATGATGGGGCAGAAAGAGTGAACGGTGTGTGCGTGTGTGGGGAGGGAAAGAGGGGACAACACAATGGTGATGTCACAGACAGACCGAGCACTTCAGGGGGAAGAATGATGCTCCAGGTATATCAACCACCACGGGACCGAAAACCCACCCTCTGGGTAGTGGATGCCGTGACCAAGCCGGGGATGTGGCAGCATCCAGACACCATGCTTACGGGGTGTATATACATTTCTTATATACACATTTCTTCTCTTATGCTCATACACAAACACACACACGAAGACAATAGGAAAATAGAGGAAGGAAGACCATACCTTTAACTACCCTATCCAGATAGTGTGCTTGGGAAATAAAAGACAGGACATTTAAGGTAGGATCCAGTAAGTGCAGTTCTGCCTGCCACATAACCATGCTGGGTGCTAAGGAGACACAGGAGGACGCAACCCACGTTTGGGGCAGATCTGCCACGGTGGCGAAAATAAAACCAAAGACAAGATGACATGAGAGAGGAGGAGGGAGAGCAAGCACATTCTCCAGAAAGGACCAAAAGGAACTTGTACTCAGTCTACGATCCGGGAGTATGGAAATGTGATCATATGTAAGAAGACATATGGGTAGGGGAGACAGGAGAAAAAGGAGAATGGGAAGCTGCAAAAGTGGCCATGCTCCTGCTCTGCCAGGTTTGTTCTACTTTATGGAAAACAAGAACTTGCCCCTTGTCCACCCAGAGCTTTGGGGGAAGCAGCCGTGTAAGAACAAGGGCACCCTGTCTGGGTTGAGGGGCTTCCAGAGAGCTGGAACTCAGAGCTGTGCAAAACTCTTTGATATGGGCTGGGGGAGTGGGTTGAGTCTTTGGTCACATATATTGCTACATTATCTGTCTGCCATTCGTGAATTTTCCACAGACACAGGTGCCCACAGAGACTTGAATGCAGAGTGCCTGGTGTCCCAAGTAAGATGCATTTCTCCTTTGTGCATCTTACACAGAATGTAAGGTGCAGGTTGACGGATGCCACTGTGGAAGACGAGGAAAAGAAAAGAAAACCTGACCACTTCTCAGTGCTCATTAACTCAAAAGATAGAATGATGCTGGCTCTGTTTTCCAGTGGAAGGGTTGCATCCAAGCACTGGCTTACTTGGCGATCTAAGGTTTTGTTTCTCTTGTGAGGAGGAGGGTCAAGCAGTGCACTGAAAGAAACCTCATGGTGCATGTATGTGGCTGCGTGTTGAAAAGCAGGGCAGCCCTCTTCGTTCCCAGCATCAGTCAGTAGTGCCATTTCATCTTCCCCACCCGGGCTACAGTCATAGCCCTTTGGGGAGCTTCCCTTCCACCCCTCCCATGACAGTTCCTCTCCATGCACCCCCACAATGGCCAGATCGATGGCTCTCTCCTGAAGGGCCTGATGCTTTGTGTCAGGCTGGTCTCTCTCAGCTTGATTTCACACACGAATCTAAAGGACTCCAGGACTGGACTGCATGGCAGAGCCTTATCTGGAAGCCCTGGGGTTCTATAAACTGTCGGAACATTCTTGCTCTCCTCATAAAAAAATATAAATTTCATTTTTTCAGTCCTCTAGCTTGGATAGACACCATTGCTGTTCAATATATATTAGCCTCAAAAGACTGGTGGATGAGAGGCTATGTTTTGACTTGAGGTTTCCACGTGGTATCTGCTTCAAGATGAAAGATGCATCCAAAAGATGCATGCGTAGCCAAGTGGAAAATTGGGAAGAGGAGGTTTTAACTGGGCCTGTGTGCTTCCCCTTCATTCGTGTAGACGTCATGGAGTCTGTGAGATCACAGGATACAGGAAAGGAAAGTGGGGGAGAACGGCTTATTATGGCAAGAGTGAATAAACAAAGCTGTGAAATGCTGAACAATGAAAAGTAGGGACAGCCCACAGGTAATGCCACCCAGGAAGCATCTCAGGCGAAGTTGAAGCCTTTCTTGATTCTTGATTCATCTGTCACGCTAGTCTTATCTGTCAAGCTCATTCATCTAGTTTTTCAGAGTGACCTAAAATTTCTTAGACGTCACCTCCCATGGTACATCATCACATACAGCATCTGCGGGACCTCCTGGCTCAGGTGGTGTTCTCGGCTTTCAGATCTGCAGAGTTTCACAGAGGGTCGTGAGCACAGACTGCTGTGCGCTGGAGTCTCTCTTGCAGGGGTAGAAAGGAGACACCATCAGCGGGATCCAGGGGGCCATGCCATCACGCAGCATCCGCTGGGAGGGAGTTCTCTCACACGGAAAACCTGCTTATCTCCAAATTTAAGGGTGATATCCTGGCTGCGGTGATGAGTACAAATTATATCTACTCTGTCCACTAATCTTCCCAAAAAGTTTTCTGGGAACAGAAGAGAGCCTCTTTGTCTCTGTCTATTGAAAATGAAAGGGATAGCTGGGGTCTCTGTAGTCCAATGTTGTTTATTTATAAAAGCCATATGCAGGTGTCCATACTGCTGTTCATGCTTCTATTGTTTGAAAATCTTGGTACGTATGCCCTCGAACGTAATCTCTTAAGAATTCGTCATGACTTTAAAACATTAACTTTCAGAAAAGAAGACACAAAGTCCATGAATTTGCATTGTGGATGGTGGATTCGGGACTTCACAGAATTCCTTCATCTTTCTCCTCAGGACTTTGGGATGAAGGTGATGACAGTTAAGTCATCTTTCCTCTTGGGCCATTCTTATTTATTTATTTATTTATTCATTCATTCATTCATTTATTTTTAACACTGCACAAATGTTTCTTATACTCTTTCTCTATTCCTGTCACTATACAAGAAACTAGAGATAGTGGTGGCATACAGCTATTCATGATACAGACTCTCAGCCTTTGGCAAGAGTCTGTGAAGTCTTAGATCTCTGTAGCACTTCTATGACCCCCAACATGCAAACTTCTTCCCTTGACTTGCTTGTACCAATATAGGTTTCCAAAAGTTTCTCTCAGGGTAATCCCGAGAAGCCTCAGGGGGCCCCTATCAAAAGCTGTGAAGAACATGGCATGAGCCTTTTCATTCTCATTTTCCGGGAGCCTCTGCTGACTGTAACGGTTGTATCACTGGTACATATTAGGCAGATTAGACAAGGTTCATTATGGCAGGTGATGGTCAGGGTGGTTATGATCATGTGAACTTCTTTAGATGTTTGACAAACCATCGTCGAGATGTTCTTGTTAGGACCTTGGATACATAAACCCCCTTCTCTCTTTGGATGAAGGATCAATGAGTAAGTGGCTAATGGTATCTACTTGAGAGGGACTCACAAAGCCCGCTTAACCTTCTTCGACTTTCCCACCCCTATCACATGTGGGCTAAAATCTCCCAGAACCAGAGACTGAGCAAGCTTCCGCTCTGATAACTTGGGGTAGAGGCCCATCCATTTTCTCATCTCTCCACTCAGGTCACGGGTCCTGTAGTGAGAGAGTGCTTTCAAGGAAAAGCACAGGGTTGTCATACACGCGCTGACACCTTGTGGGCGTCTTGTAAGCTCTCAGTTAAGGAATGTCTGATTACACACAAGGAACCTGAGAGCTATCAGTCAACAGTGGGCCAAGGACTCCAGAAAGTTTTGTGGTCTTTCTTTATAATTTCTCTTCATCATGAAGTCTGGCTTTGCTCACTGGAGTAATTGCATCATCTGAGTATTATTTTTGATCTTTACTCCCAGAGGAGGATTTGTTTAAGAATCCAGATTTATGTGATTGGACAGCTCTCCTGAAGCCTAGTAAATAACTGTGTATCTGGCATCTTGAACAATCACAGCTTTGGGGTCAAGGTTGGAATTTTACAAATGTAATCAGAAGCTAGCATTTCCCACATGTGTTCTGAGACTTTAAAGACAAGGGGCACCGGACTGAATAAAAGAATTATCATAAAAGTGACCAAAAATGTTAGTACTGGTTTCAATGATATAGGGAAAAAATTAGACACCTTCTCAAATTTAACTATGACTTTTAGCTTTCTCTAAAGAAGTGGGAGGTCAAGCCCCAGACTTGAGACCCATGAAATTCCTGGAAGAGACATTGCAAAATAGGCTTTTTAGGACTCTGGGTTGACCACATACTTGAGAAATAGGCCTGTACCAATTCATCTTACCTTAGCTGCTGGATTAGGGAAACTGGGTTTCATCTACGCAAGTGGGAGTATTACTGACGAGTGAGAGTGAACATGAAAAATCGCTTCTTACTTGGGGGATATGTTAGGATCAGGGTAACTCAGTTTGCGGATGCTGGGTGTGCGGGTCTGTGGGCAGTGGAGGAGGGGGCAGGCACACCATCCCCCAGGAGGCCTCCTCGGCACCCCCTTTCTGTGATTCACAGAGGGAGAAAATGAAGCCCCCAGCGGCCATGTGGGCTGCCCATGGGACACTCACCAAGATGCAGGGAGACAGACAGTTCTTAACAGAAGGAATTAGGATTCAATGTGAAATAGTCTTGTTTGTTGAAAAAAACATGGTCACTAAAGAGGATGCCACTGCCCATTTTCCCTTTTGTTCTGAAAATCAACCTCTTTTGAGAAATGTCAAGTGGTTCCATAAAAGAAAAGATGGACCAAAGCCTCTGCAAGGAGATATTTAATTCCTGCTATAATAATCTGCCCCAGGTAATGTCACCGCGGTGAAGAGATTCCTAGGCTGGGGACTTGACCCTAAGGAGCTCACACTTGTCTTACTGTTTAATGCCAGCTGGCAGGTAATCAAATCATTCTTTCCTGTTTATGGAGGGCAGCAGTGTATAAACAAACAGGCCCTCTGCACTTGTTTCTACTGTATGGAGGTGTCGTAATCAGTGTCTTGGATTCCATTTTTTTTGCTGGGATGGGACATCACTAAATTACAGCACACGGGATAGCTGCGCTCTACTGACCTACTGTATAATAATGAAATCTGATAACAAGAGAACATTTAACACTTTGGATTTCTAACTCTTTGCATCAACAGTTTTTGTCTTTTCCTAAATGATCCTGAAATGGAGTGAAGTTCCCTGGAAACAGAAGGCAGCGCTTCTTGTCACCATCAAAGATTAAAAAGAGATCTCTCTTCATTTTATTCCAAAAGGAAAAAGAAGGCACCGCCCCCGCTGTTTTCCTCATTTGCATCCCCTATCCCTTCCCTTTCACTGGACAAGGTTACTGAAGTGTTCCTCAGCACTAGGGTGTTGGGTTTTCACTGGGGATGCAGCTGGCCACAGACAGAGACCCACGGAGAGCAAAGCTGCCATGCAGGGAGATTAGACAGGGACACACGAAATGCTCACCACAAAATGAAAGGTAACAGAATTCCGAGCCAATGTCCTTTCATCTGAGCCACTATGACTTAGTCCATTACTTCTTCAATGTCCTGTGACATTTTTCTGGTATTTAGGACTGTCGGCCTCCCCCATGAATCATGCTCATTTACCTGGAAACATTTCTTATCTGGAGGAGAAAAAGCATCTGCAATCCCAGGGAGGAGCTGGCTCTTACAGAGTGACAACGGGTACATGGGTGTGCAGGGGAGGAGAGGGGAGGGCAGATGGGAGTGGGGTGGGATGGTTTGACTCTCTGGCATCAGAATAAATGGGATGTCCTTTAGTCCAGGCTGCTGCACATCTACAAGACATGAGACAGCGCAGCCTGCCCACCAACCCTGTCACGAATCACGCGACTGAGCTGAGGGAGAACTTCCTGAATTCCCTCATTGTCATTTGACTGAGGTGAGATGCTTTCATCTTATAAAAGTCTGACATCCTTAAACTTTTAGGAACTTGGCAAGGTGAGTTGAGGACTCTGCAACCAAGTGATAGAAAGCAGAATGCATTCTCTCTGGGCTCTGATTTTGGTTTTAATAGGGACAGGGTCGTCTTCTGGGCTGGCAGGCTGAAAGGTCAGCCTGTCCCCAGTCATGGTGGAAAGTGAGGGTGTGGGGAGAGTAGGGTTTAGAGAAGAGGGGGCCCTGTGCATGACTAGGGCCACTTCTCATCAAGGGGAGTCCAGGACCATCGCAAGGTAGGATGACATTGACATGAGGAAGCCACCCAGAAGTGTGCAGTCAAGATGCTGTGGCACCTTCTGCTAGTGACAAAGCAGGAAGGGCTGCCCTTGGCTCCGGGTGGCTCTGTTAAGAGTACACAGTGGGCAAACCAGGTCTGCAACTCATAATGAGAAGGCACAGCCTCTAGGAAGGATGTGAGCCAGATGGCTCCATAGAAAATTTGGGCTTTGCCTTGAAGACTTCACGGCAAGCAGCTGGTGAGGAGCCCAGGCACTGGGGCTCAGAAAACCAAGCCTCAAATGCCAGTTCTACCTCTTAAAAGCTAAGTGACCTTGAGCCTCAGGTTCCCGAAAAGGAGGAAATATTACGTATGACTTCAGAGGGTGACCGTTAGCAGTAGGAATGCGAAATAAGGCAGTTAGAGCCCTGAGCACATGCTTGGCACATTGAAATACTCAAAAATTAGAAGCCATTATTATTAATATTAATAAGTGCAAGGGATTCTGAAGCCACTTATAAACAGAGTGATGCTGTGGGGGTGGGGAATGATGAACACAGGCAAATTTCAGATTATAAAACAAAAGGGATGAAGCCTAAGAAAAATGAGAGCAGTGGCTCCATTCGCTCAAAATTTCTTTGTCCCTCAAAAGGTCTGGGGCTTGTCTTCCAGTTTCCCTAAGACCCAAGAGGTGACCTGAATTCAGCATCAGAGGGACACCCGGAACCCTGCCTTCCAAAGCCATGTGCTCACCATCTGATCACAGACCCTCCTTTTGAAAAAAATGGAAGGGGAAGAAGTTAAAACACACACACAAACCAGTTGATTCAACAAAGAGCTTTCGGTGAGTGCCCTTTCCAGGATAATAAACCAAGCAAAACGTCTGGCGGTGCTTAAAATCAACGAAAGCAGCAGGAAAGGCAGGAAGAAGGGAATGGAGTGATCAGCTTGCACTGAGAGTTGCCAAAAGTGCTGTTTTGGGGGGGAGGGGGCTGCGAGGAGCCCCTGGAGAGGACAGAGGAGACGGAAGCAGACTGGGTGCAAGCAAGCACAGGGGAAGGAGGGAGGGAGGAAGCCAGGCCCAGTGGGAGGGCCCATGGGAAGCTTTCCCCAGGATTCCAGGCCTCTCTCGGAGCTCTGGACTTGATGGCCAGGGGGTGTGGGGGCCTCAGAGCTAAGCCCAAGCGCTCCAACCAGATCATGAATTTGATAATAATGGCCACGCTTACTGAACACTGAACCATGTGCCAGCCTGTGCTACAGTCATGCACAGGGCCCCCTCTTCTTTATATGCAGTATGATCCCCATTGTATAGGTGAGCAAACGGAGGCTCAAAGAAGCACTGGGACAGCCCGCGGCTAGCTGCTAAGTGGTAGCAGTTGCGTGCCTTACTCCCGATCCCCAGCCTAACACAGAACCCTACTGCGTGGGCCCAGGAAGGGCTAATAGACCTCTGGGAAATGCAGACTGGGAAGGAAAAGGTTAAAATTGGCCCATTGTGGGCTTATGTCAAATTGAAGCTGGAAAATGCCAACCATAATGTCACCAGATGAAAGGACGTTTTGCCCAGCTCCCCCATGCAGACAGTCAGCTAGCGCCCTCAGCACGTCCCGCAGGAGACCCCCCGCCTGGGCCCGCCATACCGATGGTGCAGTGTTCGCCGTTCCAGCCGGGGCTGCATTCGCACTTGCCTTCGCGGCATGTCCCGTGTTCTGCGCAGCGCGGGTGGCAGGCCCGCTGGTCGCAGGCCGCCCCCATCCAGCCTTCCTCGCAGCGGCAGGTGCCCCCCACGCAGACTCCATGGCCGCCACAGTCAGCAGCACAGATCTCTGTGGGGAGGAGGAGGAAGGAGTGGGGGAAGGGGACGGGGGGGGGGAGGGGAGGAAAACAAAACACATCTTGAGCCAGTCACTGTTGGAAACAAGAGTCACCCTTGGCTACCCACCCCGTCTCCCATGAGGCGTGGGAGCCAAATCTCCCTGAACAATGACCCTCGGATGAGAACAATTCTCCAGGCAAAAGCCTGTCCTGAGCCCGTTTTCCTACCAAAACAGGGCAGATTGGAGGGCTCTGCTCTGTTTGTTTTCCCCTATTGCTAGCCTGTCCCCGCTTCTGTGCCTGCCACCTCTAAAGGGGACCGGCCTTCCGAACAGATGTGAGGAAAAGTCGAATTTAATTAAAATCTGGTTATGTGTGAAAACAAAGTGAGGACGAGTCCCGGTTCGCCAAGTGAAGCACTCGTGGATCTGGCTGGGGCACGTGCAGGGGGCCTGGGGTCTGCACTTCATTCCGGTCTTGAGTGCCATGGAGGTGGGGTGAAAGGGAGGCCAGTCCCCCACACCCCGGCATGTACTCTGGGGCTGTCTCTGTGCTTCTCTGCTGCCTGTGCTCTAGCCTCCACACACTGCTCGGTCACTCCCACTCCACGTACCACCTCAATGACCCTTCCGATCCAAAGCAAACAGTTGGGGCACCATCTCACAGCCCACGGGGTTGCCCAGGCCTTCACAAAAGGCCTGTCTGTGAGTCGGCACAAAACACACACGGCCCGATTCACAGGCCACTTCGGCTCTCGGCCAGTGACAGCTTCACAGTTGCACAGGCAGGGGTTGTGAAAGCTACGAAACAGGTTTTCGGAACCAAGTTGAGCAGCTGTGGCCACCGATGCTCTCTGCCAGGACTGTGATGGAGACCCTGCCTGCAGTCTGGGCCTCATGGCCCCACAGTCTTCAAATGAAAATCCCAATGTTTTCATTCGCTTTCAAACTAAATTAACTGGCACTGTGTCAAGTTGCATTTGCCCATGACAGCTTGGAATCTTCCAAGCTGTATTCCTGGTTTAGAAGCTACTAATAGTCTAGCTATTTTTGAGAAAGGAGCTAAATCAAAATTAGATCTCAGAGGCTCAGACCTTTCATATCAACCTACAAGGCAACGGCTACAATGCCTAAGAATTAAAAACAAGGGGTGCCTGGGTGGCTCAGTCGGTTAAGCGTCAACTTCGGCTCAGGTCACCATCTCGCGGTCTGTGAGTTCAAAACCCGCTTTGGGCTCTGCGCTGACAGCTCGGAGCCTGGAGCCTGCTGCGGATTCTGTGTCTCCCTCTCTCTCTGCCCCTTCCTGACTCATGCTCTGTCTCTCTCAAAAATAAAGAAACATTAAAAAAAAAAAGAATTAAAAACAAAACAGAACACAACAGTTGCCTATGCCAGACACCTAGCCAAGCACACTACCTGAACAGGGGAGTACTTTATGCAGGGACACGATGGATTTTTCAGGTGGGGGGGCCACTATAAAATGGGTGCAAAGAGCCTTGGCCTGCAGCTGGGGGGACCTGGGTCCTACACCAGGCTCAGGAGCTTCTGAGCTGTGTGGCTGTGGGCAGGCTCTTTGACCTCACTGATGCGGGCAGTGAAGATGCCGCCTCACGTCCCCTCTGCTGACCATCAGGGCTGCGGTGAGCACTCAGTGAAGTGGAACATGGAAAAGTGCAGGGCAGAGATGACTAACTCAAGAAAGTTTTCTCAGGACAGTGAGTTTTAGACCAAGAGTCCAAGAACCAGGTGCATCAGGTCCTTGCTTGCTCAGCCACTCATCTACTGTGTGACCTTGGGAAGGTCACATCCCCTCCCTGGGTGCTGGTTTCCTCATCTACTGCAGAGGGAATCTGATGACATCTAAGGTGTCTTCTAGCTCTCAGACCATACGAATGTATGCTATAAACACCTTCCATGTTACACAGCATAAGCTACCCCCAGGCTCAGCTCAAGGGTCTCTCCTTCTCTGAGAAGCATGTGACTCACACCCTGTGGTTATTCTCTTGTTCCTGGCCCTTCCATATTACGTGGTAATTTGATTTTCTGTTTCTGTGCCTGTGTCACTGTCAGACTAGGGATATCTGAGGGTGGACACAATTCTCCTGATCACATCTATGCTTGGTACCCAGCACAGACCCTGGCACAGAACAGACCCTTAATTGGGATTTGCTGGATAACGGATGAATCCATGTGCGCCTGGGGTGACAGGTTCCTGAGAATGTAAAACAATTCATATACGCCCTGCACAGCCTGGCCGAGAGTCAGTCTAGGCCTATCTCTAGTGAGATGCCCTTATGAAAACTTCCCAGTTTGGGATGGGGCTGTGGAGTACAGCCGCCACATCAAATATGGCTTTCTCAGGACATTCTTCAAGCTTCCCTACCTTCTTCTCCTACAGTCCGTCTTGGGCTTTCCTCAAGACAAAGAATGACATTCTCCAGGCCCCAGGCCTTCCTAAGTCCTGTGTCTGACATTTCTATCCCTTCTGCAGGGCAGTGACTCCCGGTGACTCTGAGGCTGGGCCTGCCTCAGGGTTGGAACTTAACCTTGAGACACCTAGGAGGGAAGATTAGTTTATCATTTGTTTGGCTAACACAGCACTTTCTCCACATGGCAGTTTATGGTGTAAAGGTAAACCACAGATGCAAACGGTGCTTCTATTCACTGAGCTATGAGCCAGGAAGAGGGACAGGCTGCTGGCGCCAAAGCCTTGGCCTTTTCACGTAATAGGGTATGGAGAGTTCAAGGGGGTCCAGAACAGAAGAGGCAGGCTTTCCCCAGCATTTGCCTGACTTTAGGCCTTAGCCAACAGGTAGGTCATTCTTATATTAATTGATCTGGAACCAGTGTGGATGAAAGAGCCTAAGACTCAGAATCAGGGACACCTGGGGGGCTCAGTCAGTTAAACTTCTGACTTCGGCTCAGGTCATGATCTCACAATCGTAGATTCGAGCCCCGCGTCAGGCTCTGTGCTCACAGCTCAGAGCTTGGAGTCTGCTTCAGATTCTGTGTCTCCCTCTGTCTCTCTCTCTCTCTCTCTCTCTCTGCCCCTCTCCTGCTTGTGCTCTGTCTCTCAAAAAATAAATAAATGTTAAAAAATACATACATTAAAAAAATAAAAAGACTTAGAATCAGATGGAATCCCAAATATGTTCTGCCAGTTATGTGACTTCAAACTACCTATTCCACCGCTGAATTTCTTCTTCTGTAAAATGGGAGTGGTGACAGCATGCCTTCAGAGGGTGTCTGACATAGAGCATGTATCAATAGATTCGTACTGATCATTCATCTTCTGATAGTATTCCACGCATGCCTACTATGTGCTGAAGGCTGGCTGGTGCTAGGAATACAGAGAAAAACTAGACATAATCTCTGTCCTCTGGGAGATCGCAATCCAGACAAAGCACAAACTGATAATGGAATCCAAAGATTATCAACATAATCCATAGCTGTTACTGCCGCACCTTGTTGCGTTATACACAGTGAATAAAAAACCATGAATTTTAGGATCAGACAGATTTGGGGTCCACTCTTGCTTTGCCACTTCTTGGCTGGGCGACCTGCAGGTTACAAGTTACAAAACTCATTGAGCCTCACTTTCTAGTTCTGTGAAACAGGTATAAAAAAAATTCCCATTTCACCGTCTCACAGGGGTAATGAGCAGGAGGGCCACTTTTGGCTTAACAGCTAACACTTCTATCAGGTTTTAGAGTTTATGAAGAACTCTTCATATGCGATTTCTCACTTAAGTACCACAACCAGGGTGTGAGAACACCAGGTTACTACCTGTCCTAGAGGTGAGGTCACTGAGACCCAGAGGGCATGGGCGAATTCCACAAGGTCATGCGGTCACCTGGTGCTCCTTGTGACAATTCTCAGGCAGTAGGTAGGACAGACACTCAGAGATTAACGAGACTGATCAGCAAAGAGGCAGGCTCTCCTGTGCGGGGTCTCCTTTCCCCGCCCTGCTGCTGATCTTTTGTTACATCCAAGTCAGGCCCTGGATATTTGCAAAATGAAATGAGATCCCGGTCCGCAGAATTTCCCAGACACTCAGTCTCATTTCTGTCATCTGGAGACCGCCGGGCTGCCCATCCAAACGCTGCATTTCCTCACCAGTTTACACTAGACACGCTCTCCTGGCACGAAGCTGAGGTTGCCTGCTGGCTGGGCACCTCTCCATCAGCCTTTTACAAGCTGGGTTGTGAGCTCTTACACGTTTTAATGGAAGGGGCCTGAACAGGGTGACCTTGATGTTTATGGGGTGCTAACTGATGGTAACACGACCTGTCGGTGTTCAGAGTCCCCTCTGCAGACGGCCTCTCCGCCTGAGTGGGAGACTCACTGACTCCTGATGGGAGCAGAAACCCGAGCTGCTACTTTATCATTTGGACTCGAGTTGAGGTCCTGTTGTGATTTTTCTTACGTGTTTTTTTTTTTTTTTTTGGTCGTCCTTGATATAAAAGGAACTGCTTTCGTTTTCCTTCTTGATTTCTGCTGTGACATGAAAGCAGATATAACTTCCCAGAGTGGTTGCTGGAAACCAAATAGGATGGCTCTGAAGAATGTGCTTTGACAGCTCATCTACCCTTTATGTAATGTAAGTGGTACTCTGTGAAATGTGGGTCATGGCTCCTCTCCAGGCCCGGTTTCCTTGCTTGTAATCCGGGGATGACACCGACCACTGGACAGGGGTGTTGCAGGAATTGCTCTCACTTGTTTCGTCTCTCGAGTGCCCACTACATGCCAGTCCTACAGCGATGGGATCTGATGGTGACTGGGACAGGCATGGTTCTTTCCTGACCTCAAGGGGTTGACATTCTAGCATGGCAGACAGACATAACTGACATCAGTGACACAAGTTCACATGTAGAGAAGCAAGACTTCTAGCATAGTGCCTGGCACATAGGGTATAATAAATTGGGCACACGCATACTCTTGTGAGAAAGAAAATGACATGTAGTGGCACGTATACTGGACTGACGTCAGAGCATCAAATGTGAACTCTGACTCTGTAATATACCCGATACAAGTGAGCATTTGATAAGTGCCTGTTGACCTTCACGTGATACGCATCAGAGCTTCCTGGCTGACAGTTGGAGGGGCTGGGATCTGAGAGGAATCCTTCAAAATACTATAGAGAACACAATCCGTAGGGTAGACTTGGGCTCACATTCTGACTCCCCAGCTTCCTTGGGTCCTTGTAGAGTTCTCAGAGAATTATTTAATCTGGGTCATATGTCTTTACTCCCCAAAAGAGGAGAGTAATGATGGTTCCCTACTGGGTGAGTGGTGACAATGGAAGACAAGAGTATAAGTGAAAGGCCTTGGGTAAGCTATGCTATGAACACAACTGACAGATGAGGACTTAAGACATCTTGTATCATCAGAGCTGGACTTCCTGAAGAGGAGTGTTTTCTTGAAGAGCAAAATATTAGAGTCTATAGTAATCAGCCTCGAAATTTAGGTATGCTTTCTCTAGTCGCCTCGCATGGCACCATTGGCCAAGACCATCGGAACCCAGGAAGAAGCCATTTGTATTTGCAGCCTTGGCTTTCTCTTGAAATTACGTAAAAATCCACAGCTGTCCTACCGTTCTGACTGCAAGCCTGTGAAGTTCTTGACTGAAGCACACAGGACCTTGGAGAGGAACCAGGCGGGGCCCAAGAACATGCTTGCTCTTCTCTGAGGGAAAGCCATGCCCACAGCTCTTCCCTTCTGCACCTCTGCCCTGCCCCACCTGTGCACATGGCTGTCTTTTCTCCAGACCAATGGCTAACCTAATGGCAGGCTTTAGTTTTTTCTCATCCTGGGTCCCTGGCAGCAAGCACCAGGCATGGCACAGCAGATTTCAACAAATATTTGTTGAAAGAACATATGAATTAAAAAAAAAAAAAAGCCCTTCATGGAAGAGGTGTTAAATTACTTGGGCTTGACTCTGTCTCAGGGTCGTGTTGTACAAGATTTATTTGGTTAGATACATTTGCACAGGGCTCAGTCCCCTTTGTGCCCAACCTTCTTAGAGACTCAGCTGCAATCTCTGACCGAGAACTCTGTAATCTTAAAGGGCTCAGTCCCTGCACTCTAAGGCACACCTTCCTTCTTCCTGCTGCCCATTCTCCTTCCGTGATGTGAAAGCGAGTAGGCACACGAGGAAGAAGTGGAAAGGGTAGGGAAAGATAGAAGGTTTGGCTCTTGGTTAATTGTGCCCCCAAGTGTATACATAAGGGAAAAAGCTGCCCCAGGCTCCTCTCATTAAATGTTAATCCCTATATGAGCCTGGATGAAGCCTGGGACCTAGCGCAGCTATGTTTTAATTTGTCTGGACTTACTTTACAATCCTGTTCATTAAAATAGCTGGTAGGGGAAGCTGTGGCATTCCCCTAAAGGGACAGACTTACATATATTTTTCTCATAAAATTTCTGTGACTTGGAAAGATGCTCAAAATTGCCACAAGTGAGGAATGGAAGGGTCCCCGCCCAAGGATCTGTGGGCTTCCCTGCTGAGCAAGGAACAGAGGCAGGTGAAACAGAGTCTTGGCCCCATGTGACCTCCTAGAAAGTCCTTTATTAAGTCCGTATTTAGCACTAAAAGGGATAATAGTTCTATTTTGCTTAGGACCTGGGGTTCTTAGAATGTCCTTAAAAAATTTTAATAGGGGGTTAAATAATTTTAAATGATTACTGCTAGGATTTTCTGTTTTATCACTAGCTTATCGGAGTTAGTGCACAGCTCAGGAATTTCTTTGAAATTCTGGTACATGTTAAGTCTGAGCCATACTATTGAAGCAGAAATAAAGAGAAAATGTAGAAGCCTTGTTGGTGGCCCACAAATATTATCTCATTAAATCTTCACAACGGTCCTGCAATGGTATTTTCATTCCTGTATTGTAGCTGAGGAAACAGCTTGGAGAGATTAAGTGACTGGCTCAAAGGTACTTAGCTAGAATGAAAGGTGGCCATGATTAACACTGCTCTTTGGTCTATGACTGACTTGTGTGACCAAGTTGAGGTGAAACTTCATTTGTAATTTGACACATTTCCATGACTGTTAGTTAGGTATTAGATCATCACCCCAGCTCGAATACAGAACTCTGAGATCAGTCATAATCTTCTTCCTCACCGTGACCCAGTGTTACCATATTAAGTACTTTTCTTTTTGTTTGTGTGTCTGTTTATCTGTTTATTCATCTTCCATATGTCTATCTGCCTATCCATCTGTACAATTCACCTAATCATCTAATCATCTATCCAGTCACCAGGCCATCTAATAATCCATCCATCCATCCATCCATCCATCCATCCATCCATCCAATTATGTGACTTGGACAAGTTACTTCATCTTTCTGTGCCTCAGCTTTCTCATCTATAAAACAGGGTTTATACACTAACATCTCAGGTTCATCTGTGAGGCTTAAATAAACACCTTATAATGTGCCTTGTTTCATCCACTTCTTTTATAGAGTAGACACTGTATGGCAACTATACCATGTTTATGTGCTGGAAAGAGCCAGGAGAACAGAGACTTTAATGATCCTGGGGAGAGAAAGAGGATGATGTAAACAACTGAGGTGCCTCTGAGTAGCTAGAGAGAACTAGATTTGGAGCACAATCTGAGGGACAGTTCTCTGTGGGCACCTCATCTTCTGGGGAAGGATATGAAGACCAGGACCTGTTTAAGGGACAGGCCAGGATAATGGTAAAGTACTTCACCAATGGCTTCAATGTTCTCAGTGAGGTCAGAATCTCTGTTTATGGATAGAGGTGGACCTTTAAAGAGCCCCTTGGGGAATGAGAGCAAGAACTCACAAGTATAAGAAAACTGCAGCTGGAAGGGCCCAGGAGAGGCTAAAAATCACGAGCATGGGATGATCTGGCTCAGAAGTGGGCTGTAAGCTGAGGGATGGTAAGTGGTTGGGATGGTCCTGGATTTTGCAAGGTGGATGTGGAGACAGGTAGAGATAAGGGAGCCGTGAGTGATGAAGGAGAAGAGCTGGAGGTGAAGGACCATGGGACTAGGGGAAAACGATGGAGAAGAGGGTGCCAGAGCTGGGCAGGAAGTAGCCTGCTTCTGGCCAGGCATCTCCCTCAGGTCAGTGTAGGGGTAAGAGAGAAAACAAGCAGAAAAAATTGGAGGAGCCGTTTTTGTGATGAGAGTGTAAGAAGATACTTCAGAGAGGCTCTAGCCATCCTGTAGGCAGGAAAATGAGGTCCGGGAGAGAGGAAGTGCCTTGTCCTTCGTCTCACAGGGAGACATATGTCAGCGTTTGAGCAAGAACTTCATGGCTGACTTAGGAAATAGTCATGTAAGGGGCCAGCCAGACAATGGCTGAAGCGGGGGCCTTACCACACTCTGTGGCCCCTCCTCCCTGCCTCTGTACAAGCTGTTTCCGTGGCCTGGGTTCCCCTTTTACCTCAATCTTCCCATGTTCAACTCTCCATTGGCTTTGAGTTCTGGCTCCTCCTCTGTGAAGCCTCCTTCTAGTGTCCCAGCTGGCAAGAGTTTCACCTCCTGCCTTCCCAAAGCACTTGACACGAACCTTTCTTTATCAGGGTAATTAGTCTGTGTTGCCTCCAGAGCCCTGCCATCACCAGATTGATCTCTACATTCCCCAGTGAATCTTACATGGGAAATGTATTGTCTGACTGCATCAAGGGTCTACATTTTGCACAGAAAAGAGCCTGGGATTCACAAAAGCTACTTTAAGAGCCTCTTCTGCTACTTCCCAGATATAGAAAACAACTATCGCACCCCTCTGAGCCTTCTCTTTGTCATTTAGGAAATGGCAATAATGATACCTAGCTGCCAGAATCCTGAACGTGATTTAAAAACATACTGAGCACCTACTATGTGCCAGATACTCCTAGAGGCTGAAGATGCATAAATTATATTAAATTGTCCCTAGGCTCAAGGAACTAAAGTCTACCCATATGTGTAAAGGAGCGCCAGGCTGCCACCATGCCCAGCACACAGTAGGGCAATTACAAGGTACCTTTCTCTCCTGTAGACAGACATCTCTATATTTTTGAACAAATGAGTTTCAATTTGGCACCCCCTTCCTCTTTCTTTCACTAAATTGGGCAGATGGCTTTTTAGTCTCAGTGCAGGTTTCAAGAAGAAGCCAGAAGGGGAGGAAGGTACAGGAAAGGAGCCTTCGACTTCCTCACGGTAATTAGTCTCCTTTTGACACTGAAGCCAAACCCAAGACACTCTCTCGTGCTTTTCAACTTCCATCTCTATCTCCAGAGGGTCAGTGCTGCTTCCAGCCACCACTCCATCCCACAGATCTAGCTGGCAGAAAGCTAATGAGCCTTGGAAACCACATGGCCTTCCACCTCACTGGAGGAGCTCGGGAAGCTTTCAAACCAAGCAGAAAAGTGGATTCCAGGATGTTGGTGCACACCAGTCTCCACACCTATTCCCCCAGGGCCAGAATTTCAAACTTTATGAAGCACCTATCATAGGAAGTAGTACACCACTGCTATTCATCTTAATTGGAGGGTATCTGGCTTCCTAATTAGAGGAGTTCAAATCGAGCTTGGGGGAGTCCTCCAAATAGGGTCTGACTTTGCAGAAGGATACCAAGGCAGGAAAGGGCTGGTGAGCACAGAAGCCACAGAACATGCCCAGCATGTGGAGTTTTGGCCAGGGCTGGAACATTCAACCGCATGCCAGTGTTAGGGTATGCTTTCCACAAGCGAACCTTACCATGTCACATCTCTGCTTAAAACTTTTCAGTGGCTCCCACCGATAGATAAAACCCAAACTCTTTCGAGGCCCTTCACGACTGAATGCCCGCTAGCTTCTCTCACCTCTTTTCCCTCTCGCTACTGCCACCAATATCCTAAGCAAAGCCACTCCAAACTACAGGTCCTTCCTGGAAATGCCATGTTCTGTTGCATCTTTGTACATGTTGCAAATCTCTGACTTGTACCATGGGATGCTGCAAGGTGCTTGTCTCTTCCTTCTATCTCTGCCAACTCACACCCACCTCCATCACCCACTTTAAATCCCACGATCCTCCAGGAAGCCACCCTGATCATCAGGCTGAAAGCAATCACTCTTTTCCTTAAACCCGTGTAGTACTGCCAGTTTACGTGGGTCTTGGCAGTGGTATCCAATGAAATGACACCTTATGAAACTAATACCTGACTCATCAACAGACTGAGCATAAACCCTGGAAATGGTCAGTGGCAGAGTAATGCAGGAGAAAAACAGAGGCTCTGAAGCCAGAGAAGGCTGGGTTTGAATACTTGTTTTCCCAGAGTGTCTCTGGGCAAGTCCCTCAAGCTCTCCAAACCCTGATTTCCTGGGAATAATACCATATGCAGTGTCACAGGCTTCTGTATTTGTTGTCTGAATAAATCATGAAGCATAGACATGAAGGAGCTCTGTAAAACGTAAATAAAATTTCCATTCAAAGAACAGTTATTATTTAAAATTATAAGTTAGATACCAGCGGTTTGATTCAGGAAGACAACTGGAGATTGTATATAAGCCATCGGCTTGGCCATCCAAACAGAAACCTGATTCTGAAGTCCAATTTCAGGAAGGCTTATATTTACATACTGAAGAGCTCCAATTCTGATAGAAAATGTTCTAGGGCTGTCAGGGGAAATTCTACTAAATTACAAAGCTGCCAGCGCCTGGTTTATCAACCTTTAGCTCTGGCACTGTTTAGTACTACGGTTGTCTGGGCCCAATTTCCCAGTCTTTGATTAAATGATAGGAACTGACCATCTCATTGTGTCTGAAACTGCACGCTACTTTCCAGACGACTGGTGGGCTCGTCACTGCCTCGTTCCAACGCCTCCTCTTCCTTCTCAGCCTCAGTGTCAATCTCTCATATATTTATTATTCTGAACTTTGATTTCAGGCTATCACTTGCTGTTGGGAAGGGGTACAGGAAATGTCAAGTCTCAATGGATATTATTCCTCCGCTGAAATTCTAACCTCAGGTTCCTTCTCCTGTAACATACCTATACAGAAATAGCCCGGCCTGATCATTTCCTTTTGATGTTTAATTGGATGTCGGTGCTGTGCTTTCTGGGCTGAGAAGCTAATGCTTCTCAGAGAGGGAACAATTCCAGCTATACACATGAGACTTGTAGCAGGGAGACTGTTCCACGCTGAATGTAATTTTCTCTCCCATCCATGAACAGAAGACAATTTCTCTGGCATTAAAGCATCTCACTCAGTCTTTCTGTCATTAATAAGAATTAAATTCTGTTCCCTCAAATTTAAATGTAATTATATTTGCCTCGTAGATAAAAATGAATTACCATTTTCAAAATTTAGCACTAATGCGAATGCTATGTTTAGAGCTTTAATTTTTTTTTAACCCTGTTACTACTTCTGGCTTATTATTATTTTTTTTTTAAACACTCGGCTTATTTTGCTGTCAACTGTGACTTAATTTGGTATCAGAGCATCTCTGTTCCCTATCTTTCCAGTCGTATTTGTTGTTAACTATGCTTTGGGATTTGCTGGACTTTTTGGTAGGGGAAGAGAGTAATAGAGAGCAAACTGGCAGCTGAGAGGATTGGAGTTTGAATTCTAAAAGGTCCCCCCTTAGTGAAGGTGGAATCTAGGCCAGGATGGGCTGAGAGAGCTAAAGAAAGAGCTCTGACCTGGAGTCTGAGAGGGAAATCTTCACTGTGCATTGAGCATTTTTTTAATCCAAGATTTTCAGCAAGGCATTCAGTAGACCCCATGGTTTGGACCCCGCCTAGCTTTGTGGCCCTCCTTCCCCCCACGCCTCCGACTCTCTGGTCAGAGAAAGGATTTTCCAGATGCCGCCCCCGCATACCTATGTCCTTGCACATGCTGTTCTGTCTGCCTGCACTTCCCCTGCCCTTCTAATGGTCTGGCTCACAGGTCTCATCCCTGGGAAAGACGGTCTCAGCTTCCGGTCCCACCTGTCTTCGGGCTGAGCTCTCTGCTCCTGCCCTTGTGCTCCCAAACCCCATGCATACACATCAGTCAGAGCTCTTATCACACCACCTAACTAGGTGTCACTTCCTGGGTGGGCGAGGCTCCCGACTCCCGGATCTTCGGTGCCCAGAACAGCAGCCAGCACACAGGGAGGCCTGAGAGGGTTACAAGTGAATGAGGTGGGTGTTTGTGCCTGCCAAGGACAGGTGTAGACCTGGAGCCGTTCTGGGTGCTCTCTCTGTGAGGCTGTGCTCCTCTCTGGAACTGAGCTCAGAAAGCTCCTTGTGGAAGCTGACGCTAATGCTGTTTGGCCCTTGTGCTGTTGTTTGGGGATAAATATGTCAGCATATTAATAACTTCATCTGGACTCCATGACCAGTGATGGGAGCTGGTGGTAGAGAGTCAGAAACCCCAAGGAAACTGAGCCCCTGAGAGAGAAAGCAAGTTGTTCAAGGTTACACAGACTCGAATCCAGTTCTGGGTCTAAATCTTCACTATATAAATTGTCCTCAGACTTAAATGTGCAAGAGTCTAAGGGACTGTTTGGCTAATTTAGATTTAATCATGCATTTTAAAAACATACACTTTATTTATTGAGTGCTATAATAATACATATTATGTATGAGTGTATAATAATACATATTATACATATGTATTAAAGCTAATTTAAAAAACAACCCCGCAAAGCAAGTATCATTAGGCATATTCTTTGGATAAACTCAGTGTTAAAAATCTAGCTTGGTCCCACTCCAAATCCCATGCAATTCTTTCTGACTGCATATGCTACCTCCAAACCTGTACCACTGAATCTCTAAAAGATCTCCACCTGTTACCCCATGAAACTCAATTGCAGTGAAATGATAAGAATCATAAACCACCAGCATGGGCATTTTATAGGCAGAATGTCTGCCACGTATCGCTTCTTTGAGCCAGCAACCCAAAGGGATAAAATGTAGTGAGAGGGCTCTCTCAAATAAAAGTCAGTTATGGAAGACAAGATTGGAGAGAGCTCACAGAGCAGTGGAAATGAGGAATGAATTTATGAGGCTGAGGACGGAGGCTACTGGGCTGGGGCGGAGGGGAAGGAAGACCCAAGGGAGAGCCAGCAGAGGGGCAAACGATGAGTCTAAGCGACCACATTTGAAATGGTGTCCAGGAAAATGTCGCAGAGCCTGAAATTCTCTTTAGTCTTGAGGCTCTGAAAGAAAGGTAGACTTTTCCAATTGTAAAGACTGGCTCAGAGAGGTTAAATTCCTTCCCTTTTCTACGGCAGCTCAAAGCCAAGAGGATAAAAAGCCAGCTAACACCTTTGGGGGAGGTGGGGGAGTCATTCCGCCCAGCCTGGCTGCTGAGCGGGCCCACTTTATGCAAAAGCTGACGAGGCATCCAGCACAGCATGGCTGCTCCCTGGGGAAGACGGCCTGAAGGAGGCCAAATGATGCCAGCTCTTGCTCAGAGGGGTTCCAGCCGGCTGGCATGGCACATGAAATTAACATGAGCTGGGTCTGGAAAGTGAAGGAGCCCAGGGATTTGGTTTTAGCCCTGAGTGGATGCGTGCATGCATGTGTATGGGGGTGTGGGGGCACACTGGGGTTGGAGGTAGAGAACAGATTAGGCTGGTAGTGTTCTGGGATCTTCCTGGGCAGAGCCAATAGCTTCCTCTGTTATGTGTCACTGGGTAAGTCATTGCTTGAGTCATCGTTGAGAACTAACTCAAGACGGGCCCTGCACTAGGGATACTGGCACACCCTGACCGCATGGAGATCACAGCTTGGCAAGAAAGGGCCTCAATGACAATACATTGCTCAGTATGCCCCAGAGCTTGGCAGAGACCATATACCCGGTGTGAATCAGGACTCTGCCACTTACCAATGGCGGGGGTGTCGAGGCTGGCAAGGAACTGAACTTCTCTGAGCTTCAGTCTCCTTATCTGGACAATGGAACTACTAATACTTTCTTCCACAGGGTTTGTATGAACCTTAATTAAGATAACTTGTAATACACTTAGTTCAGTGGGTTGGTACTGGTAAGCCCTAAGAAATGGGTGGCTCTGTATGTGCGGCTCCAGCCTGTGGCTTATCAGGAAAAAAGATTACTGATAAGGGAACCTCTTTGGATAGAAAGGGGGCTTGAGGCAAGAGCTAAGGACTTAGATTTAATTCATACCCTGCCACCACTAAGCTGATTTACTCTGGACAAGTCATTTCCTCTCCCCAGCTCTTTACCCTCTCTATTAAACACAGCACTGGCAATCACCATCACCATCACCACCACCACCACCACCAACCCCAGAGACCTGAGAAGCCAATTCCGCTGGGCCCGCAGTTGAGGGCACAGGTGTGCAGAGGGCGGGCCATGTAACCTGTGCTCTTCCAGGCCACAGGCATTTGTCCCAACAGTTATCTTGCACTGTTTGTCAGGAAGGAAGATCACATGAATGAGGAAAGATTTTGGGAGGAATTTCTGAGATGAGGTTGGAAGCCAAGCTATTGTGAACTCAGGGGCCTGAGTCAATGCTTGTATAAAATCCGACTTCATGGTTTCCACAAACGTAACCAAAGTGCTGGGGAACTCTGACGGCTCACATTTTATCAGAGGCCGGTCGTAGAGTGTCGGGCATGTTGATTTCAGTTGTTTTCATCAAGTCCTGTTGTCTGGGCCAAACAGGGAGACACCTCTTCATAGTCCTCCTTCCTCTAAGGACCACGTGATGATTTCTGCTGACTTCACAGCCCATAGTCCCCACTGACAGTGTGAGAGGAGCATTTAGGGGGCAGCGCTGGGAAGGCTCAGGGCGGTGTCCCTGCCCCCGCCAGGGGCAAATAACACCAAGTGACGGGAGTTGCCTCTTTTGCCGGGTGTCTGACTTGGGCCACTGTGCTGACCGCTCTACCTACACTTTCTCACTGAATCCTTACAACAATTCTGTAGGTAATTTTACCTTTATGATAGAAGAAGAAAGCATTCAGTAGGCAGAGAGGGAAAGATAAGGACCTGAGATCCCTGGGTGGGAAAAACACCTATTTAGGAGCAATGCTGAGGGTGTCTGACCACAGCAAACCCCCTCAGGCTAAGGTTCCTAGGATGGTAACAGACTCCACCCACTCCCCCTCAGGCTTCCCTCAGGAATTTGACAAAAGACCTAAGTATGGCCTTAGGCCACCCCTCATGCAATGGAAATGAGCCAATCAGGAATGGACCACCCAGCACCGGGAGCACCAGGCCAATAAGGGTGGGACCTGAGAGGGAAGAGGGGGGAGGGGAAGGCTGACCGAAACCTTATAAAACAAGGAACCTTGCCTATTGTCACAGGCATTCAATGTCTAATGTCCCCTCTCTGCAAAGAGAGCTTTCCTACTCATTTTGCGCCCACCTCTTCATTCCTCAAGGTGGCAAGACAATGAATCCTGCTACTGGGGTAAAAAAATCCTGCAATACCTCGAAGGAAACGAAGGTAAACAGCTTTCTGCAGCCATTGTACTATGCTTTGTTTCAAGGCAAACAGCAACAGCTTCCAAACAGCTTCTGCTCAGCGCAAGTGCCCTTGGAAGGGAGGTGGGAGAAAGATACCAAGCGCTCACTCTATCTCGGCACTGTCCTATGAGCGCGCACACACTGTATAATTTAATGGTCACATAACCTTTGAAGTAGACACTGTTATGGTCTCCATTTTCAGATAAGGAAACTGAAGTCAAGAAAAGCCAGTACCTTGTCAAGGTCATCCAGTTAGCCTGTGGCAGAGCCGGGACTGAGCTCAGGCAGGTACTGCCTATACCAGCGGGGGTTGTGAGAGAAAACCACCTTCGAAGTGCTTTCCCTAGTCTTCAGACTGGCTTCTGGAGGGGAGGTGACAGCCGAGGAGGAGGAAGAGTGGGCTGTGGAGAGCCAGCACCCAGGAAGCAGGCGAGGCCTGGGCTCCCAGCTGAACTGGGGCTGCCAGGCTCGTAGGGCACCAGTGTGCGTACGGGGTTGTTGTCCTGTGTGTGTGTGTGTGTGTGTGTGTGAGTGTGTGTGAGTGTGTGTGTGTGAGTGTGTGTGAGTGTGTGTGTGTGTGTGTGTGTGTGTGTGTGTGTGTGTGTGAGAGAGAGAGAGAGAGAGAGAGAGAGAGAGAAATCTCTATCCTGTGAAGCACTCAGTAAACACAAATTGTTATTACTCTTGCCAGGGGAGACAGTAATTTTGAAGCCATCTCTGAAATTCCTGGCCTGGTGGCAGCCGTGACACTGTTTTAGTCAGTTGCAGGTTAGAGATTTAAAAACTAGAATCCACATTTCTGAAAGGGCATATTTCATCTTGCCTCTATCAAATGTCTTCATTAATATTGAGGGCTCTCATCAATGGCTGTTTTAATCATAATTGTAAGAGCAGCTAACATTTACTGCGCCTGTATTATGAGCTGAGTAGCATGATAAGTGATTTTTTAATAACATCTTAATTCACCACATCATAATTTTCCAAGTAGTAACCCCAGAAGGTAGGTACTGTTACCACTTCCATTTTACAGCTTGGGGAGGTGAAGAAACTTGCCCGAAGCTATACTAGTGCGTAGTAGGGATAGCCAATAGGGATAGCATAGTAGGGCCAGTATTTGAACCAAGGTTTGCTAGCTTCAGGGATGCTTCTGATCACTCCTCTGCCCTTGCACGACAGGCCACACACAACTGACAGCAGTTACAGGGAGTGGTGTACACACAGTTGAGGAAGACAAGCTCTGACAATTCTACTTAAAGTCCCTTCCAGTGGGTCTGCGGTCCCTGTTATGGGGCCAACTATAGAAGCCTCCGTGATCTTACCCAAAGTTATACCTGCCTCTGTGAGGGGCTGTGGAGTTTCATCAGGGATTAACAATGCATGGACAGTTATATACCTATCATAAATTAGCTTTGTGGCCACATAACAAACAATACAACCCAGGGTAGCTTCGAGAGGACCAATTATTATATTGCTATAAACAGAGCTATATAAAAAGAATTATTCCTAAGACCCTGCGCATCTGCATTTGCAATCATGTCTTAACACGAGCTTTGCAAACGAGGATAAAAAGCACAATTTAGACTGCGTATTGAACATCAACTCTCCACTCAAGGGGGCCAGGTAGTTGAAAGTATTCCAGAGGCCCAAATGCAGCAGGGATCTAATTTTTGCCAAAGGTCTCAACCATCTTTCCTGATCACAGAAGGGACTGTTAACATGCAACACGGTGAGCTCATCTGGGCTTCACTTCGCTCAAACAGCGTGGCGTGGTAGAGAAAGTGATTTAAGTAAAAACAGTCACAAAACCAAACGCCAAAGCTGGAGACGCTGCAGCTTTTTAGCTGTGTGTCCTTGGGTGGGATTACTTAAAAATTTTCCGTGCCTAAGCTTCTCTGTCAGGTTATTTCTCTTCATTTGTTTCTGTGTGTCTCCACTCCCTTCGTCCCTCAATGCCCCTCAATGCAAGTTCGACAAAGATGGGGACTTTCTTATCTCTTTGTATTTCTGATCAGAAGTGTCCCTAGTACACAGCAGGGGCTCAAAAGTACTCATTGAGTAAAGTATTATGTAAATCAGTCAAACAGGGGTGATGATACCTTTCTCATGGGGTCTTCACATGGCTTAAGTTTCTTTATTTTTGAGACAGAGCAAGCAGGGGAAGGGCAGAGAGAGGTGGGGAGAGAGAGAACTCCTCTGCTGATAGTGTGGAGCCTGACGCAGGGCTTGAACTCGTGAGCTGTGAGATCATGGCCTGAGCTGAAATCAAGAGTCAGACACTTAACCCAATGAGCCATCCAGGTGTCCCATGTGACCACTGTTTAAATGAGATATTAAAAGTGAACACATCTGCCATATACTAAAACTGTGCTAGGTAGTATTTCACAAATGTTGCCATTTAATCCTCATTTTGAGAGGGTCTATGCTCAACTGACCAAGCCACCTAGGTGCCCCATGGATCTTAAAAAATCATAGAGTGCTTACAAATAGAAGGGTGCCAATGGAATTATCCTTTGAAGGTTATACATATAAACTCTCTATCTAACCAAACAGTAAAACCAAAGTACATTTAATCATGCATCCCTCACATGTTCATTATCCATTCATCAATATTTACTGAGCAGCTGCAGTAAGCCAGGCTGTGCTGAGTCCTGGGCATGTAGGATGATTAGACATATTTGCTATCTTCACAGAACTTACAGGCTAGCAGGGCGTCTGGCCAGAATGGTAGGTGGGAACCAGGTCACAGAAAACCTTAAATACTTCACTGTGTTCAGACTTCATTCTGAAGAATGGGTGAAACTAAAGGGTTTGACAGCTGGGACCCAAGTCCTTTAAAGCCCCATCCCTGCAGATGTCACCCAGGCATGCTATTGCTGTTCCCTACGGCCCTGCCTCTAGGGATGAGTAGAGTGACATGGGAGATGAGATTTCAATCTATTACTGTAATTCGTAGGGTTACAGGGCAAGGTTTGGACTCTGCAGGTCACCTGTATGGAAGGAATGATGTGAAGATTAATTTCTGAATCCTCAGCCCATCTAAAAGTACGGGTGCCGAAGGATGGAGTTCAGGGAAAGAAGCACTCAGAGATGCGGGTCACCCCACTAATACATGACAGAGAAGAGGGCCAAATCACTGTTGGGGCACAAACCGTGAACTAATGGAAAGCTCCTTCCTCCAGCTGCACTGTGCCCTTCTCCCCACACTCACCGATGGAACAGTCGTGTCCAGTCCAGCTTGGGTCACAGCTGCAAAGGCCGGTGTCTGGGAAGAAGGTTCCGTGGCCCGAACACTGGTCCAAGCACGTGGCCCTGGGCGTCTCGCAGTTGGTGCCTCCCCATCCCACGGAGCAGTGGCATTCGCCTCTCACGCAGACACCCCGGCCCGAACACGTGGGGTCCATGCAGTCCACTGTGACACGGAGCAAAGGGAACACAGGTGAGCACCTGACCAGCAAAGGAGAGGCTTCTTTAGGGATACTATACTTTGTAGTGGAGGGGCTTGGTAAGAGGATGCAGATCTCCTGTGGAGAGGCCACTTGATACAGTAAAGAGGAAGGATTTTAGCAACTGGTAGACCTGGGTTCCCGGCTCTATGGGTGGCTGACTGTTTTACCAGACAGAGGCTGAGTTCCCTCACCTGTGAAGGGTGGTACAAATTCCTACTTCTTGGTTTGTTGGGGTGACGGAGTAAAAAATATATGGCAAGGGACGCCGGGCTGGCTCAGTTAGTAGAGCATATGACTCTTGATCTCAGGGTTATGAGTTCAAGCATCACGCTGGGCATGGAGTCTACTTAGCAAAAAAAAAAGAAAGAAATATTTATCAAGTATTAGCATGGTGCCCAGTGCCTGCTACGTCTGTAATAACAACACCAGTTAGCGGACAAGACTTTGTTTTGTTCATGTCTGTGCATCCACCTCCTAGAACAGAGCTCAGCACATAGGAGGTCTTCAAGAAATCTTTGTCAAATAAACTACTATTGCTGACCACTTTATAATAAATACAGTCTTAACATGAATGTGGGACTAAAAGAGATCCCTTGATTTAAAAGAGAATTTATTCTGCACTTAAATTCCATTAGATTTTATCATCTTGCCAAAGTTCTTATGATCGACACAAACTTTCCAGCCTCACTTCCCAGAGGGCCAACATTTCAATGACTACTCAAAATTACATGTGGGAGCTCTGCACAGATTCTCTTCACGTAGTGGGTGAACTATAGAGCTGTAGCTCACAGCCAAGCAAACCCTGCTGGGCTCCTTAGAGCCGAAGGGCAAAGTGGTCTCAAGGGATCACCCAGGAAGAGAGAAAGGAGAGTTCCATTGTGGGTTACCTGCTCTGTGCCTGTCATCTAGGAAATGCTGTACATACATGATAAGATTCAGTTTCTTCCATAACCCAGTGAGGTACAGATGAGGAGACTGAGGCTCGCAGGGGCAAATAATTCAAGCCAAATCATACAGATAACTCTGCCAGAGAGGAACGGAAAGGCGAGTCTTTCTGATTCTGAAGCCAGTATTTGTTTCAGGGGCTGATTTTCCTAAATCAAAACTTTAGCTATGGGGCTACACAAAGTTAACAGAGACCTCTAGTCTTCCAGAAAGCACTGGACAGGAAAAGCAGGAGAAGAGTAGGCAAAGGTTGGTGCAATGCTACGAAAAACTTGTTAGATCTGCCTTTTATTTTAGGAAGGCAGGAGATTCTACTCCTCTTATGACTGTAGGGGACAGTGGAGTTCTGGTAGGGGCTACAACATGCAGCAGCTGGAAAAAGAGGTGGTGGCGCTGTGATGGGTGTGGTGAGCTTCCTCCAGGAAGGAGCTCATGAGGAAGCCCTATCTATGCTCCACAGGAGGGAACTTGGCATCCGACCCCTGAGGTCCTAGGGTCAAGGGTCATGGGACAAAACGCACTGGTTCCATGACCCCTGTCAAGCACCTCCTCTGAAATTCTCCTGTCAAGACTATCTACGTCTTGGTCGCTAATGAGGACACGGAGGGGATATGAAAGGCCTGTGTGAGCTGTGAACTGGGCCACGAAGTTACTTTTGCATCCTGTCAGGATATGAGCAAGAGTAACAACAATAACAACAACCAGTACTGAGGCAGCCCCTCTTCCAGGCCATCATTTCACTACGAAACCTTCTATATACACTATCTCATGTAACTCCAGCAACAATTCTTTGAGGTAGATACCATTACTATCCCCGTTTCACAGATGAGGAAATTAAAGCACAGAGAGGTTAAATAACTTGCCCAAGATCACACAGTGGTAAGTGGATCACACACTTTTTCTTGGTACACATCTCTTGCTATTTCCTCTATAACCTTACTGGTTTGAAAACATACACATACGCATATACAGACCTAAGTGGTTAAAAAATAGAAATAAAACCAAAATAAAGCAAGAAAAGAAACAGAATAAAGTGGAGAATTAATAAAGCCAAATGAAGGCAAAGAATTTTCTCTTGCAGTCTCTGGACACCACTTAACAATGGTTAAAGCATGACCCGTTGGAGTTTCTGGTAATTAAAAATAATAAAAATAATAATAGTGATATATTTTCATGGCCAGCCTCGCATCTCTGAACCTCAGAAGGATTATTCTGGCCCATTAGGCTACTATGGTAATTCCCTAGATCCAGGAGCTTTCCAATTTGACAGGAAACGACTCAGCAATTCCTATCCCGAGGCCTATAAAGGTATTTCCCGTTCTGTGAGCGCCCGGGCCCAGGCTCGGGGTGAAGCTGTCTCTGAGGCGCCCTCGAGGTTGAATCTATAAATCTGCACTGTTAGCGAGCAAGCCGGGAGGGTGCCAAGTTTAGCAAGAGGCCCTTGGCGTCACAGAACTGTTCCTCAGACACAGTAAGTCTCACAGGGACCCAGGAACCAGCAAAACCAATCCCACGCTCTCAGTAGACGGTCTGGGCAGGGAATGAAAGCACTGACGAAAGGGCTACAGGCAATTAATCATTGCTTTGGAAGGTCCGCCAGGCGGGTGTGGAGTGTGAAGGAAGTTTCCAGGAGGGCTGAATCTCCAGGAAAGGCAGCTCGGCTGAACTGGCCGAAATCCCTGCAGGGAGGACAATGTCCCTGCCAATCCTAAACCTATGGCCGCTCTCTGTGCCTCCACTGATCTCCCAGAGATGTCCTGCGTAGACTCTCCTGGGGCCTCTGGGTGATGGGAACCCTAGGGTGGGACTGAAGTTGTCTTCTTTCTATCACAGGGCGGTTTCACAAGTGACGTTTCTTTCCCTGGGAGCCGCGGTGTCACGGGAAGAGCCAGCTGGCCGGGGGTTAGGGAGTTCTGTGCCGAAGGAGCAGGGGAGAAGCTGGCAAGGAAGTGGGCTGAACCTTTGTAGAAGAGGGTCTAACTTAGTTTCTGCTTGGAAAGGGGGCCAAACGGTTCCATTTGTCTTCCTCTGCAGAGCTTGGCATCCAAGCCCAAATTTCTGGCAGAAGCTGAGCCCGTTAATGAAATGATGAGGCCCGCACGAGCTGCAAACACAACTCTGCCCCTAAAACGTTCCCTGCTTCAGTGACCACACAAGCTATTAGATGCTCTTCAGGACCACAACACAGGGTCTCGCTTTTCACTGCAAAAGGCCTAGGGTGTTCTCTTCGGCCCCTCCCCCAGCTCCCTCCAAGCGTCCTGTTGGCGGGGTTTTAAAATATATGGGGCAATAAACTTCAGAAGAAGAAGGAGAGACGGGGACAGAATAAGCTTGTTAGCTGATGTTTTATAAACACAGTGAAATCGGTTGGGATAGAGTTGAGGGAGGATGAGAGAGAGAAGTGGTGGGGGTGGCGGTGGGGGAGGGCAAGGAAGTCCCCGAGAAGCCCCCATTATAAACACAAGGACGCTGCAATGACGCTTCAGCAGAGAAACAGAAATAATAAAGGGAATCAGTACCAGATGGCCCACCTCAGGAAAGAAAGCACGAGTGAAAACATTTCTTTTCAAATAGATTATGTAAATCAAAGAGCTAAACCACCTTTTCTTCCTCTTTGAAAGTAACCCTGCCCACTGGGACAGCGTCCAGTGCCAGCCCAGCCGGGGGACAGCCTGCCTCCTCGGCCCACATAACACGGTGGGGGTGGGGGGCCCACAGTCTCAAGAGGAATCTCCTCTTTGTTTTTCTTTTCTTCTCGGGGTCTTCACCTTAAGTGGCTAAAATGAAAAGGGAGAGCAGATGAGGGTCCCCATTGTCAGGATGAGAGAGCGAAGTTCCTTTGTTCCCAGAGGCTGGCACTTCTCTCTGAGGCGGCCCAAAGTAATCCCCATCCAAGTTAATAGGTCTGAATCGGGACCCCCAGGCACATGTGGGTTTACAGGCAGCCTGTCTCTGAGAGGCACTGCTTTCCAGACACGAATCCCTTCCTGTTCCCCACTCTTTTAAAGGGGGCCCATTCTACTGGCTCTCCTTTGCTGTCTTTCTTTCTTTTTCAAGAGAAATGATACCTTGAGTGGGGCCTTTGTGTTATATCCCGAATGGGTTAGAAGGCCAGCTCTTCCTGGAGCCTCTCCCATCCACCGGAGAAGAAGCAGGCGCCCTCAACGGTCGGCAGTGGGAGTGAGGACCATTAGCTCTGTCCACCAGTTTCTTTCTTTTTTTTTTAAATGTTTATTCATGTTTTGAGAGAGGGAGAGAGATAAAGGGTGTATGGGGGAGGGGCAGAGAGAGAGGAAGACATAGAATCTGAAGCAGGCTCCACGCTCTGAGCTGTCAGCACAGAGCCGGATGTGGGGCTCGAACTCACAAACCATGATATCATGTCCTGAGCTGCAGTCAGACGCTTAACCCACTGAGCCACCCGGGAGCCCCAAGTACTGTCCACCAGTGTCAACAGCGGCATCCACTCATTTCCAAAAGACCTTGGATACAGTGAGTGGGGTGAAACAGGAAATGTGCTTCAACTGTCCCCAGAATAATACTAATAATATAAGACTGAACATTTATGGGGCATTTATTATGTGTCAGACACTGAGCTAAGTGCTTTACATGGGTCATTTAATTCAATCCTTATGACGGTCCTCTGAGGAAGTAATTCCCATTTTATTGATGAGGGAAGTGAGGCTACTTAGTGGCACAGCCAGGACTCAAAGCTACATCTGATTCCAGAGCATGAACTTTTAAAAGCCACTCTATATTGCTTGTGAATAAGACCCCTCTCATCTAGAAATCCCATGTGGTCAAGAAAGAGGGCTCTGAGGTAATAAGATGCAGTGTGGGTTCCGGCCCTGCCACCGGTTAGTTCCGTGAGCCTGGGCCCCGCCACACTTACTTCCATGACCACGGGCCTGCCACGGTTAGCTCCATGACCGTGAGCCCGCCACTGCCCCTCCCCGGGCCCAGGTTCTACATTTGTGGGACAGAAATGCTCACTTGTCTCACCAGGTTAGATTGCCTAGGAAAGAAATGGCGACACTGTTAAAGTGGGAGCTCACGGTCTAGCCTCCAACACAATCCCAGTGTGCTTTATGAAGGAGCGAGACACACTCACGAGCATCCAGGAGCCACACAACACACGCCTGTGCTAACAGAAGGCAGTGTCTGAAGGTCTCTAACAGACTCACACTTTAAGACATGCAGAGCGCGTGAGCTTAAAGGGGAGGAGAAAGCACCTGGGCTGAGGGACCAGAAACACTGTGCTCAAACCCAGCTTTGCCTCCTACCAGCTGTGTGACCCTGGGCAGGTCCTCTGACTCCCTGAATCTCAGTTCCCCAACTGTGAAACTGAGGCATTACCCTAACCTGTTGGGTTTGAAGGTAAATGGTAGAAGGCTTCTAGGACAGAGCCTAGTATACAGAACGTGCTCCACATAGGACACCTCTCCTGTCACTGCCTGGGACTCTGATTTGCCTCTCCCCTTCGGCGCAGTTAATTCCTGCGGCTGCTGGGTACCTGGCCCAGGCTGGGCCCCCAGGGCTGTCCGGGAGCTCCCCTCTGCTCCCCGGAGGCCCTCCCGGGACTGCGCAGACCTCTGTCTCGCAGGGAGGTGCTGGAGCTGCCCGCCCGCGGTCCTACCTTCCTCGCAGCTCTCGCCCTTGTAGCCGGGGTTGCAGATGCAGGTGCCCGTGATGCAGGTGCCATGGTTGCTGCAGGTCACGTCGATACACTGGTTGGTGGGCACGTCGCACTCGGCACCCTTCCAGCCGCTGTGGCACAGGCACCTGCCCTTCATGTACTGGCCGTTGCCACTACACAGCACGGGGCAGGAGGCTGGGGAGACGGCACAGGAAGTGTGGCATCAGTTAGCGCCCAGCATACCCCACCGGCCTCTGTCCCCTTCTCCCTTCAGCCTGCAGGCTTGGCCAAGCCTCAAGGGCATTGCTACACTCCCCATCTGTCTGTGGCTCTTGCTTTGTTTCACTGTAACTGAAACGCATCCAGAATTATGGGCAAAGGTGCGCAGCGCAGGGCCTGGTGGAGCTAGTGTCTAGTGGCCGCTGCCTCCTCCATCCCCCGCATACTCCTGTGCAGCACGGTGCTCACCAGCACCTTCTGCAGGAGGCTTCCGTGTGCTCCTTGGTCTTCCTGCAAAAGACAGCGGCCAGGCCTCCTGCCTGACCCGATCTCTCCTCCAGCACTCTCCCGACAGCATCCATTCTGCTCCCTCCCCCCGTCCGCAGCACCACTACTGTCTCTCTAACCTAGTCAATCTCAGCTTGTCTTGCCTTTCAGGCTCCACCTGAGCCCCACACACCCCGTAAGAGAAGAGCAGAGCCCAGCTTGGCTCTTTAACGTATTATCTTTCCATTCTGCCTCTTAGCGTAAAGTGTTTTGTGATCATCTGTATGAAGGATACTATATAAAAACAAATTATACTGCATTGTGCTGTAAGTACTTACCAGCCTTACCGAGATACAATAAGGCTGTTTTATACGTGACTCTTAACTTTAAGTGCATATGGGATGAGACAGTAATTCCTGTTAGAAGGAATGACTCATCTCTTCTCTCTGCACCACCCTCCCCTGGCCCCTGCCTTGCTTCTTTCCTTTTCCAGGCACTCAGCAGGTAATGACCGTGGCCCCTCCGGGCTGCTGTCTCAATCGGCATGTCTTCCACATTGGGGAGAACAAGGAGAACTCCCCGAACAGCACCATGCCACGGTACTGTGTTTGCAGGGCACGGCGAAAGACCATCTCGGCCTTCCTTGGATGAACAACTCCTCAAGCATCAGGTCTAGGTTCCAGTGGCACCCCATCTGGGGAGACTTTTCTGGCCCTCATCATGTCCAGGCTAAGCCAGCTGATGAGCGCTCCCCGAACATAACCTTGCTGTAGCAGGTTTCACTTCCTGATGACTTTTGTCATCGTCTACTTACTTGTCCATTCTCGAGCGGACAGTGAGCTCCAGGGACTAGGGCTTGCTCAGTGCTCGAACCCCAGCACCTAGCACAGGACAGACCCTAGAGGGCACTAAGCAAACGCCCGCTGAATGAGGGAACGTGGGAAGCCTAGAGGAAGGAGCTGTTTTAGTATCCCCAGAGGAGCGCCATCTTTATTCTTCTGAGAACAGGAACGAAGGCCAAGTGCACAGGGTATATCAGGGGTGGCCTTGAAGCCACGTCAGTAGGGCCGGATGTGCCCAAGTACGAGGCAACATCAGGGTCCTGTGTGGAGAAGAGCAGCCTTCCCTCCCGAGTCTCTCCCCTTGGGGGTCTCTGCAAAGATTCTGCTAACAATGGAGCAGAAATGCAGGCCCCCCCACAAGGCCGGAGAGACCACGCTCAGACGGTGAGTGGTAAAGACGCCTGGCGCGTGTCAACTATACTTCAATAATCACAAAACAAAATGAAACAAGCCCCCTCCCCTAAAAAACCCCACCAAAGACATTTGGCAAAGGCTGATCATTCCTCAAAGGGAAATCCACTTTTTCGAAAGACCCTCATGGTCACATCCCCTGCCCCACAATGGATGTGAGGTTCACTGTGGCTGCCCCTGTAAAGACTGGCCCTCCTGACCTCCCTGGTCATGCCCTTGTGGACGATGGGGCTGGTGCTGCCTTGGATCTGCCGGCAGACCCCTCCACGCCCTGCCCTTGGAGCTTCCAAAGAATGCCCCTGGGGGGCCCTTCTCATGGGAGGCACAGGGTGGCCTGGGGTCCTGCGCTTGCTCTGAGAAGCAGGATATGAGCCACCCACGAAGATAGGGGAGCCGGCGGCACATGCACACATGCACACACAGGCCTCACCTCTGCCACAGTCGGGGCCCAGGAAGCCCAGGAAGCAGTGGCAGGTCCCAGAGATGCAGTCGCCGTTGCCATAGCAATTGCTGGGGCAGTTATCCACCGACTCTGTGGGGGGAGAGAGAGGACAGTTGAAAAGAGAAACTTTTTCCCCCAAACTGAGGGCCCAGGTATCAAACCTCAGGTTAACCAGGACCCACACGTCCCAGCTCTTCTGGCCCAGTCACTGAAAAGAACCAATGGAGTTCAAAATGATGTGTTATTTTGACCCTTACTGCATCCCATATGACACTAAGAGATGTGTTCTGGAAAACGCCTGTCCGAACCAAGTTTTTATATATCAAGTTTGTATCTACAGACACATTAGAAATTCTTCAGCTAAACACATTGGGGAAAACAGTGTAAGCCATTCACGGTGCTTATCTGTGGATGCCGGGGTATTGGGCGGTTCTTGCTGTCTTCTTTATGCTTTCCTTTACAGTTTTCCTTAAGGGACTGATATTCCATTCCATTCCATTCCATTCAATTCCATTCCATTCCATTCCATTCCAATCCATTCCATTCCATTCCATTCCACTCCATTCCACTCCATTCCTCCCTTCCTCTTTCTTTTTTTCATAAAACTCCTGGGCATTTGCACACCTGTCTTTTTCCATCTCAGATTTTTCACCTTTTGATCTGGGCACACCCTGTCTTCCCCCAGGGCTGACACAACAGCCTCGATGGCCAGCCTCCTGCTTCCTCTCTCTCCCTCCCCACCCAGATGCAGTCATCCATCCGCCAGCAGTCTGAGTGATTTCTCAGAAACCGATCTGATCCTGTCATTCTCCTACTTAAAACCCTTCAAAATGGCTCCCCCTTTCTTGAGACAAAAAAAAAAAAAAAAAAATTCAAGTTCTTTCAGAAAGCACAGGACATTCCTCTCACATTCCCTCTGCCAGCCCTGCATCTCTGGCTATATGCTTATCATGCCCACCTTTGGCAGGGATATGATTTTCTCAAACACTTTCTACTACTTTTAGTATACTCTGTGTGACCTGACAAAGAAATAAGACGTTTATTTGAGAAAGATTTTAGCAAAAAAAAAAAAAAAAAAGTCAATGTTTTGTAGCTTCAGGTAGTAAACTTGTTATCTAGAAAATCTGTGTATTTGGAACAGACTATTTCTCAATAATGCTGGATGTGGAATAAAGGAAAGAAGCCACTACCTACTGAATACCTTCTTTGGGCCATGAATTTCCACAAAGTTTATGTCACTGTCACCGAATCTGCAAGCTTGTATTGTTATTCCTATTAAAAAAGAAAACAGGAGGCACAGAGAAAGATGAAGTGGCCTGCTGAGAACCGCAAAGCCACTGAGTCCTGGAGGCAGGATTTGAACCCAGGACACCGGGCCTGGTCTTCTTCAATGACACTGTGCTCTCTGGGCCTTGAAGGAACTCCACAGCAGAAGCCTGGGGAATGAACAAGGGGACAGACCTGTGGCACAGTGAGGCCAGTCCTGAAGACAGCATATGACTCTCCCTGGAAGGTAATAAATTCCAGAAATTTCAGGACTTAAAGGAGTCCAAGGGACCACAGCCCAATGCTATCATTTAGTAGTGAAGGACACTAAGACCCAGAGGAAGGGCAGTGACTCACCCAAGGTCTCCGAATGGGTCAGCAGAGTCACAAAGTGCTTGGAAAGTAGAGGAAAGGTTAGTAAGGGGAGACAATGAAGGATTCAGCCTGTCATCTTAGCTCACAACTACAAGTCATGAAGCCGAGACTAAGGCCCCTGTTAAATGAGATGCTACCTTAGAAGACATGAGTCTTGCCTAACTGGGAGAATGAGAGGACAGCTGTCACCCAGGCAGCAGCACAGGGCATGGAGGTAAAGGGACCTGGTTCTGGGGTCCATTCTTCCAATACCATGCTAGGGGGCCTAAAACAACTTCCCTCTCCTCTCTGGGCCTCACCCCCTTCATATGTGAAACGCAGGTGATGATCCCTAGGACTACCTCCTGTTGTAAAATTTTATGAGTCTACAATTAATTAAGAGAGCAACTATGGAGAAAAGATGTCCAGGCAAGAGAGCCTTAAATGCGACAAAGCACTTAGGGCCCATGCAGTGGGAACTGATGAGGAACAAAACCAGACAGGGAAGGCTTCTCGGAGGAGGTGGGCTTGAGGAATGGGTATGGGTAGGTAAGGGGAAAAGTAGGGGCACGGCGAGGAGCTCAGCATGGTACACTTCCCAGACAGCTCTTCCCAGTTGTCTGTCATTATTAACTTGCAAACTATTTAAAAAGTTTGGCAAAAGAGTTCATATGTGTGGTTCCTTTTGTGGATGGGTAGGAACTCCCACTCCCTCGATGCCCCCCGGCTAACGAGGGCGGCGTTAAGAACAAGAGGGTCCTGTTCTCATCGCAGCACAAAGCAGTCCGGGTCCCGGCAGAGTGGGGCTCATGAGCCAGGGCCCTGGGCACCTCTGCTCTTAGTTGACTCTGCCTGGAAGCATTCACATTTCTGCTGCCTTTAAGTTATGTGTCTCTACAGAGAATGGCTTGGGAAGTTTCATTCTGAATATGCTTTCAAAAAAAAGAATTTTGAGTACGGTTTACGGCCAGATTATTTTCACCTGAAGCTACTGGCTGATGGTGCAGCTGGGGAGGGTGGGCTCTCCCCACGGTTCTGCAGAGGGGAGCAGACAGGGCAGAGGCAGGAAGCCTGGCCTCCAGGTCCTGCTCTGCTATTCAATGCCCGTGGGACGCTGGCCGTGTCACTTGATCTTTCGGCACCTGTTTCCTCATCCTTGTGCTTGTTCCTCTCTGGCTTCCCTGCACAGCAACTCCTAGTCCTTACAAATTCAGCTCAAACAAACACCTCCTCTGACAAGCCTTCCTGATTTCTTAAAGTTACTCCCAGGACTGAAAGCAAGGTACTCACCCCTATTAAACAACCATGTAGTCTATGTTGTTCTCACTGAGAAAATTCAACCGGATGATCTCAGAGATCCCCACAGCTCTAACACTCTGGTTCAGTCCTTCTCAAACCCAGGGGTATAAAATATGTCTCTTAATAAATTACCATAGTTACCAGTTGTATTTTTAACAAGATCAATTGCAGATAAGTGTTACACACTGTCTAGATTTCGATTTATGAAGTCTGCAAGATACAAACCTGTTAATCATCTGCCAAAAAGCCTTCATAGTGAAACAGTGAGGAAAATACATTTTCTGTGACTGAGTATTTCTATTTGGTGAATCTGACAGAATAGAAGCCTGTTTCCTTCAAAACTTGCCCCGGGCTGTTGGTGTCAGGGGAGGCAGAAGTTTTAAGAGACATGGAATAATTTTACGACAGCAATGAGGAAGTGGAAGGGAGACAGTTAGAGAGTATTTCCTTTGGACGAAATGTTTAGGTCTATAGTTTTTCCTCCATTTGGAAGGCTTTCAACTACTGGGGGTACACTTGGGACCCCACAAATAATGAGTCTCCACTCACCAGATACGTCTAAACTAAATGTTAGTGCAGAAGTGACACTCATTGGCTTGGGAGAAGTGTGAACTTTATTGCATAAATGTTATGTTTCCAATTACATTTGGTGAATTTTTTCCCTTTATAGTTCCTTCCTGCTTTGCTCATGTTCAAACTGCAGCTGCATTCATTTAGCAGAAGGCGTGCCTTTAGACCACTCAGGTCTGAATTAAAAACTCAGCTGTGTATGAATAACTGATTTTCATCATCAGGGTGGACGGTATGTTGGAAATGGGGGCCTTTCCCCCTAGTTTCTGTTTTTCTATCACAACAGTGGGTCCTGCTAGGAGACTTAATTTTCAGGAACTTGGTTTTCTTTCACAAACACTGGATGGTAAAGCTTAAATGTTTCCTTACCTCATTCTCTGGATGTGTGTTGTGAGTGGGTGTGTTCTCTAGATGTTGTACAAAATATTGTTTGAAATACAAAGGGGTGTCTGCAGAAGGAAGAGAAGGCAAGAAGCCTAGAGGAGATGTGGAAACCATAGAGGCCTCAGTGAGCCCGTTACGGTGCCTCACTTTGTCTGCTCATTACCCTTTCCCAGACCCAAATCATTAGCATTGCTGTGTCAAGGTGAAAGAGGATTGGAGTTGAGAAATATGTCCTCCTGGACTGGGGCTGATGTCCAGGAAAGCTTGACTTCATTTTCCACCTTGTGCTTTCCTTTTATTAAAAAAAAATTTTTTTAACATTTACTTTTTGAGAGACAGAGATACACATAGTGTAAGCAGGGGAGGGGCAGAGAGAGAGGGAGACACAGAATCTGAAGTAGGCTCCGGGCTCTGAGCTGTCAGCAGAGAGCCCGAGACGGGGCTTGAAATCACGAAGTGTGAGGTCATGAGCTGAGCTGAAGTCGGACACTGAACCGACTGAGCCACCCAGGCACCCGCTGCTTTCCTTTTTTGAAATCCCAAAGCCTCCTTTGTTTGGTAGGAAACAAGGAGAGACCACAGAGGAAATCCCATTTGGGGGATTCACAGGGGCAGCCGCACTGGAAGAGGAAAGGAAGCCTTTCTCCTCCACCAGCTCATCATGGCGTGCACGCGCGGGGTTCATGGCCTGGTCTGGGCAGGCACACTGCCATGGTCACGGGAGCCTGCTGATGGATTCCGGCACCAAAGACAGAGGAATCAGCTGTGAGTGAGGCCACAGCTCCCTAGGCATCCTCAGTCCCTCTTTTCTGTCATCCAGCATGTACTCCTCCCTCTCAGCCCCTCCTCCATCTCTTGATTCCCTGTGATGTGTCTCACACAACAGAATCAACTCCTTCCACCTCTTCTCTCGTCTCTCCTTAAGTTGTAAGTGTGGATGTCAGCAATTCTCTGGGAGCAGCGGGTTGAAGGACCAAGGCCCATCTATTGGTAGATTCACCCTCTGCTGCTTCCTTTTGGGTTCTCTGTGAGAGGAAAGACTCTAATGCCTCTGGCAGGAGCAAAGAACTTGAACTCTGGGACAGCCGACTGGATGAGTGGGCACATTACCTTGACGGCAGCTCCTGAAATTTATACTTTAGGTTACATCTATTACATCTTCCTTGATCCTGAAAGGGGGATTGGGCTTATTATGGGCAACAAAGAAAAGGGAGGCAGACAAACTAGATAGGGCAGCTGCGATTTAATTCTACAGCAACTCAGGGTTGAGAAAAGACTCTGAGAGACCCTCTCATTCCCTTAAGCAGAACCATGAAAGGTGCATCATATATTTTATTCTTCATCATGATTATGAGAAATAGTACCTTTGCCATCATTTTACACATTGACAGCTCTCAGACGGAGACTGCGAGCTGAAGTCACTTCCTCAAGGTCATGCAGCTATAAGGGCAAATCTGGTAGGTGAACCTGGCTCTGTCCAAAGCCAAAGAAGCCGAAGACTGTGGTAGAAGGTCTGAATTGGAGTATGTGCTCTGCAGGCAAGCTGCCTCTTGCTAGCAATGTGCCTTTTGGTCAGGTCATCTCTAAATACTGCTTTCTCACTTTCTCCATCTGTGAAATGGGGTTAATAGTAGCACAGACCTAAAGGAGTTATTTTGAAGAGCTAATACTGTAACACTATGCAAGCAAAGAGGTTTGCTCAGGGCTCGGTAGTCTTCCATTTATGAACTGAAGCAATATACTAACCTGGTCTAATGAATCCAAGCAAGGCAATGTGGGCTTTTGGAGGTAAACACACACACACACACACACACACACACACACACACACACACACACACACACCACACAGAAACTCCCCATGTGGTAAAATAGGAAAGCAAACAAGTACTGTGTTGAATGTAAAGAAGGCAGGGTGGTTGGGTAGATTTCCTCCTGGGGAAAAGCACTATCAAAACAAATTAAACCTGTTGTCTCCCAGAAGCCCAAACACAGGCAGACTCATGCCAACATCTGAAAGAACTTTTCTCCCTGTGCACTCTAGATTGGCACTGGGAAGGTGCCAGGTGCTGGAAAGCTGTTCCATGGCCTGTGAGGTGTCAGTCCCCATAGGTGCCCCAGCTCTCTGTGCAGATGACGGGATTCAAAAGCCTCCAGTCTGCAATGGTCTAGGTTAATGCAATGACAAAAATCTGACAAAGCCCCTGACAGCTTGGGCTTGAAGCCAGTTCTGCACTGGTGTGTTAAATGGGAGATCTGTTTTTGATCAGACTTAGAAGTTTACCAACGCTTGTAAGAGCAGCTCTAAGGAGGGGTCTAGCAAAAGTGATGATTCCCTTGATTATACGAAGTGTTGGTTCTTTGTTAATTATTTCTTTGGGGGCAAGCAGAATTTCTCCAGTAAGAGTACGAGCTCCTTGAAGACAAGCATCACGATTGGTTCTCCAAAGAGTCTGGTGTGTGTGCTACACACAGAGCAAGTACTCCGTAATATCTGCTGTGCTGAGACACTGACCAGAGCACCAAGAGGAGCATGGAGGGAGGGGGCAGGAGGGATGGCGTAACAGTCAGACTCCAGAGAGCGGCTGCTGGCTGGCAGAGCTGCTGCTTCCTCACACTACAGGTTGAGATGTGCCCTGCCTAGAAGAAAGGGACTGAGAAGGAGTGCAACTCTGTGCTGCGCTCTCAGACCTAATCCGGAGTTCAGTAGTTCACGACCAGGAGCCACATTTAAGAGACGGATAAGGTGAGCTTGAACATGTTCAATGAAGAGCCACGAAGAGAAAGATAAGAGAACTCGAACATACATTTCAAATAAATAATTCCTGAAGGGATTGGGAATTTAGCTTACTCAGGGGGTATGACCTCTGTTTAAAAATATCTGAAGGGCTATTATGTAAAAATAAGGACTGGACTTTTGTTTTGTGGCCCTACATGAGGTTGATTAGGTCCAATGAGTAAGGACTACATGGTCCTTGGGAAATGGGCTTAGCTCAAAAGAAGAAAGAATTTTGTAGAAGTCAGAGCAAGATCCTATTGACTATGTTAGATTATATTCTATCAAGTAGTATGGATGTACCCAAAGACTGTATACTTCTTGAGGATAGGGAATGTCATTCGTTGCTAAATCTTCAGTAAACGGTAACATTCTTGGTTCACAGCAGGTGTTAAATGAATGTATAGGTGAGTGATGAAATGAATGGACTAGGTGACCTATAAGATCCTATATTTTAAGTTACTGGATGCATTCAAAGAGAGAGCAAATTGATGACTGGCAGGGATATTGCGGGGGGATTCAAGATAAGCTCTATCATATCTTCTAAGCCTGAAATCATATGATTCTATGAGTCACATGTGAGGGAACAGGCCTGGACTATATTGAGAAACTTGGGTTCTAGGCCTACGTCTGCCCCCAGCTCATTAGAGGACACTGGCCAGGTCCCTTTCTCTCCCAGAACCTTTCTTTTTATCAACACAATTTAATTCGTTCAGCAGATGCTTCCCGAGCATCCAGTTTGGCTCAGGAAGTATTCTAGTGAGTGGATGGCTTAGATGATCTTTCAGATCTAGTGTCCCGTTATCTACTGAATCAACCCAAAATGTGAGTTGTTAGAATGCTATATAAACAGAAGACAGAGCTGGATGTGAGGGCAATCTGGCTGCGACATCTGTCACCCCACTGATCACCAGGGTTGATTCGGCTGACCTGGCTGGCTAGGCAGGTGTCTCCTTCCTCCCTCACTGCTCCATGTGCGTCCCTCCCGAAGCTGCGTGCTTGGTTGAAGAAGACGACCTTCCCCAATAGGGGAGGACTGTTCTTTGGTCAAGGGTATAAGAATAGCTGCGCTCCCCTGCTAGAACCTCCAAACAAGCTCTCAAACAGAAGAGCGAGCTGAGAAGATCATGTTAGGGGTTTGAGGGGGAAAAGGAGGTTTGCTCATTTAAGGGCTGACTTTAACTTTTCACACCTCCCTTACGCATCGGTGTAAGGAGAGCGAACATCACGTGATTCTCATGCTGCGAGCAGGGCTGCAGGGCCCAGTCCCCAGGACAGGGCTGGAGAGCGGGGGCTCGCTGCTGCCTCAGGCTAGGAGCCCCCGCCCTGTTCCTGGGTGTCAGAGGCCCCGCTGTTGGCTCTGCTTCCGCTGCCTTGCCTGGAGAACGCCGCACGCCTGGTCTCCCACCATGGCCCACCAGCTTATGCCCGAGGGGCTGTGGAGACACTCACGACGTGCTGATGAGGCTGACGAGTGCTATGCTGTTTGAGAAGGGCTTCAGAAGAGAGGTGCGTATTCACATGTTTGGAGACACTCTTCCTTCCCTTGTAGATCTATCAATCCTCCACCTACAGCTCCTTCGGACGAGCAATGCTCTGCCCACAGCTCCCGCCTAAGCAGCAGGCCCAGGTGGCCCAGGGATACCCGCCCCCCACCACTGGCCATAGCTGATTGTCTGGGATGAGCACACCTGACCCGAACAGACTCTGTGCACCAGCTGACTGGCATGCTCTGACGTGGCCTGGTGCCCAGAGGATCTGGGCCAATCCCAGATCACCACTCTCGACTATCTGAACTAAAATGCACCAGGGAGCGTGCTGTCTGAAGTCTCAGCTTACTCGTCCATGAAATGAGAAAGCCGCTTGCCTTACACAAGTGTTGCAAAGATTAAATAAAACCACTATACATGTAAGAGTCTGTGTATACGTACATGGTGCATGCATGCGTATATATAGAAACATGTCCCTGGTACACACGAGGTGCTCAGGAAATGCTGCTTTGCTCCTGTCCCTGGTATAGTGTCAGTGATTATACACCTTTAGCCTGTGTCAGTCACCTGAAGGGCTTGCTAAACCACAGATTGCCAGGCCCTACCTCCAGAGTTTTCTGATTTCACAGGTCTGGGGTAGGGTCCCAGGTGATGCTGATCCCCCCTGGGTACCCCGGGTACCGCTTTGAGGAGCACCGGTCTGGAAGAAAGGCTGAGACTTTACCCACAGGTCTATCAAAACAAGCTGGAGGGGACAGAAAGATCTAAACTATGCAAGAATGCCACAACTTGTGGACCACTTCCAAAGAGGAGGGCCTGGTCCTCCAGGAGGTAGTATTTGAATAGCTCTTAAAGAAGAGGTAGCCTTTTGAAATGCAAAGCAGTTCTGGGCAAGATGGGGGCTGAGCCAGAGCCAAAGCCAGAATAATCATCGTTGCTGCTCCCACGCAGCGACCTGCTGATCATCATGCCAACTTCATGTCAAGTCTGTCTTTAGAACAAATTATTTAAGACATCAGGTTTTTAAAAGCTCCACTCAGCTGCTGGCTAGAGAGTTCCATCTAATGAACATCACTTTGTGCTGAATTATTCTGTGATGACAATGGAGGTACAGAAACGGGCTCTGAGGAGGTGGGGTGGGGGAGCCGCTAATTATTCTCCAATCATTTATCCAGGCTTGTCACCGAGCTCGATACTGCCCCCAAGCTTTGTAGAAAACCAGGTCAGCACGGTCTGGTTTGAAAACCAGATGAATAAATAAAGATAAATAAAGATGACCTGGAGACGCATGGGTTAAGAAACTCCCATGATGGGTGCCTCAGTGGGTTAAGTGTCTGACTCTTGACTTCGGCTCAGATCATGATCTCACAGTTCATGGGTTCAAGCCCCGTATTGGGCTCTACTCTGACAGTGCAGAGCAGAGCCTGCTTGGGATCCTCTCTTTCCCTCTCTCTTCCCCCTCTCCTGCTCATGCTCATTCTCTCTCTCTCTCTCTAATAATAATAGTAATAGTAAATAATTCCCACGATGGCCAGGACTTCACCTGGAAAACGGAAATGTCTGAGCCATATAACTTCTGGCCTGGACCAGTGTGTCAGCATTCTGAGCGGATGCCTGCCTATAGCCTTATCCCTCTCAGTCTGCACTATACCTGCAGGCCTAGGGTGTCATTCTGGAACTGAGTGTCTTCAGGCAGTAGCACTGATAAGGCCACTGTCCTCAGCATCCACAGTAGATACCACATATAGGAGGCTTTTGTTTGCACGGTGTTTACAAAATTTGAATCAGTGGCCAGGATTTCTAAACAAGGAAAGGTCACAAAAAAATCTTCATGGTGGCAGGGGGCCTGGGTGGCTCAGTCGGTTAAGTGTCCAACTCCTGGTTTTGGCTCAGGACATGATATCACGGTTTGTGGGTTTGAGCCCTGCATCAGGCTCTATGCTGACAGTGTGGAACCTGCTTGGGATTCTCTCCCTCCCTCTCTTAGCCCCTCCCCTGCTCACTCTCTCTCTCTCAAATAAAAAATGAAAACCAAAAATAGTTCATGGTGGCTTTTCTTGAAAAATTGGAAGATTTGGCATGGCAACAATCTCTTCTCATTTAGGAGAGGCCCAGGCACTGTGGTCACCTGCTTGGTCCCCGAGACATCTGAGTATATGACCCAGCCTGGAACGGCGTTTCTAAATGTCATTTATTTGGGTACCATCTTTATACTGTTGTCACAGGCACATGCTATCTGTCCTATTATTCACTTAGTATTTTTGGCTCATTTATTTTCTGATGTTTTAAAATACAACTTTAAAATAATAGTTTGATGTATCTAATTATATTTTTTCCAGCTTACTAAAATAAACACATAAGTTTTGAAATAAGGTCTATGTATAATGTAAAATATTCTCAAGAACTATACATATGGGAACATTAGAGAGGAGAAAGTCCAAATCTTTGAACCAGGAGCTTAAGGTTCCAATTTCTCTTTCTAAAATAACTTCCTTCTTGAAAACTGTTTTTACATTTATTTATTTTTGAGAGCTAGAGAGAGACAGAGCACAAGTGGAGGAGGGGCAGAGAGGGAATGAGACACAGAATCCGAAGCAGACTCCAGGCTCTGAGCTGTTGGAGGACAGAGCCCAACGTGGGGCTCGAACTCATAAACCGTGAGATCACGACCTGAGCTGAAGGTAGATGCTCAACTGACTGAGCCATCCAGGTGCCCCCAAAATAACTTCTTTGCCACAAGGGTCCTCCTCACGGCCTCTGTGCTGCTGCCAAATGCCTTCCCACCCCCACCCAACCCCTACTGGAGCCTACACACCTTGTCCAGCCTCCCTGACCATGCCAATGCTGGTGACCTTGCCTGCAAAGCCTTCTCCCCACCCCAGTGCATGTGTCCAGATCCTGACCATCCTTCAAGTCTCCTCAGATTCCTCCTAGCAAGACTGGTCCCTCTGTCTCTCTCTCATCTGAATCCTAATGGCAATTTCCTTGGCTCCCTCACTTATCACATACTGCTTTCCATCCTGCGGTCTTGTTATTTATGAGTATAGCTCTTTCCCCACAGAGGACTGCAAATTCTTCGAGAGGAAGGAATCCATTTCCAATTCCTCATCTTGTCCACGTCTCCCAGGTGACTGGCACACTGCCTCATCTGCTGTAGCAACTCCCTAAACACTTGTTAAGTATCAAATGACAAAGGGCCACCTGTGCTTGATTTAGTGTCCTTTGGTGTGTTAAGTCTCAAATCCTCAGGCTGGGTTCCTTCTGTGGGGTCTGGACCATTTGCTTTCGTGTTGATGTCCATTTTTTTTTGTCATTTCTATGCTACCACTGCATTTTCGTCTCTCTTCCTCTGGGCCTGCTACATTCATCTAGACGCTTTCTCGGGCTCTCTTCTCCCCGAGCCGCACGAGCCATGTGTCTGGGGAACCGGCGGGAACACGACTTTGCCGAGCCCCGGCTCTTTTCTCTAGCAAGAGCTGTCAGGATCACTTCTTTGAATTATGGACTTGAATTACTTCTTTCAGGAAATAACACAATATAATGATTAACAAGATGGATAAATTCTCAGACTCTGGTGGATTCTTCTTTTCAATAATGGTAATGTGTGTCAGTCAGTTGCACAATGATTTGGACAGTATTTCTTTCTTATTTATCTAGTAGGTAACGCTCAACATAATAACGTGGGTCTCTGTCTTTGGGCCAGAGGCCAAGTTGGACTTCTGCTGGACACCAAATCCTATTAGAGATCATAGTAATGTAATTATATGCTCAAGTTAAATATTTTATAGCTGCTCTAGCCATCATGACAGATCACTCCCTCAGCCTCTAGGCAGAAAGTACCCAAACGGCAAAAGCGAAAAAACTACAGATCTTGCAAGGTACTGAGAAACAGTTGCTGCTGTAAACAGTCTGTGGAAACTTCTGGGCCACCTCTGATGCTCTGGCAGCAGCAGGACTCTGAGCCACCTTTATACTAGGTTACAGTTTAGCCTGGGCCACACCCACACAGAAGTCTCCCTCGTGTCCCCAACGACATGCTGGCCAGTCCATGCACCAGGACTATCTGCTCTCTGCCCAGGGAGAGGTTTGGAGGCGCAGCTGTCTGCGTGCTTGAGTGGCCAGAGCCCATGGGGTCCCTGGAACACTAGAGCGCAGCCCCGGTGGCTGGCCAGCCCTCTTCCCAGGCCCCTGGCAACTTCCCCTTGTCTACTGGACTGGAGTGTGAGCCCCAATCCAGGCGTGGTCAGCTAGGCTCCGCCTTCTCATGCTTAGTCTCTGACCCCTCAGTGCCTCAGGGCTGGAGCCTGGTACAATTCCTATGTAATCAGACCTCACTTGGCTGGAACTCCCTGACCTGTGACTGAGTGTGGGCTATGCCATCAGACAGCCATGGGTCTGACTTCCAAGTCTCTCGCTGGCTGTGCAGCCTGGGCGAATCATTGAGGGTCTCTGAATCCCCCATATTCCTTACTCACTTATCTCACAGTGTGGATGAGGGTTAGCTGAGATAATGCTCACAAAGCAGTTTTTGGAGCTCCCAGTAAATTTCTCATCAGTGCTAGGTAGAATGTGACTAAACCACAACAAACCGAACAAACAAACCCATGTTGGACAGGCCAAGTCAGAGGCTGTGTGACAGAAGAGAAAGAGCACACACTTTAGAGTGACACCTTGGGCATTCTCATCCCATTCTGCCACCTCCTGTGTGACCCTGCACAAGTCACTTCACTTCTCTGTAAAGTGGCACCTCTCTGGGCCTCTCTGGGCACCTCTGTGCCTCAGTTTCCTTGCCCATAAAATGGGAGTGATTATAAAGCACCTGACACACAGTAGCTCTTATGGTACTGAGTGACTATGGATAAGGGGCTGTGGACCCTGCTCAGTGTATTAGTATTTCCTGGCTGGCCCTGGCTGACCTCAGCTCACTTCTCCCATATCAAGGGCTCCCAGTATGCTGTGCATACTGGTACGTGCACTTTATAACATCAAGTTAAGAGGAAGCTAGGCTCTCAGCTTGGGAAAGCAGCAACTACTGCCCCGATGCCACCTTCATACAGCACAGGCTTACATTATTAAGACACAACTGGGTCCGTGTAAGAGATTGCATTTCTTCCATCTGCATGACGCGGTGCGGCACACAGAAATGTGCCCACATGGAAGTACTCAGGCTGCCGAATTCCCTTTTCCTTTCAGCTCAGACCTCCAATGCATGGATGAACATTCTATAAACACTACTCCCTTTCTATGAAAGATGAGTTGTAAGGGTCCAGCCTCACCTACATGCCCTCGGGACATTTCCCATGAGCCGCTTCATACTGGCCAACTCTGGGCTTCTTTCCGCCGCTACTGTTCACCCTCAGAACCCTGGCTGTGTGCACAACAAGGTTGGGGGGAAGGGTCTGTTCTGCTGACTGGGCTTGATCCACCGCTACAGCCTCATGTGGGCCCAGCAGCCAAAGGCAGAGAGCACACACATGTGTGCACAGGCATGTCTCTGCAAGAAGCTGCCAGAGCTGCCCCCACTCAAGTGAGGGGGGCTGATGCTGGGCTCGCTGGGTCTTGAGACTTCCAAAGGATGTAGGAGAAACCAGGAAAAGCATGACTACACTGCCAGGGAACAGACGCCTGATGCTGGGGCTTCTGGCTCCTCCTGGGGCTGGAGTTAATGACCTCTGAGTCCTGTGACCACAGGGACAGTAATCTCCGCCTGCGTCAGCCTCTATCACTTCACCTGCCATGCCTGGTGGCTGGCCAGTGTTCCGGAGGACACAGGCGCATGTTCTTTCTAGAGCACTTGGGTCTGAGGAGGCTGCTGCTCTCGTCATCTGATGGTTTGGAAGGTTTGGGGAGAGCAGCTTTGCTTCATGATGGCTGAGTGTGACCTCTCGTCCTTCCCAGGCTCTGGGGAAATCCCAACCTTCACTCAATAGCCAGGACAGTAAATGAAGAGAAAGACACTGGGCCAGAGAACACTTCCAAAACAGCCTCTGAGTCAAAGACATGCTAGAATATTTGACTTCTCTTTCCCATCCAAGCTTCTTAGATTTCTAGTGCGGATACAAGTTTTCAATAATAAAAGAATAAATTCAGACAATTCAGTCATGTAACAACGGCAATCATCGTAATGGCCCTCACCACCATCTTTTAATGGGTCATGCCATGTGCTAGGCTCCGTACTAAGCACACAAATCTCATACATTATTTAACGCTCACCAGCATTAAGAGTTAGGTATCACTGTCCCTATTTTTCAGTCAGAGGAAATAAAGGTGCAGAGAAGGGAAATGGCTTGCTCAGGATTACAGAGTCAGGAACTGTCAGGTCCCCCAAACAACTAGTTATTGAAAACCTATGATGTGGTAGGTGCAGGAGACAACTGATTTCACTGCTCTGTTCTGGGCGCCCCCCACCACACCCTGCCTGGCAGGTTGCTCAGGCTTTCATGACGGCGCAGGTCAAAGTGCCCTGCAGTGAGTCGTCTCAGGGCCTGCCTCTCCAGGGCAATTAGCACTTGGAGGGCCACGGGGACTGAGCCCCTGGGTAGCCCCAGCTCTCAGCTCATGGTCAGGCCAAGAGCAAATGCTTGGTAAGTGGTCAGCTCAGATAGGATGAAGCCACAGCCTCCACCTTCGGACCTTAGAGTCCCATACGGGTGACACAAAGATGGGTCCCCATGCGGTAAGCACCTGCACTTAATAAATATATAAAGCCCCGAAGGAGAAGGGACACTTCAGAGTCCTCCAGGGAAACACTGCGGCTCAGCACTGGGTGCCGGGAGATAGTCTCCACGCAGAAAAGGGCCCTTGGAGTACTTAAAAGGAGGGACACTTCAAAGGCAGGTGTCCCTAGAATCAGGTAGAGCAGCAGGTGCGACGAGCAGAGGAATGGAGGCTGCGAAGGGCAGTCTGCTAGCGGATTCCAGCAACGAGGGGCAAAGAGACTTCCCACAGTTTGGACGGGAGACCCAAAGGAGCTGTGCTTGAGGCAGATCAAAGTGCCCACCGCTGTAAATGGCCGTCCTTTCTGAATAGCCTTTTGAGACCTACAGCAAGCAGGCTGGCTGGAACCACGGACTTAGGCCTAGGGCTCTGAGGGCTCTGACTCCTCACTCGCCCCCCCCCCCCCCCCCCCCCCCCCCCCCCCCCCCCCCCCCCCCCCCCCCCCCCCCGGAAAAGGACTTCTTTCAGACCCTCAGCCAGTCAACACGCTTCTGCTTGGAGACTCACACTCCAGAAACAAATTAAAGAGCACGTAAAGGCCTGGCAGCGGCCTGCAGGAATGCGGGTGTGCTGTGTCACCTCATGTAACCCTTCTGAAGTTCATGGTCTCAAGGTGCGACAGCTGGGTGGCCGCAGAAGTGGGGATGACCGGCTCCTTCTCTTCTCTCATTCTCATTCCTCAGCATGGTCCTGCGCCGCCAGCCGCTTCTCTTCCTGGACTTTGGTTCTGTGGCTCCTCCCTTGCTACCCAAGAAAATCCTCGAGGCGTCCCCGGCCCACCCAGCCTGCCGTGGCCTCACTGTCGGCCACCTCAGAATTCCCTTGATGATCCACCTTGCACTACCGGTGACCCCCCTGCCCTGTGCCATCCGTGCTAAGTCTTCCTGGGCTATGAAAAGCTCTTAAGGGACAAGGACCCCAGACAGTGCTGCCTTTGTCCCTCCCACGGAGCAGCACTGTGCTTTGCTACAAAGAAAACAAACAAAAAAACAACCTACGTATATGTTTTGAATTGATTTGCTTTGTTAGCAGGGTAAACAGAGTTGGGCACAAGAAGGTAAAACCTAAACTTGGACAACTGTGTGAAACTTGTGAAAACAGTAAATACGAAGGCGAAATTGGGACTAACACAGCTGCAGATATCTATAGCGGGGAGCCTGCTCCGTACGTGTTAATTCCTTCTCCCTTCTTCCCTCCTAAGAAAGGTCGATTAGCAACCCCCTGCTGGATGCGTTTTCTTGGCTCTGTCTGCCCGAGGCTACCTAGCTACTAAGAGGAGGTGCAGGTCTCCGAACCCACAAATCCTCTCCTCTTAACCATGACACTGTATGGAAGGGCTGAGGGACTGTGGACTGACTTTCAATCACTGTGGCATCCTCACCTTGGCTTATTCTGGACAATGAAGACTCAGAAAGAACAGATTCTCTTACTGGAGGGAAACGGAGTGGGCCAAGTGAGATGGGGAAGGAGCCAGGGAATCTCGCTGAAGTTCCACCTGCTACCTCCAGTGCACACTTGAACTCTTTCTTCCTTGACATCTGTAACATCTTTTCCCCCATTTTTCTAATTCAAAGTAATGTATGTCTATAGTTCAAAAAGTCAGCAATACTCGGGGCACTTGGGTGGTTCAGGCGGTTAAGGGTCTGACTCTTGATTTCAGCTAAGGTCATGATCTCACAGTTCATTAGATCGAGCCCCACGTCGGGCTTGGCACGCACGGACGGCATGGAGCCTGCTTGGGATTCACTCTCTCCCTCTTTGACCCTCCCCCCATCCAAAAATAAAATAAACTTAAAAAAAAAATCAAACAATACTGGAGAGCTTACGGTGAAAATAGCAATAGCGGTCCTCTGCCTCACCCCTACATTTGCATGCCATACCCCAGACAAGTTGCCTCAGCTCTCTTGGCCATTTCTCCTAGAATTTACTTTAATATTTCTAAATAATGTGCTTACACAGGTATATTTTTTACTCACATTTGATGTTTTCTACTACCACTGTTACTTACTCCTTCTATCCAGTGCGATCTAATGTAAAAAGATTCATTTTTTGCTTCTATGTAACTTCCTATGTTCTTAGGCATAACCCTATCCATACTATCCAACAAAACTAAAATCCCCCCGAAGCAGAACTTTCCATGTGGTCAAACATACCAGGTAATACCAGTCTGGCTCACAGGTTTTCTTTTTGCTTGGGGGTCTCCCTCCTGAGCCCTCTGCCCTGCTGCGGTCTGGTGTGTGTGTTTCCTGGGCCAGCTACATGTCCATCGTTCTGGGTTTTCACCTCTCTCACTTACTGAACCCCTTGTTTCCCGGACCCCTCTTCTTGGTTTAATAGGTTTTCTAGGTGTGCAAAGTGGTTAGCTGCATTTCAGGGAAGAGAGAAGCAGAGAACTTACACGCTGCTCTGCCATCTTGGCCCCCCTCCTGCCTCCTGAGAAAAGGTGAATGGCAGGTATGATTTTTAGGACCTTGTGTGCCTGTAATCATCTTTATTCTACTCTTACACTTCATTCATAATTTGCTTGTGTGAGATGGGTCCAGGATACCTAGTCTGTTTATCACTCACAGAGACTTGACTCCATCCATGTCTCAGCTCTGTGCCCTCCCCTTGCCCTCTGTTGTCTCTGCTACCTAGTTTCTGGGGTTTTCTGGGGCTCTGCTCCTCACTGATATCTTAATCAGCAGAGACTCAGTATTCAACTTTCCCCGTGCTGCTAATTCAATCCACTTTCTGTTTTCTAAAAGTCTGCTGACCTCTCTTGATGGCTATTGTCTCTTATTCTTTTTGTCCTTGTGGGTTTGTTCCTGGTTTTAAATCACTGCTCTCAAAGCAGTGGGACCCCAGGAGGAAGATATATATAACCTTCAACCACAAGTTCCCGTCAGTAGCATTTGAGATGATTTTCTGGCCCTTTTTTCTTTGAAGTTCTCTCTCACCTCAGGTTTTAAAAAAGCACTTTCTGATAGTTCTGCCATTCACCCTCACTCACTCCTTCTCTGGCTCTTCCTCTCCTGGTGGGCCTTGGGGGTCTATCTTAAATCCTAACCTTCTTCCTACTTGCCACTCACCTCACCCTCCCTGTTCAGTTTCTCAAGGTCTCAACTTAGAGGGCATGCATCCCCTGACCCCTCCCACAATGACGTTAGCTCCCTTGTTGAGTGCATCCCCAAACTCCACCCTTTATCTTCATAGCTTATCATGGCCACCATGCTGATCAACATCCTTTTCCCTGCAGTCTGAGAGATCCACCCAGACACGTCACTGAGACATTTGTCCTCAGCCGTCACCACTGCCCAAGCAGAGGGCATGACACACAGAAGGTGCAGAACAGACATATACTGGATGAATGTGTGCTTATGAGGAATAATGAATAAATGGGTCAATGAAACAGGAGAACTGGATTCAAACCCAGGCATGTCCATGGACTTGCTATGTGATCTTGGACCAGTAAAAGAACCTCAACTTCTGGACCTCAGCTGCTGCTGCTTCTACTAAAGAGGGACAACAATCCAAGTGCCATCTGACCTCAATGAGTTGTGAAAATCAAAGTACAAACATAAAAAAACTGTATGTCATTGTGCTCGGTAAGCTAAAAGTCCTATGCGACATACAGGATTACTACTATTACGGTAAACTCTGCTGCACAGAAAATTCTTATCCGTTTTGGATATGGGAGATGTAGGAAACAGAATGGCAGGCTCAGATTTCCAATCTCACAATTCTTTAAAGTAGGCTTTCTTTCTGAAAGAAAAGAATCCCACTAAGCCTTCTCTGCTTTCCCCTAACCCTGGGCTTTCATGGTGGAGAGGCCACCTGGGGTCTTGCCTTCCCCGTGAAGCAAAGCTGATTTAGAAAGCATGGGTGTGCCTTCATGGTTAAGGGTTTTATCCTAATGTATTCTCTACAAAGAAAAAACAAACAAAAAACAAACGAAATATTTATATGCAGCGAGGTGTGCCCACAGCATCTGCTGCACCTGCCAGCTAACTTTGGTTCAATTCAGATCCTTTCTTGGCCTCTTGATTCACTCACTTGATCACCTGTGCCAATGGGAGAGAGGAGGAAAGTGTAGAAAAACCCAGCTCTTAGAGGTTATAAGGCTCACAAGTCCGTTTCATAGCGCCTGTCATTGGTGCTCTGAAGCTCACATGAGGTTCACTTTGGAAGAGCACTGATTCCAATGGCAAGCAGACACCCCAGCAATAGCACTTTAGTTTGCAGAAAGGGCATGTGGGAACAGCATGGTTTTGGAGTTGAAAGACTTGAGTTCTACTTCAAATTCTGCCTCAGACAAATTACACTAATAGATGTGTTCATTCTGTAAACGTAACTTCTGTGTCCTTCTGGGGCTGAAGATGACAAGCATTAACCCTCGTTTTATACACTTCATGGTGATAATTTGTAATGTCTGAACAATATTCACTATGCAAATATTCTATAATTTGCTTATACGTTTTCTTATAATTTAGACATTGGGTTGTTTCCAAATTTTCACGATTGTAAGCAGTGCTGAGGTAAGCAAGTAGCTTTTGCTAAGTATCAGCTTATTTCCTTAAGATTCTAGGAAGCTGAAAATATAAACATTTTTATGATTTAATATAAAATGCCAACCTGCATTCCCAAGGGAGTGCACTGATTTACAGTGCAACTAATAATACGTGTGGATAGAGTTTCACTGTAGCCCATTCAGGGTTGGATATTAATTTGGAGAGGGGGGAATTCCCATTTTAGGGGCGCCTGGGTGGTTCAGTCGGTTAAGCATCTGACTTTAATTCAGGTCATGATCTCACAGCTTGTGAGTTCGAGCCCCATGTTGGGCTCTGTGCTGACAGCTCAGAGCCTGGAGCCTGCTTCAGATTCTGTGGCTCCCTCTCTCTCTCTGCCTCTTCCTCTGCTCATTCTGTCTCTCAAAAATAAATAAACATTTAACTTGAGGGGGGGGCATTCTAATTTACTAGGTTAAAAATAACCCAATTATTTTAATTTGCACTTCTTAGATTACTAATGAGGTTAAACATATTTCATGTACATTTACAGCATACTATATATTTTGGAAACTTTTCTACATGTGAACTTTAGCCATATTTCTCTGAGATCCTAATTTTTTTTTTCATAGCATCTGTAGCATTATATAATACAGACATTAACCTTTCCTTGATCTCTCATATTTACTTCAAATATTTTTTCAGTCTACACTTTTCCCTCTTACTATGACAAGTCTTATAGGACATATGGAAGCCTTACAGTTTTATGTAAACATCTGCTAGTCTTTTTTTTTTTTTTCTTTGTAATTTCTTCGGTGACTTTTAAGCTCAAAAGTCCTTCTCTAGGCCGAGGCTGTGTGAACATCGGGTTTTACCCCCCTTTTAGTTTGGCTTTCAAATACTGACCCGTTTAATCCATCTGGAATGCATTTTACCACAGGGTGTGAGGCGAAGTCTGAATTGGAGGGTGAGAGAACCCACATTTCTCCAGGGGCCACACAGGTGAGTCAGGGAGGCAGAGCAGGTGCGGTGCGAGGCAACAGGAGGAGGTATGGCCTGCGGTGCTCAGGGGGACAGGGGTGGCTCCTGTGGGAATTTTGGTCTCTGGATTTTTAAAGGTAAGCCATAAACCTTAGCTTTATGGGAAATTGCCCAGTTTTTAAATAGTAGTCCAACAATGAGGACTCAAGAAGTCTTCTCTGTGTCTCAACCACATCTGTCCCCCTGAATGCCGCTCTGCAGCCTCTGGGTTTAGTTATGCTTTAGGTGTATTCCCTAAGCCTTTTCTTCTCCCTTAAGGGGCAATGATTCCTTTTTTCAAGCGTTAAAGTTCTGCGTATAGCTCATAGGCAGTATTTCTAGGTGATTTTACTTCATTAATCTGTTTAACTCCGATTCTTTCTTATTACAGATTTGTGACAAGTTAGCATCTTTAGAGATGAGTATCCTTTCATTATTGTTTTTGGAATTTCTTCCACACTTTCATCTGTTTATTATTCCAGATGAAGTCTTAAACCGTTCAATCTAAATTCCCTTTAGGATTCAGTCTAGCATTCCACTAAACCTATAAACTGACATATTTAGAGTATTTTACCTTCTCATCTAGGAACATGCTATGTTTCCTAATTATTCATGTCCTGTTTTATGGCTCCCAATAAAATTTCACAGTTTTTGTCATACAGGTCACAAACAGTTCTCATTAAGTGATATTTTAATTTTTATTGATTCTTTTGACTGGGACATCTTTTTATTATATTTCATACCTGGTTATTGCAAGTATATGGGAAATCTATTGACTTTTGAAAAGCTCTCCTGTACCTCACTTACAAGTTCTCAATTCTTATGAAGTAAAATAGTTTTTCAATTAATGTTGCTGTGTTCTCTAGAAATATAAACACATCCTTCACAAATAATGATAGCTTTGTCTCAACCTCTTGTTTCTGTTTTATGCTTTATGTTGGCCAGAGTTTCTAAAATAATACTCACTAATGACTATACCTTTCTTTATTAGTGATTTTATTTATTTATTTATTTATTTATTTATTTATTTATTTATTTATTGCAAGTGAGGGAGCAGGGGAGGGGAAGAAGGAGAAAGAGAGAGAGAAGAAATCCTAAGTAGACTCCAGGCTCAGGGCAGAGCCTGACAAGGAGCTCGATCCTATGACCCTGGGATCATGGCCAGAACTGAAATCAAGAGTCAGATGCTTAACCGACTGAGCCACCCAGGTGACCCTTTATGATTCATGAGTGATTTTAAAGGAAATTTGTCTCATATTTAACCAGGAAGCCCTAGATTTTGAGTAGAGGTCAATGTTCTTTATTTTGCTATGTATGTTTTGGTCTTTCATTTTTCAGTATTGTCAGGACCAATATCATCACCAAAGGTGTTTTTATCACTTACTGAACACAAAAGACAGCTCAGCACAGTGCATCCAGAAAGTGCTGGAGACTTGCAAAATTGTGAATCAGATACACCTGGGTCTGAATCTTAGCTCTGACCCTTTGTGACACTGAATGCAATCTCCTGCCTCACCTGGAAAACAGAGATAAGAAGTCTGGGGGCACAAGTTGGTTAAGAGAGTTTAAATGGGTTGATGTAAACAAATTGTGTATAGTGTAGTAGGTGGTGCCCGGGAGGAGCTCAACAGGTTTCACCCCCCTCTTCCATCATTTAAAGAGATAAAGGTAGGAGGAACAATCTCCCAATGAAAGGTTTCCAAGGAAGAGCTTGCATTTATAAGCTTGAGAAAATGCAAACTGCATTTGTGAGAAATACCAGCCCAGTCTCTTCCTACACAGGGCTTTTTCTCGTTTGTCAAAAACATACACTCTATCCCTTGCACTCTTGCAATGGATTCTTTCACTTATGACACAAATGAAAGGGAAAAAATCAAGCTGGCGTGTAATATGAACCAGGAAAGAAACAAACTGTGTCGATTAGCCCCGAACATGAGAGCTGCTCAGATAAAGGCATGAACTAGCAGCTACTCAAACCAAAACCAGATGCTCAGAGGTTTCTGGCTTACAATGCTTTATAGCCCTTCATATAACACTCATAGTCCAGTTATCTCAGCAAAAGGTCCTCTGCTCTGTTTAAGCAGCAAGAACCCCGCCTAAACCTCTGCTGGATTTGCAATCTTTAAACCTGTGCTCAATTGTAAAGATAAAGGAGCTCTCCCCCAAGTGGAGGCCCCGTGGTACAAACTCTTTGGCTCAGAGCAGCAAAGGACTGACAAAGCAAAGCCTTGTGAACCCACCGGCACAGGACAGAGGCAGCGAGGGGGACCAGGGGCAGTGGAGAAACAGCAAGGATTCTGAAGTTAGACTGACCTGGACTCAAATCCTGTCTCTGCCCTTACTCCTTGCATGTGACTGTGAGCAAATGTGTTAATATCTCTGAAGCTCTTTTCTCCATCTGTATAAAGGAAATAATAATTACTCCTGCTTCCCTGGGATGATTACAGAATTTGAGTTAGATAATGCATGTATCAGACTTAACATACTCCTGGGACCCTGCAAACACCGAAAACCATTAGTGAATATTATTGCCAATAACAGGAATAAACATTTGTATAGCACCTATCATGTGCTCAGCATTGTTCTTAGCCTTTAACACAGATTAATTCATTTGGTCCTCAAAATTACCCCCCATGAAATACGTACTGATATTATCATCACTTTTCCGTCACGGAAACTGAGGCACTGATGGGTTCTCTATCCTGCCCGAGGTCACTCTCCTAATAAGTGGTAGGGACTGGATTCAAAGCAGGCCGCCTGGCTTCAGGTCCACTCCCTGACCACTGAGCCATGTCACCCCTCTCTCTACTAGTACAGTACAGAATCTAATTGGTTTGATTCAGTGCTGCCTTGACTGTGTCTTACGTGGAAGGCAACACATACAATTGAGGCCATCAGGGGCTCACCTGGGAAGGCAGTCCATTTCTAGAAAGCACTGCTGACTCTGAGGTCAGCACAGACCCTCCCCTGTACTCCACTCTCCTCCACCTTCAAACTTAACTTCGTCTTTTCTCATCTTCGTTGCACTCTCCATCCCACGGCAAGGCGGGGGGGGGGGGGGGGGGGGGGGGGGAGAGGAGGTGTCTCCCCTCCTCTCCCAGGGCTAGTCCTTCTGCATCCACCCTCCACTCCCACCTCCTTTCATTAGTCATCTCCCCTCTCTCTTGGGCTCCCAATCTTCCCCCTGGCTCCTTTCCCACAGCTGACAACACGTTCAAGGCTCCCCCCACCTTATATAAACCTTTCCATGAACCTGCCTCCTCCTCAGGTTACTCCCATCTGTCTCTTTCCCTGCTCTGTCTAGAAGGAATTGCTTCCACTCTACGCCTCTCACTCACTTCTGAACTCGTGGTGACCCTGCTTCTACCTGCGCCCATTGAGGCTGCCAATGACCTCTTGGAGTCCAACTCCAACAGCTTCTTTGTCATCAGCTCCCTACCTTTTCTCAAAGGCTAATCTCCATGTACCATCTCCTGCCCACCCTCTGAATGTCAGGGTTCCATCCTTGACTCCCTGCTTCTCCGTACTCTACCTTGTCACCTGCCCCCTCTCACATCCACACCGATGATGCCCATTGTGTTCCTGTCGCAGGTCAGAAGTATCCCCAAGTCAACGCCTATTTATCCGTCTGCCCATCGGTAACGGCCAACAAGTAACATCCACTTGGAAATTCTATCAGCAGCTCAAAGCTAATGTGAACCTCCCCTCTGTACTTCCTTCTCCTGACAAACCAACTTCCCTTCCCCACTTCCCAATTTAATTAATGTTATCACTATGTGTCTATTCTCCAAGGCTGAAGCTTCCTGCTGCTCCCTTATAACTAAAATACAAATGGTCAGGAAAACCAGCCTATGATGTCCTAGAATGCATCCCCACCTTTACACAAAAGCAGTAGCATTTGCCTCAGTTCAGGCCCTCTTCCCTGATGGAACTCTACTGGTTACTTAAACAGTCTTCCAGTTGGTCTCCCTATTTTAGTGTGAGGAACCAACCCATTTGTATATACCACTGCTAAAGAAATCTATCCAAGGCCAGAATCATGCTACACCTTTGCTCAAAAACTGTCCAGTGCTCGCCATTGCCTTCAAAATCAGATTTCTAGGCTGCTTTACAAAGTCCTTCATTTTCTAGGATCTTCTACGGGAACTATCCCCTTCATGCCCTCTACCCACTCCCAGCAGACACACCAGGCACTCTCACACAGAGGCATAGCAGGAAAGAACATGAAGAGAGGAGGGTGGGCGCTGGAGCCAGACAGACCTGGACTTGAATTCCAGCTCCCTCACTGACTGGCTAGGGGACTACAGCCTAGTCATTTAGACACTCGGAGCTCTTCACCCCACTCTGGGAGAAATACCTACTTTATACACTTGTTGTGAGAGCCTGAAATAGTTTATGTGAAACATCTAAGATACACTGATATACAGTAGCTATTAATACTATTATTAGCCAAGTAGTTTCAGAGAGGCAGGGATGAGTTTACAAAGACTGGCAAGACCTGAAACTAGAAGAATGGGGCATTTGAGAAGTCCCCTGTAGAACTTAAAGATCAAACTTATAAGAACAAGTAACAGTTAGTGCCTTGGAATGTTCTAGAACCCACATTTCCATTTCTGAGCCGCAGCAGAACTGGCACAGAAACACTGTAAGACTAGAACCGATCCGAGAGGTGCTTTGCCCCTAGTCCAGCAGCCTTGGGATGCACATATGTCCAGGGACAGAAAGAGCAGTCCTCAACCAAGTGCCTGGCAGTGCCCTGAACTGGCTGCTGTGCCTTGTTCCCTTCTGAGCTGCTCACAAGAAGTTCATGTGCACAGAAGAAGGTTCTAGGCTGCAAGGGGCATCTGTGATCATCCCTGACCATCTGGTGAAGGTCTGCCCTGTTCAGGGTCCTGTGCCAGGCAACCGGGCTCCAGGAGAAGCCGCTGGGAGTGGATTCAGACCTAGCTTCATGTCCTCAAGTGAGCCACTGTGTGCAGACTGGCTCCTCATCTCTAAGTGCAAACAGTGATTCCTTCCCGCCTGGTTATCTGCGGTTGAGCAGAGATGTCTACCATTGTATCTTAATCCCCATCCCTCCTTTTTTTTAAAGTAGCTCCTTCTCTATGTTCCATGACTTGCACACAGCTTCCCAGCTGACAAGGCACTTCCTACCACAGTAAGTCCTTTAAGCACCACAACCTCCCCCTGCATCCCTGGCAGAGGGAGCTGCCCTCCTCTCTGCTCCCGCGGGAGCTCGTGCAGATCCCCCATTGGTGCGCACCACATCACGTTGCAGTTATTTACGAAAGGGGCAGTTCTCTAAGTTGACTATAGGTTCTTGGAGGGCAAGGTGTGTGTTCAATTCACTGACGAATCTCTGGCACTTAGAAAAGCAGATGTTCAGCAAGTGTCGAATAATTAAGAGACATTTAAAAACATACTAAGAATGTACCATCAACGACATGCTCTCACACAGTTGTCAGGCCCTCTAAAGTAGGTTTTATTCTTAATTACAGGTGAATTGGGTGCGGCTCAACTCAGCCTAAGTCCCTTAGCTCGTAAACAGTGATGTCAGAATTCAAACCCAGGACCATTTGACTCTTTGCCCTTTCTTTGGGCCACACCATCTCTCTCGGGCCACAATGATTTCCAACTATCTACCACCAATGCCAAGTGCAGCAGGCTTCGGCTAGGGTTATTCCTAAAAGGGTGTTAGAGAAATACGTCAATCAGGTCCTGCACATTGGTGGTAGTGTGACAGGAAAGAGGAAAGACAGCCCTGTACGAGAGCCCTCTTAAAGGCCCTGCTCTGCAATAGAGAAGCTAGCTGACTAGATGAGGATGAGTAACTGCCTTTGTCAACTGTGAGAGGGAAAAGCAATCAAAAATAAAAATTCAATCATCAGATATAAAATGAAACCATCACTACCTAAAAACCAAACCATCAAGCCAGATATCTTCGATGGGAAACTCCACCTGAATGGGGGTGGGTGTCGGGGTTCCTCCGGCAGGAGTAAAGGTCTGGGTGCTCTTTAGGACAGGCAGACGGGTCCCCTGTGGCTGCTGGTGGTGGCAGGCACGATGCCGGGACCACTGCGAGACTAGGAGGTGTGAATGCCACCATCTCTAAGACCCTGCGTATCCTGCCGTCTGATCCTGAGTGTTATAACGTGCATGCGGAGGTCATCATGTGCTAGAAACCTGGTCACAAAGACGTAAGAGGGTGGCCACCCTCACTCTGCTATTTCCTACATATGAGATCTTGGCAAATAGCACTGGATCTCTGAGCCTCATTTCTCTATAACATGGGACCATGCGCGACATAACTTCCAGGGTGTGTGGGGACCAAGTGATGATGACGTAGTATAGTGCCTGGGGAAGAACTGGTACTGAGTCAGCAGAGTGCTGTGGCCATGACCCTGGCTCTGTCTCTCAGTGGCTGTGGGACCCTAGACAGGTCATGTGACTTCTCTAAGCCTCAATTTTTCTAACTTTAGAAGTGCTATTTAAATAACTAACAAGTTTGCAAAGGCTCTTGGCATTCTATTCTACCCCATGGCTGCAAAACACATACCAACCATGAATGGAAGCTCTGGCTATGGACTGAGGAAGGTGGCTGAAATGCTAGAATGAGGCGGTCCTAAAGTATCTAGACTCCATCTGCAAAACTTCCCGCCAGCACACTCTTCCAGTCCCTCCCCTCAGCTCTCTGACCTTCACCCTCTTCTCTGCCAGCTGCGTGGCTTCACCTGCCCCTGAAACAGACCATTCCTCAACCCTCTTCTCTCCTGCTTTCATCTCCTCCTTCAGAAAACATCATCTTAATAGCTGGCCTTTGCTAATAATCTCCAAGGGTCAGTATACAGCTCAAACTTGTTCATTTCATTCCTCCATTTCCAAGGCCTCCATTCTGGTCCAGGCCAGCCTGAGCCCCCGCTCCGACTACTGTCACAGCCTCCTCGCTGGTGTCTCAGCTCCAATATGCAAACCACATTCAGTCACTCTAGCTCAAAGTCCCACAGTGGCTTCCTGCTACCCTCAGGATAAATTGAAAAACAGAACTCTTTGCAGGCCATCTTAAATCCCCATACCAGCGGGCTTCTGGTACCTCTCTAGCCTTACCCGAAACCACTCAGCCCTTTGATCCCCATGCCACACAACGTGACCATCCTCAAGTTCCCTGAACACTCCGGCTCTTGTCTATCCAGGGCCTTTGTGTGTATAAGCTCTTGCCCCTGTGGTATGTTCTTTCTCCAAACCTTAACCTAAACAACCCCTGTTCCTACCTTGCCCCAGCACTTTAAGTCTTCTGTTTGCCACAATGGGTCTATTTACCATTCTATGTTTACATAAATATTTGATGACTGTATTGAAATTTAAGATCCTATGTCAAACTATCCTGAGCATGTCTATAAATGACACAAGAGCAAGAAGAAGCAGGACTATGTTTCATATGACAGGGACGTTAATGCACACACAGGACGTGGCATGTAAAAGGCAGTTAGTGAATGTTGGTTGAATGAGAAAATGAACATAGCATCCGGGTCCGCCTCTAACTCCTCTGGACCTGTTCATCGTGTCCATCCCCTTTAAAGCATCACACAAGGGGCTTCAAGGAGTACTCCAAGACGTCTAGGTTCCTTGGTGCTGTAAAGAGACTGAATGAAGCCTTTCCCTCCTCGCCAGTTTTATGGGCAGCTTCTCCTTTACCTCAGCCTCACTTACCGGCCCGTGAGAACCTCAAGGGCAAGTACTGTGCTGCCTCACGGCTGCACCTAAATGCCAGGCCAGGGGTTGGCAGCGAGAGGCTTGCTGAACCAAACAGACTCAGTGACGTCTATGACAGATACTGACCTGAGAGAATGTGAATTTGGTTTGGAGTGTCAATGTGGTAAGCTACAGACACTCACTGGCTCAGACTTCTCCACAGCTCTGAGCACCCAAGTGATGTGGCCATGCTGAGGAGCTGTAGGCTGGGTGTTTGGGAAAAAATTAGCGTCCCTGCTTCCCTCCCCTTTCTTCTCCCTGCCTGATCCGCAGCCGAGTCCTGGAGCAGCAGCAGCCACGTAGGGACCACGAGGGAGCAAGCGTGAAAACAACAGTGAGAGCTGAGGAAGGCGGGAAAGAGCCTGGTCCCTGATTCCACTACCGGATGCCGTGCTGGCCCTGGATGGACACACCCTAGACGGGGAGCGTGCACGAGAACACCAAGTCCCCAGTGAAAAGCCACACCAGCAAGGGTGCTGTTATTTGCACACCAAATGCATTTCTAATGGTTTTCACAGAGACAAGCTTTACTGCTTGGTACCTCTTGCGTCCTTGAGCTATCTCTTCTTCTTTCCTGCTCTTGAGGTCCCAGGTCCCAGAGAACACAGAAGGTTCTGCAGTCCCAGGCAGACCCCGGAGGCAGCAGATCCCTCCCCTACCATCTTCGGGGAGCAGGGGCGGCTGCCTGCAGGGCTAGTCCCGAGTCTGCAGAGGTAGCGCTCTGATATCCCTAGCTCTACGCCACAAAACAGATTTTTGGCCCCAGTGTGTCCCCAATGTACTGACGTGAGCTCTCCCTCGGCCAACGGTTTTATTCCACTTCCACCAGACTGTTCTGAATAAATCACTGCTATCAGGGAGAGGTGAATTCACAGGGCTCTTTTCCAAAGAAGTATTTCCAGCGGAAATTTCACAAAGTGCTGCCAATGTCATTTACAAGAAGGTGAGCTGATTACTGGGAGACCTTGATCCTTCATTGCTGCATTCTATCGTATAATTCAGAGGAAGGGGCTGTGGGGAATGGTGGGGGCAGAGCTTATTAAAAACTGAAAATCATTCTGCAATCACTTTTCTTAGTCTTTTCTTTGAAGTGGTGCAGGATTTTACACAAGTTAGAATATATGATACCAGGGCTTTCTCTCTCTAGATGCTTGCAAATGCACTCAGAGGCTAACGAACAGTAGTCTCACCTGATCAAAGCAAAGGAAGTAAAGGAAGTACAGAAATAGCACTGTCCGGGGGGGGTGGTCTCTGGCAGATTATCAAGGACCCCATTTCCACTACCCCTGGAAGACAGAGGCTTACGTGAAAGTATCTATTCACATCTAGGGAAAAAGGAATGGGGTGCAGACACAGCAGATCAAAACACCAGCCCCAACCTTGAACCAGTCCTTCTGTCCTTCTTGGTGCCCCCTTTCCCTCCCTTCTTTGTCACCTGAAATCACAAAGTTCAATCCCAGCAACCTCTTCTGGTTACGTAAATTAATGAGCTCTTGTTGTGGTCCCCCTAAGAGAAACTCTCCGGCTCTAATCACTTTATTCCCTTGCTCAAAAGCCTGCAATGGCACCTAATACCTGCAGAATAAACTTGTCCTTGGGGTGGCATCCAAGCTTCTGTCCAATAACTCCCTCCTCCCTCTCAGGGCATCCTGTGTTCTGGTCAGACAGAATTTCTGGCTCCTTAGAGTGAGCTTTTCATTTTTGCGTATCTCCCTTTTGCTCACTCTGTTCTTACTACCCAGAACGGATTCCTCAACAACCCCACCCCCTTCCCATTTTCTTTCTTCTTCTTCTTTTTTTTTTAATGTTTATTTATTTTTGAGACAGAGAGACAGAGTGCGAGTCGGGGAGGGGCAGAGAGCGAGGGAGACACAGAATCCCAAGCAGGTTCCAGACTCTGAGCTATCAGCACAGAGCCCGACACGGGGCTTGAACTCACAAACCGTGAGATCATGACCTGAGCCGAAGTCAGGCACTTAACCGACTGAGCCACCCAGGCGCCCCCATTTTCCTTCTTTAGATGTGGAGATTCTATCCATCCTTAGGGTCCCATCCTCACTTCATCCAGAGAGCCCTCCTGACCCATCCAGCTGGACACGCCAACCCTCATGGCGCCCTGACCAGTGGCTCCAGGAGGACCTTTCTTTCTCCTTTCCTTGGATTAGAGACACTGCCTGTGTCGATGCTTCATCTCCCTAATTCAGACCATGAGCTACTTTTGCCAGAAACCAGGCCATACCTTCTCTGTATCTGCAACTTGGGAAAAGGCAGGAAAGCACTATTTGTTGGAGGAAGGAAGGAAGGGAGGGAGGGAGGGAGGAAGGGAGGGAGGGAGGGAGGGAGGGATGGAGGGAGGGAGGGAGGGAGGGATGGAGGGAGGGAGGGATGGAGGGAGGGAGGAAGGGAGGGAGGGAGGGATTAAATGGGCTTCCAGTCCCTGGACAAAGGCCGATTTATAGCAGCTGCCCGGGCTTGAACCAAAGGATTCTTCCCTTTAACTAGCACAAATGTCCTCAGACCGGGAAGGCAAGGGCACATTTCTCATAAAAATGGCCAGGTTCTATGTCTTCTAATAATGATTCTCATTTCTTTTCTCTGTGTTTCTAAAACCACTGTGGGGCATCCCTGTTGCTTCCCAGCCTGGCCCCCATGGCCACCGTGTCAGGGTGATCTGTCCTTTAATGCTTCAGCACCAACCCGAAACCCAGGAAAAGATGCTCTCTAAAGACCCAAAACACTACAGCACTGACTTGTCAGATCTTGGGGTTGCAAACAATTCATCTGAAAAAATATCTTTTTAAAGTTTTGGATGCTATGAGGTTCGTCCCCTCCCCTCTGCCATGGTCTTTTTAATGACTTTCCAAGGAAACTTGGGTTAATGTAAGATGCTTACTTATATTGGAAGCAAGTTAATTAAAAGGAAATTAAACTCCATATAATACAAATGGAAATAAAATATTTAATTGTATCATAGCAGATAGTAAGACTGTGGGGCATAAAGGGGAGAGCATAGGATTGGGGGACTAAGCTGCCATCCTAGGCCTGCCCTTACTAACCGCGTGACTTTGGCCTCAATTTCTCTTTGGGCCTCAATTTCTTCATCTGTAAAGCTGAGATCAAAATACATATTGTCTAAGGTTCTTATGAGGGTTAAATCACATGCAGAAAAGATTTAAGCATGGTCCAGAACACACAGTAGGCACCCTCCTGAGTTTTTGTTTTAAATTTTTTAAATTTATTTTTACTTATTTATTTTTTTTATCTTTTTTTAATCTTTTTTTAATGTTTTATTTACTTGAGAGAGAGAGAGAGAGAGAGAGAGACAGTGTGAGCAGGGGAGGGGCAGAGAGAGAGGGAGATACAGAATCTGAAGTAGGCTCCAGGCTTTGAGCTGGCTGTCAGCACAGAGCCTGACACGGGGCTCGAACCCAGGAACCATCAGATCATGACCTGAGCCAAAGTCAGACACTTAACCGACTGAGCCACCCAGGTGCCCGGGCATCCTCCTGAGTTTTAATGAATGAATAAATAGGTAGAAAAGAGAAGTGTGACACCCCCCAAAAAAACTTGATCCTGGGAAGGAGGCAGATTGCTAAAGAAGGAAGATCCCAAGCTTTGGAGTCAGACAGATATAAATTCAAGTTCCAGCTTTTCTCTTACCATCCCTGAACCTCAATTTCCTACTGCTCTGCAATTGGGGGTGATCATAAAAATAAGAATAATCACCTCATCGTGTTATCTAGAGGCCTAAAGAATATATTTGAAGCCCTTTGTAAACTGCAACAGTGAACTGTATTTTGGCTATTGGTATAGAACCTCCTACTTAATTTAGTGTCAGCAAGGCTACCCACCGCCTCACTCCCCCCGCCCGCCCCTCAGTGAAGACAGGACCAGAAACAACATTACCTTCAGATTCTGGATCTTCACATTTGGGGGAAAAGCTGCTCTTTCTGAAGACAGCTGCTCTGTTTTATTCTAAAACTTGCTTGGTTTCAGTTGGGAGTGTGTGTGTGTGTGTGTGTGCGCGTGCGTGCACGTGTGTGTGTGCGCATGTGTGTGTAAATGCATCTGGTTCAGAGAAAAGTCTGTAACATCAGGTTTCTGTGTGCATATATTTATGTGTACAGTTATTAAAGTGCTTTTAGATTTTTTCAAGGCAGAAGATAAACTCATTTAATTTAAAATCATCAGCTGGATTGCATTAAACGGAGGGAAAAGCAAAAGCGTACACAATACAGCCATTTGTTAAATTAAACGCAATTATTTCTCCTGTTACTTAATTACAAACAGACATAAATACTCTGGATTCTGACATCTCAGATCTTCTTAAATTCTGTGTCTGCATTTCAACATGTAATGCAGGGAGGGTCATATTCCAATCTGTGTGTTAAGCAAACCTGAGAGTTACAGTTGTATATTGGGACCATAATGAGTTCACTAAAACAAGGCCCAAACTTTTAATTAACCTGCCAAGACAAATTACAACTCAGGGCTCACAGGTAACAGTCACAGACAGCCGAGACTCAATGCCATGAACTCTTGGGGAGAGAGGGATTAATAGCAACATCAGAATCTGTCTGTCTTTGTATTAAAGAAAAAAAAAGTATTCATTAAAAAAACCACTGTGGCTCAAAGGAAGACAGACAAGTCTGAAAGGAGGCAAGAGAAAGGTAGAAAGAGAAGGAGGGAAGAGGAGAATATTTATTTATTGGGTGCTTATAGGGTTAAAGCCTGTGGTGGGCACTTTATATCTGCTCTGATCTTCAGGAAGGGGACCGCAAAGTACTATTACTATTTCATTTTCTATCTAAGAAAAATGGGCCTCAGAGAGGTGACCTGACAATGGTCACAGAGCTAGTGTGGGACAGTAAGGGCAGAAAGGAGAGAAAGCAGTGCTCAGGAGACATTTGTTCTCAAGGCTTAGTTGACAGGACCCGGAATCAGGATTATCTGGCTCTGTCTCAGGCCTAGTGGGTCATAATTCCTGGGGACAGGCTACAGGAATCTGAATTTTGAGCTAGCTTTCCAGGTGACTGCTTTGCACAACAATATTTGGGACCCTTCATAAGATACCATAACCCTGTCGCCTGAAAACATGGTCCACAGATGAGTAGTATTGGTGTCACTGGGTGCTGGTGAGAAACGTAGGCTCTAAGGGCCTACCCCCACCTACTGAAGGAGAATCTGTATTTTAACAAGATACCAAATGGTTCACCAAACTCTGAGAAGCTCAGGAGAACCTGTCTGTGCTAAAGGACATCACAAGGTTAAGGAGGTGAAGGCAGACTTCATCATTAAGGTAAGAACAGGAGAGCCACAGGGAAAAGCCAGCCCGTGGCCTTAATTATGACAAAACAGGTTAGCAAGCTCTGACAAGCCAAGAGTTGCCAAAGGTACCTAACTGCACCTCCATTTTACTTCTTTGAGAGTCACATCCTAATTAAGAGTAGCTTTCTTTGGGGGTTGATATTAATATCCTTTCATATTTATGCTCAGTTATTAAAAATAAAGAATTCTGACTGTAAGAGATCTCAGTTCTGGGCGGGAATGACAGTGAACCGTGCCTCGGAGAAATCAGATTGAGACCACGAAATTCTCACTCAGGTACCACTAATGACTTGATAATCCATGGCCCTAAAAATGAAGCCACTGTGGCCAGAAAGGGGAAAGAAACAGGGTCTGGAGCCTGGCAAACCCCACAGAGTGACAGCCTAGTTGATGGTGAGGACCACAGCTGGCTCTCGGGGGCCAGGGGGCCAGGGCTGCCCTTACAGCCTGCAGGTCACCGGCAACCACCGAGCCGCAGCCTCAAATCCAGACTCTAGAGGAACCGGGAGCTGGAAAATGTAAGTGATTTGTGCAGGGTCAAAACACAAGTTAGTGGTGGAGATTCGGAGCGGAGCATTCTTTCCACTCCACCTCAGAAGGCAGCATCAGGGGAGGAAGCCAGCGGCAGCCCCAAATGCCAGGCCTGTGGCTGCTGACGGTCATGCCAGTGGGAGGCTGAGCAGAGGACGGGCCACGGTGGTGCCCATGCCCTTGTTAACCCAGTGACCCTGCATGTCAGGGCCTGGGCTGGGAGTCGGGGAGTAGAGAAGATGACATACAAGTCCTTGCCCTGTAAGCACTTGGAGACCAGCAGCTGGGACGGATGCCTCCAAATCGAGGCCAGCACAAGGCAGGGTTTCCTACATTGGGGCTGATGTAGCTGAGGGCCTCCGCTGCCCTCATTTTGCCAAGAGGGTAGAATGCTGAGCCTGCAGGGACCGCAGAGGTGTATAAACCATGGCCGTATTTAATGGGAAGGTATTTTCTGCCTTGACACTAAGGACAAAATTGCAAAGGAGGGGAAAATGGCCTGAAAATGATTACTGCTGTGTAGAAGAAGAGCCAGGCTTCTGTGGGACTTTTAGGAACCGACCACCAGCTTCAGAGGTTTTTATTTAACTCCCTTTTCCATGTCAGAGAGATTCCTAGCCAAGGACTGAGACAGAGTTTTGAGGTGAACTCTGTACCGCATAAAGCTTTTCATTTAGGCAGAAACCCTATTTCCGTGCATTCTGGTTAGTGGAGTTTTATTTTCTGTAAGTTTTATTTTTCTGCGGGAGATTTTGTTTCCAGGCTATGTCATAATGCTTCCAACATATGCCCAGAATAGATGTTTTCCGACCTGAGCCTCCGAGACCACTGTGTCCTGCCTGTGGCCATCCAAGGAGGAGACAGATTCTATGGAATGTGTGGGTAAAGAAGAGAAACTCCTTAGAACAAGATGCCAAGCTCCTCAGACTTGAGGGGTGAGCCGAACAGAGAGCTGAGGCCCTCTTTGGTTGTGGGCCAAGAGCTGTGATGAGGGACAGAGGTGTTAAGCCCTATTCCAAACGTGGCAGCTTGCTCACTGTCAGAGATCAAGACATCTCTGTTTTCAGCAGGACCCCAATCTGACTGATGACACTGTTTATCCAGCCTTGGCTCTGCTATTCTCCCCCTCTCTCTGAGCTTTCATCTTCTTTTCTCAACTGCCAGGGACTATTAGCTCCCAGAACAAAACAAATAAATAAACAAAAAGCTATACACACTCAAAAACAAAAACCCAAATCACAAATCAGTGAGTTGAGCCAAGGAAGCTATAAAGACAAATACAGGTGTCGGGGAGAAGTGAGAAGAGAGATGTTGCCTCTGTGTGGCTGGTCAGGCCGCATTTCCATCTTGCTGTCAATTCTACCCCTCGGTTGTTTTCAAAAAAAAAATAATAATTTTTTTAAAATTTATTTTTGAGAGACAGAAAGAGAGCACAAGCGGGGGAGGGGGAGAGAGAGAGAGGGAGACACAGAATCTGAAGCAGGCTCCAGGCTCTGAGCTGTCAGCACAGAGAATGACGCAGGGCTCAAATTCACAAACCATGAGATCATGACCTGGGCTGAAGTTGGACGCTTAACCGACCGAGGCACCCAGGTGTCCCAACCACAACCTCGGTTGTTAAACGTAGCAGCCGGTCCACACGTGACACAAGAAAGGCAGTGGGTAAACAGCCCAGAATGGTCGGCCAGCCCCTCCCGTCATTCCTCCTTTCCCTGGATCCCACTCCCATCCCTGTCCAGCAAGCCCAGTCAGGATGGACTCATGCCAGACTCCAGGTGGCATCCACAGCAGCGGGCAAGACACACTCCTTTGCTGGCTCCAACCCTCAGAATCTCCAGGGTCCTCTCACCCAAAGAGACAAAATCTCACAGACCCCAGATGGCTGGAGGCTCCTTACCTATGGCCGTGGTGAGGAAAGAAACCACTTCAGACTCCTTCCCATCGTTGTAAAAAGCCAGGTGCCAGATTCCCGAATCCAAATACTGGATGAAGCCGGTCTCGTGACTAGATGGGGGGATGACCCCCCGAGACTGGCGCTGGGGTCCCTCCAGGCTCCGTGCTTCCTGGGTCAGGAGCCGTCGTCCATCCAACAGCTCCACAAAATCAAACTAAAAGTACAAAGAAAGCATACTTAGCAGTGTGTCTGCTTGGCCATGAAGCTACATTCCTTCCTCATGCTTCTCCTGGGGAGCACACGAGGAAACACAACCTGAGAACAGGCCAAGAGGCTAGAGCCACACGAAGGGGGATCAACCAACATCATTTCCCCCCACCTCCAGACCTCTGTTTCTCATGGTTAATAGTCTCCTCATTCTCTTATGAATGAAGCATAAATAGCACATTATTTTCTTGCTGTCTCATTTTTCTTTAATTTGGTGTATACGTGGGCAGTCTTCATCTGGCTGAGCCTGTGCCAGGATAACCATGCTTTTCCAGTGGCCGGCACGTGATCAGAAATCCAGCCACCAAAAGACTGAACCCTGGCTCCATGCGAGGGGTGCTGAGAGTCCCAGGGCTTGAGGCTTGGGACAAGAGCAGTGAGTGTGCCTTAACTGTCAGTCAAGTCCAAGTGAGATTCTGATCTCTATCTTCCTGCTGTCAATGATCCTTTCTAAATGCTTCAGTTTCAGGAGCAGTTTTAGGGGAACTAAACAGGATTAGCTCAAAATTCTATCAATGATTACATGCTGGATCAGATACAATTGCTGACAGATCCTAGCCAGTCTGTTCCTTACCCATCACGACTGGTGTTATGTCAGCCATCCTAGAGGAGCTGTTAGGTGTTTCTGGTGTGCATGTATCGGGGCAAATGTGAAACCCCAAAGGAGAGAAGAAATGTAAGAAACCAGGGAGGTAACATGTATTCTAAGCCAGATCTGCACGAGCTGCCTTATAAATTTTCTTGATTCTCCTCAGCAGCCCTACAAAGTGGGTATTGTTATCATCACTGGAGACGTTAGAAACTTGCTCTGAGTGGATAAGTACCAGGCCACAGTTATCATAGTTGATAACGAGAGGATTCAAATTCAAGTCTGTCTGACTCTAAAGTGCATGCTTTTCTCTTCGGATTATATTTCTTGGATCATTTCACTTAGGTGACTGGGTAATAGTAGAGAAGCTATTTGAGTTATTTCCTAAAATTCCCTCTCCTTAAAAAAAACCCCAGGGAAATAACCTTACTCATCTGAAAGGTAGGGTCTTAGGTTATATGGAGGAACGGGCTATAAGATACATGAAATGCTCTTCAAACACAAGGCTCCCGGTAGAGCGTTAGGCTTCCTGACTTTGGGCTAAGATGTGAGGTAGCAGCCCCTACAGATCGGCAGGGGGCGTGGCGTTCTGGTTACCTGCGTGTGTGAAGGAGGAAGGCCTTTTCTGCCGTAGATGCCAACCAGAGCTGCCTTTCCCAGAGACACATTGAATTTCAGATGCACAGGATGGTCTATAAACACCTGCGATCTCCAGAAAGTGCCAGGAGGAATCTTCTGGGAAGCCCGTCTCCCCACGTCGATTTCTCCAGAGTCTATGAAACTGTCCTCTGGAAAGAAACTACTGGGCTTTCCTATCAAGACACAGGGAAGGGAAGACAAAAAGACCAGTTGGCCCAAGTGAAACAAGGGATGGGAGCCCCGAACAGCAGGACTCCCCTGTGCCTCACACTTCCACCATGTTCCACCACCAGCCCCCACTCCCCCTCCCCACTGAGGAGGAAGAATGTCCACAACTTTTTTTTTCCAGTGATGCTCAAACTGTTCTGCTAAAAATATGCATTCTTTCAAAGCAGTATGGGTCCTCCTCAAGGGCCATCTGTACACTGCATAATTCCACAGCTTGTTAAGATATATTCTGATCCCCAAAATAATCATTGGCAGTCACATGAGAATAACTGTGTGTGTGTGTGTGTGTGTGTGTGTGTGTAAAAGCATGCACACTAAAATAGAAAGGACAGGGTGAAGAAGGTGTTGTTATTAAATTTCCAACTTAAAATGGTCCCAGCAGCAGTGGGAAACATGACCTGAATGGCATAAGGTATTTTACAAGTTTACTAGTTTATGTATAATTGGAAGCCAAATTCTAAGGCTAAGACATGTGGCTGGGGGTTTATGTGAGGAGCAGGAGTTGGGGTGGGGAAGATGAAAAAGGGGGTAACTCTCGAATGGAAGGGATACTTTTAAAAATGTCTTGGATGGAGGTCTTTGAATATCAGTTTTGTGCTAACGTAGGTACCGCTGAGGGAATTTCTCAAGTTCAGGCACAAAGCCTATGGCGTGCTTGGAAATTAAACCAAGGTCCTTGACCCTGCAGGTTGCAGGGGACTGGGGTCAGAAATATGGTCCCTCACCCATTTCTGTCACCAATCAGGGGAGTGACAGCTTTCTGGGGGCACCAGAAGTGCCAGGAAGGAAGGCGGCTTATCAAACTTCCTGTTAACTAATTAAACACACACACACGTGAAAAATATAAACCTGACTTCCTGCCAGACATCAGCCTGCTGGGAAGTTAGGAGGGGACAGAAGGAGGTGACAGGGATGTCAGAAGACCACCTTTAGCACACTGACTAGCCACATGGCCAGCCAGCAGACTACGTCTTATGTGTTGCAAGGAAGAATCCCTTGGGTATCTTAGTTCCAAGATTTGTTGTTAGGCATGTTTGAGGAGAGGCTTTAAGAACAAGAATCCATTTGTAAAGAAAACACGTTTGTGAGAACTTTTTATAAAAAGCACTTGGGGAATAAGAAATTAAAATGTCTTTTTTTTTTCCTGAGCTTTGTAAGGATTCCTTACAAAGCACATTTGATGCTGAAATGGAGCTTGGCAGGGCATTGTTGTAGTCATAAAATATTTTACTGTTTTAAATAATAAAATTCAATTTAAATGTTAAACTTCTCCATATGTTATCATTCCTTTATAAACTCCTCGGCAGAAACATCAGGTTTTTAGCTTCAAACCATTAAATGTTATTTTAATTAAAAATATGCCAACAAAAAAAAAGTTAAAACGCAGGCTCTCAATAAAAGTACCACTAGTATTCTGTCATTAGCATGGGAAAGAGCTTGCATTTAATTCCTTTATGGAAGGAATGTGCCCCAGACTTTTACCTTGAAAATGCAGACACACAAAAACCACCAAACTGTGATTCAAAGTTCAAAGACAGAAGCCAAATTCACCACGCATTAAGTCGGAAAAGAATTACTTTCACATTCTTATCTGATTTGGGGGCTCCCAATACCACAACTCTTTTGTTTTCTAGGTAGAAAATAGTGTACCCTTGTGCTTATCATTCTGCTAGGAAGGCAGAACTGAGTTTCCTCCTAGAAACTGCATCGAAATCCGCCTGAGATTGCTAATTCCAAGGACTCGTTCATTTCCTTTGTGAGTGGGTGGGAGTCGGGGCTGATGGGATTTCAGAATTGTCTGCAGTAAAATAATTCCTATGCCTGAGAATAAATAATGAAAACTTCCCCCACATTTTGGCATGCTGTTGGAGCACCCTGCCCGGTTCATTTTCTCCTCCAGTAAGCATGTATTTTGGGAGATGGCTACTGTATCAGCGGAGTCCTGAACCCCATAAGGTCAGAAGCCAGCCCAGAGCCTCTCTCCAGAGGTGTGCAGGCCCCAGAGGTGTACATAAGTTGGCTCTTACACCCGAGGAATGATAAAAAGGGAATATTCTTTTCTAGTATTCTCGTATTTCACCACCATGGGCCAAAATGGGAGAAAAGCACTGTCTCTGGTGTGTACACAATCAAATAAAAATCGTCCAACCTGTTCTAGGGCACACTGGCCACCACAGCCCAGACTCTTGGCTGAGTCTGTGAGGGCCACTCGGGCTTCGGTTCAGAAGGACCTTTGTACTAAAAGTCACCTGGTCCAGATCCTTAGGGAAGGGACCACGGCCTAGCCTAGAGGTGATGTTTTTGAGGGAAAAGAGGACCCCATCTGGGGATTTAACCTTTATCACCTCTACTCTGGTCCCCAGTGGTGACCCTGTTGGACTATACGTAGGGACGAGATGGGGGCTTCTGAGGAAAAAGACGTACAGTGTAAAGACTGTCTGTGCCTGATGGGAGAGAGGCAGGAGACTGGCTGGGCCAGCCGTTGTTCAGAGTGAAGCCACACTCAGCTCTTTCTGCCTTCCTCTTTCCAGATCCTCTGTTCTTACAGCTGAGCACCACACTGTGAGTGCTAAGACAGAGACTACATCACACACAGCAAGGCCCACCAATGGTAAGGAGAGATGGCAGAGGATGGAGGGAGTTGGGGGAGACAGGTGTATAAAATTCTTTCTATCCCCACCCACATTCTGGAAAATAATAATGATGACAACAACAACAGAAGTAATAATAGTAATAGTAGTAATAGCACTAAAGGTAGAAGTGGGAAATCAGTAGTAGTATTAGCTATCATTTCTTGCTCTTACTACATGCTGCCCTCCCCCACTTCACATTCATTGGTTCAGTTAATTCTCAACTGTTAAGATGTAACTACTGAATGCTTAAGAAACCATTCGAAGATAAAGCCATTTGGGGTTCTCTTTATTTGTTAGAATATGGCTTCTTAAAGCATTAAAGTGCTAACTGGTTAATTAAAACTCTTCCAAGACGCTCTCAATAGTCTCACTCAAGGGTCAATGGCAGAGTGCACTGACCCTCTTCAAGAGCAAGAGTCCAACTTGACTCACAGTCTCAACAACCCAACCATCAAGGCTGGGCCAGGTAGATCCAAGGCCCCCTGAGTGTCATGGGGCACAAAAATTTGTCAATTTTTATAAAGTAGGAAAGCACAAACAGGACCCAGGGTTAAAGGGCAACAATTGGGGTCTCAAGGCATTTATTAAGAGGACACTACATAATCAGTGGGGGGCCCCGGAGACTTAACAAAACAATACCAAGCCCGGAGGCTTAACTAACAATTAGGAATCTCCAACAGCATGATCATGTTTCACAAGGCAAATTTTACTGACAACAGTCCTGTTCTCTGTAAAGATACACAGATTCAGCCTTCCTCTAGCAATGCTGTACAAATATACAATCATGTCTATTAAAAAAATTTCTCAGCAATTTACTGAAATGATTGGATAGGTTGGTCAAACAAGGGAGATGTGGAAGAAGTGAAATTCCATGCCATTCCCGGTCACAGCCCTCACTTTCTTGAACTAACATCCATCTACATAGGTTCTACATTCCTAATCAACTAACACTCTCCCCTTCCCTCCACCTTTCTGGTTCTTTTCAATGCAATAACTTGCACAAAGAGTCCTTTAGTTTCCTTAGCAACTGTTGGAAATTTATTTGGTTATCAAAATAAGCTGTTCCATTTTGGAGAGCCCAGCTGAGCCTGCGTGCAGCAATTTGCATGGTTTAAACCGATGGGCAATTTTTATTTCATTGCAGAAAGAAGAAAAATGCTATCCCTAAGCCCACCAATTCAACTATCAGAAATTTTTGTTTATTCAATGCTTCCCCCCTCCTTTTCTGTTAACACGTAAGTTCTTGTGGCTTTTCTTTGAAAAGCTGCCATATTTGGTTTCTGTCCCATGACACGCTGAAATGGTAACAGCACTTTGAGAACACAGTGTAAATTGCAGTTTGAGGTTATTCTCAAAGACATGATGAACATTTAAAATATTGGGCTCATTATATATTTAATGTGCATAATTAAAAAATATATACAGCATTTTACAATATGAAAAAACGCCCCAGTTATTTGTAGGGGCTTTAAGGGAAAATATTATACAGTCTGGATTTCTGGTTTTCTAATAACTGACATGGAATGGCTTGGGATTTGCATAGATGAGAAGAAAGGAAGTGACATTTGTTGAGTGCCTCTTCACCACCAGTCTGAAAAGATACAGATATTATCATCCTTGTTCTTACAGATGAAGAAACTAAGGCCCAAAAAGATGGAGTAATTGGCATGAGTTAACAAAGCCAATAAATTTGAGAGCCAGGATTCAAGCCCCGGACTGTCCGGCTCCAAGGCTCATTTATCTTCTTCCCATCATACCACATTGTTTCTCCCATCTCTGGAAACAAGGGCTCTCATCTTAATTCTGTAATCAGCTCTCCTCTCCAATATTCTCAGAAGGGATAGGAAATATGCACTCACATCAGTGTTAAAGACTTTTCCCCTTGAGCTATGTCTAAGGAAGTAGATTTTGTAACATTACAATTAAAAACATAAACTGTGTAGACATTGGTTTGACCAGGGCAAGAGAAAGTAAGAACCGTGTGGTCTCACATAAACTGTAGGAAGCTTTGTCCTCCGTTTCTCCAGTCTGATGTATTTTGTGTCACAGTAATTGCTTTTGATGCTGACCACTTTCCAGCACAGCACTGCATTTTAGGGGTTTGTAAACAGGGTTTCCATTTGCATTAGTAATGACTGATAATCCCTTTAAGCGAAAATACTCCAATTAAAGTAAACCAATAAGCTGGTGCAATTTTATTTTGTCTCTTATCTGCACCTCCTGCTCCTTGGGTAAAACAAAACAAAACCTAAAAACCCCACAAACTAATTTCATTAGAATGGGAGATTTCAGATAGATCCAACTCCTGTTTCAAGAATGTCTGATAGAGATCATGCAGGGAAGAAAATACATTTTGCTAAATGAGACCTCTTCCAATGCCTTGAGGGTTCAACGTATCTTAAATCTGCATTTGTACATGCTGATCTAAAGAGGGTCCACATGTATGGTATTTACGTAGGGCATGTGACACTGTAAACTGACAAGGGAATCACAAGCTGACAGGCAGTACCATGGACAGGGCTGACCAGGAAAAACAATTCTGAAGAACCATCTGGTTAGTCTGATGATTCTATTACCAATTTCATATGTAGGACTTGTGAATTAAATTGGACCTTGGAGCTAATTTAGCTCAATAACCTCCTTTTAGAGAGGAGGAGAATGAAGCTCAGGAAGTCCTTTTTTTTTCTTTGAAAGCATGTTCCTTTTTTTCTAAGTTTATTTATTTTTGAGAGAGAGAGAGGAACAGAGAGCGAGAGAAGGAATGAGTGGGGGAGGGACAGAGGGAGAGGAAGACGTAATCTGAAGCAGGTTCTAGGCTCTGAGCTGTCAGCACAGAGCCCAACATGGGGCTTGAACTCATGAGCTGCGAGATCATGACCTAAGCCAAAGTCAGACCCTTAACCAACCAGGCACCCAGCTCAGAAAGTCTTTCAAGGGATTTGCTTAAGGTCAATTCAAGGGGCAGCAACTGGGCTAGAAGTCAGGGGTCTTGATTCCTAACTCAGAGCTCTTCCCGTGGCCCTATCCACACTTCCTCCATAACCTTACTGAAGGGTGAAGAAAGTGTAAATTAACTAAATGTTTTAAGTCTTAACATCTTTGTAAAGGAGAAGACTGGCATTGCCCCTAGAAAAAGGAGGCAGAGGTTCTGATTTGGCTCTGTGGAAATACTCCCATTCTTACTTCCCTTAAAGATGACCATGGGTCAAGAGTTGATTTTGTCAGAGCAATACAGAGAATATTAGCATAGTCCCTGTGCAAGAATTACATGCAAATTTATGAAGTGTTTCATATTTAGAAAACAAAAAGAAACAGTTGGGAGTGCCTGGGTGGCTTCGTTGGTTAAGCCTCTGACTCTTGATTTCAGCTCAGGTAATGACCTCACAGTTTCTGAATTCGAGCTCTGTGTCAGGCTCTGTGCTGAGAGTGTGGAGTCTCCTTGGGATTCTCTCTCTTCCTTTCTCTCTGCCCCTCCTCCACTTGTGTTCTGTCTCTCAAATAAGCATTTTTAAAAATAAAATTGATTTTGGTCTTCAGGATCATTCAAAGGTCCTGAGTAGCTACTTCAACCAAGCATATGGTACCCTGTTAACCTATCGCTTCTTGGCCTTTTGGCTAAGATCAAGAGTGGTACCCTGTTAACCAAATGGATTCCTAGAAGTGCTATGACCTTGAATCCTTGTATATATATGACCTATATCCTTGAGTGCTATGACCCAAAAGTTATCTGAGATGATAGGAAAGAAGATACAAACAATAAAGGTTGGAGGCAGATATGACCACTTTGCTAACAGCTGAGATCAAGCAGGGTACAGCACCACTTCCACCACTGATAGAAAAATATCTGTGTCCCATTGTACAGTGGGATTTCTCAACGACATCTCCTTCAGGGTCTCGTAACCATGCAGTGAGTCAGGTAGGACAATTTAAAGAGACAGTAAGAGCTCTGGAGTCATCTGGACCTGGGCTCATACACCAAGCTCCATTATTTACTGGCTGAGCAACCTCTGGCCAAGTCACTAAATTAATGTGACCCAGAGGTTTTACATCTAAAATGGGTCAAAAGAATTATACTTACCTCACAGGATCTCTGTGAGGATTAAGTGTGAAATGCTCTTGACAAAAACCTTTGAAACAAACTGCACAAACACTAATGATTACTGTTACTGAGGATAAGACTGGTGTTAGGACAATTAAGTGATTTGCTTAAGATCACCTCGTTAGTCAATGTTAGAATACCTCAACTGGTGTTTCCGTTAGACCACAATACTCCAAGGGTATTTCAATCACAGCATACTATCTACCCACTTCACCACACCCCACCCCACTCCTGGAGATGCCTGCTGGCCCCATGAGGTTGCCCCATAAGGGCTCATCCTGATCCCACACAATCAAAGACAGCCAACCCAGCAGTGTGAAAGCCCAGAACGCTTCCCTTGAAGCATGAGATGGGATGCCGCTGAGCACCATGAGAGCTGCCCAAGCCCCTCTATGAGCTCACAGTGGCAAGGAACTGAGATGAAGACACAGGAGGGTGGCAGCCGGCGTGGAGTGCAGAGAGATGGAGGAAGTGCCAGAGCATGGAGCTGTGAGTCAGGCACATGGCGCGCATAATGAAGGTCTCTTCGGTTCAAAGGCAGACACAGAGGACTCACGACATGAACAACACAGCAACCCTACCTTCTGTGGCTCCTTTGCCTTTCCTGTCAGGGATCTCTAACCCAGTGCCCCCTGATGGATACAGGGAGACGTCCGTTGGCACAGGCCAACTGCTGGCTGTGTCCTCCGTGATTTCATACATCTGCCCCTCCATCGGCTGCAGGTGCCAGTTTAGGCCAAACAGGTGCATGGCTGTGGTGAGCAATGAGAAAAGTCATCGTTTTCTGCTGGAGGTGGAAATGGAACTCCCGAGCCATAGGGGAGGGCAGGCGGGGTGGGGAACTCAGGAGTTCAGTTCAGCTCAGTTCAACAAAGAGCCCCCGAAGAGAGCTTTGCAGTGCCAAGCCCTACGTGGGGGACTGGGGCATAGAGATGCTCAAGGCCTGGACCCTGCCCCTAAGGGCTCACAGTCTGGTGGGACAGGGAGAGGGGTAGGGATGGGGGCGTTTCAGGAAGTCTTGGCCTTCTGCTTCAAAAGATAAATAACCCAGGGGGGAATTTTGCAATCTGTAGCACAAAGGTTTAATTTCCTTAATATAAAAGTAACTGCTACAAATCATAAGCAAAATCCAACAGCTCATCAGGAAAACAGGCATATGATATGAACTATGAGCAGAGAGCTTACAAAATAAGAAATACAATTGGTTCTCAATCATATGAAAAGACTCTCGACATCACTCATCATAGGAGAAATGTAAGTTAAACTTTGAAATACTATTTTTCACATAGGCTTTGGCAAAGATAAAAAAGATTAAAATTATACAGTATTGACAGAGAATAGGAAATAAGCACTCTCATACTTTGTTGGTATGAGCATAAGTTGGTACAAACCCTATGAAGGACAATTTGACAAAAGCTATCAAATTTATAATAAACATACCACTTATCCTGGGATTTAGAGGGTCCCAGGTTTCTAGAAAATTCTAGAAATTTTACCTCCAGATATTTTCACATACATACTAAACCATGTACATACAAGGTTATTCACTGCAGCAGTGTTTGTAGTAGCAAAATATTACAAACCGCTTCATGAATAAGCATGATAGGCTAGATCAGTTACCTTCATACAATATATTATGTGACCATAAAAAAGTACATTGGAAGCTCTTTGTATTTTTCTGAAAAGAAAACTGTAACATGCAGAATGGTGTGTCTGATATACTGCCTTTGGGGAAAAAAATGCTGCATCTGTTTAGAATATTCCTGAAGGATATGAAAGACATTGGTAGCAGTAGATGCATCCAATGACGGAAAGAGACGCTAAGGGTCAGGGATAGGAGAGAGATTTGCTTCTAAATGTATGTCTGTTGTACTTTTTGATTTGGTAGCAGGTACATGTATTTCTGTTTTAAAAATATTTCTTCCAAGGTAGCAACTGCTAAATAGTCTCGTGCAACAATCTAGAAGAAACCATGAGATGCCAAAGAATGGACACTGTCCCCTAACATACACAATGCTTGAAAAGGCAAGGAAGCTTGTTTCCTGAGTTTGTAATCTAGTACAAAATGTCTGCTTAAATCCCATCTTAAGATTCAAGACTTGTCAGTGGTCCCTACTTACCTCCTCTGAAATGCCTGCCCTGATTCCCCACACAGAGAGTTAAGAACTTTAGTCTCTAACTCCCGCAGCATCCTGTTTGCACCATCACTCCTCTGTCGCACTGATGAACATTTTCTAGAAGCCTACTCTATACCGGGACCTAGGGCTGACTCTGGAGAGCCAGGATGTAATCAGACAGCCCTTACTTCCATGAGCTCACAGTCAAGCACGGAAGATGAACAAGGGACAGAGTCTACTCAGAAGGACTAGAAGGCCCAGAGGAGGGTGACTGGCACACTAAGAGGGCCAGAGGAACCCAGGGAAGGATCTATGGAGATGTGAAGGCCCACAGTAACTATGTTTATTGAGGACTGACTGCATGCCAGGAAGCACACTGGGAAATTTGTATATGTTAACAACTAACCCTCAAGGCAGTCCTGCCAGACCCAATTTGCAGATGTGCACGCTAAGGCTCAGAAGGTGATTATAAAGCAGAGTGCCAGGCATGTGCTAAAAGCAGTAAATGCAATTATTTCCTTAATTCTCACAAAAATCCTGAAAGTAGTAATAGCTCTATTTTACAGATGCAGAAACTGAGACACCAAGACATCGATTAACATAAGGAAGGTTAAATGGCTCACAAGCAGCACAGTCTAGACTAGAATCTGCAACTATTCAAGCCCTGAAATCAGATATCACCAGTTGGCTTGAAGTCCAGGCTCCACCCACTCGCCAAGGCTTTCTCGATAGCGAGCTTTACCTGGCAAGGCAGGTGGGCGTTATAAAAAACATCCCCTTTCACACATGGAGCAGCCTGGGAGCGGCAACACAGGATCCTGTGAAGAGGACAGAGGGTTATGTTGCTTGGCCCATTTGTGGAAGGGGTCACTGACGGGGGCCCTGAGGGGCTGTGTGGCCGCCTTCAAGACACAAATAACTGTGTAAAGGAGAGAAGCACAGCACATCCCTCTGATTTCTAGTGCAAACACAAGCCACCCAGGGAATGCTCACAAGTTTGATCTCATCAGGAGGGGGTTCTCTGTAACAGAAATGGAATCTGACCCTTTGCTCTCTCTGGATACTGTTATGCAGAGGACAGTGTGCTGGACCAGAGATAAAAAAACTGGTTTGGAGTCCTAGCTGCATCCGGGAAATGGAGAGACAATTATTTCAAAGAATTGCTGTATCATATGAGAATATATGGCAAAGTGCTTTGTAAACTGTGCATATGCTTGATGGCTGTATTTTGCAACCATTATAGTCATACTGTTGAGGATAATTATAAAACAGCAGCTAACACTTACTGAGTGTACTTGAGGTCCTGGGCACTAAAGGAGGAGGGACTTTGTGTTGCTTGTGGCTGTGTGTAGTTGTCAATAATGATAGAAGTTAAGGTGTCTGGAAGAAGTGGAAACTGCTGTTTCTAAGGCTGAATTAGCTCCCATTTCTGCTTACTGTCTTACCGTTTTAATCTGTATATTGGCAACTCCAAAGCTAATGGAGAAATCGTCTGAATGGAGGACGACTCAGAGATACACAGTTAAATGAGCGCTGCTCCTTTCCCCATTAGCATCAATTATCTCATCTAACTGCGCAGAAGTGCTGTCTTGTTAAAGGTCACAAGAATTAAGTAATCCCAGGATGAATAGAACTCTCACAGCTTTGCAAAGAGAAACATTTTTATTGTCAAAGCTTTCTCTTATTTTAACAAGGTACAAAATCAAGCCCGTGCTTTAAAAAAAAATTTACGCTGAGTGGAAAGAAAAGCCAGTGGAAAAAAGCGCTGGAGGTGAAAATAATCACAGGGTCTCATGTCGCAGGGAAGTTAATTAGGGCAGGACAGTCCACGGCTGACCTGACGCTTTGGGAGGCTCACTGGCTGGGCTTCCTCGCGGCCTTGGCCCCGACCGCCTGCTGTCACAGTTCTCACACAGCTGTGGGGCTGGCATGTCCCTCTGTTCTTGACAGTTCTGGACCCCACTCAAACCTGGGCTCTCGGAAGACTCAGTCACCCAGAAGCCAGTGGTGGAGGCCTATAGGTGGGGAAGTGAATGCCACCAAGATTAGGCTCTCCACAGTCAGGTGGAAGGTAGTACTGAGAGAGAAGCGGGATGATTGGAGATGGAGGTGTGAAGTTCAACCAGTCATGGTCATTTTACAGCCAAAACAGAAGGGACCCTGACTCTCTGATTCACGGTCTTACAACAGAGTTGTGCTAGCGTTGTGCAATTCCAGACAGTTGTGCACTGTCTGGGCAGTGGTCAATTCTACAGTTCCAGGTTACAGAAGAGGGGAAGAGAGAAGGAACAATTCTCTCCCCACTCCTCTTCTCTCCCTTCCCCTTTTCTGTCCTCTCTCCTCCCCAAAAGATAAAACACAAGCTCAACCACAGACAGTCCAAGGAACACATAACTCAAGCAACCACTCTTTTTCCTTGAAAATAATCAAAATAATAACAGCAACTCAAAACATGGAATCATTTGAGTATGTACCAACATGCTGAATGCTTTATATTATCTAATTTAATTCTCACATAAAGACAGGGTGAAAAATCATTACTGGAGAATACATACAAGGAAAGTGGAATAACATTTAAGCTATACTGGCATACTCTGATTTTGTGGGAGCGGTGAAAGTAAGTTACCCAACACCACCAGTCCCCTTTTCCTGCCCAGCAAGACACAAGAGATGCCTGAGAAAGTGCAACCTATATCCTGACATTTTTAACAAGAATGCCCAATAGCTGTTCCCCCCCGGCACCTGGTGGCAGGAGGCAATTAACAAAGTCATTATGCAGGAATCACCAGCCTAAGTGTAGGAGCCAGTAGACATTTGAGGCAAGCTTCAAACTTAGGAGCCTGTGTTCCCAACCCAACTTCCTCTTTTTCATTCTTTTACTGTATTATTTTTTAAATTTTTTTAATGTTTATTTATTTTTGAGGTAGAGAGAGAGAGAGCGAACAAGTGGGGGAGGATCAGAGAGAGACAGACAGACAGACAGACAGAATCTGAAACAGGCTCCAGGCTCCGAGCTGTCAGCACAGAGCTTGATGTAAGCTTGAACTCCTGAACTGTGAGATCATGACCTGAGCTGAAGTCGAACACTTAACCAACTGAACCACACAGGTGCCCCTTTCATTCTTTTACTTTATTATTATTTTTTTAACTTTTTAATGTTTTATTTATTTTTGAGAGAGAGAGAGAGACAGCGTAAGTAGGGGAGGGTCAGAGAGAGAGGCAGACACAGAATCTGAAACAGGCTCCAGGCTCCGAGCTCTGTCAGCACAGAGCCGGATGCGGGGCTCGAACCCATGAACCATGAGATCATGACCTGAGCCGAAGTCAGACGACTAACCGACTGAGTCACCCAGGTGGCCCCATTCTTTTACTTTAAAAAGAAGATAAAATATGGGCAACGTAAAGCCACCAGCAAAAAACCCACAAACACCACCACCGCTACCACCACCACCACCACCATACACACACACACACACACACACACACACACACACACACACACTGGCTACAATTAATGTTTGGGGGGACCAGTGGTGTTACGAACTATTTCTTGGCCAACAGCAACCCATGTTTAAAGCTGTATATGGCAGGAAATGAATGCTACCCAAATGATTTGAAATTAACAGCCATGGAATCATAAAAGCTAAGAAATAGAAACAGTCCTCCCAGCCTCCTCTAAGGATGAACCAGACCATCGAAAAAAAAATAAATTGTAATTCGTCATACTCCCTTTCCTGAAGAATTACTGGTGACCACTCACCACCAATGCACATTTAGGATTATCTAAACTGCACTCTGTGGTCTGTATTTATAACTATTTGTGTAAAACTTTCCTCAAGTACACTGAAAGTGACCTAAATAAGAAACCTGATACTGGTTTTCCCTTTAAACTACTCTGTAATTCCATGAAAAGGTGAAAAGGTGCTAAAGAGTTCAGAAGAAGGCTGTGGAAAGGTAGCGGGTTCACAGGATCACCCACACTGAAATGTTAATGATTTCTAAAAGCCAAGAGCTAGGGTGGGGGAAGTTTCTTATTCCCTCAGCTCCGGTCAATCTGATCCCAGGGTTGACATTTTCCAGTCCCCTTTTCCTGCCCAGCAAGACATAAGAGATGGCCGAGAAAGTGCAAGCTACATCCTGACATTTTTAACAAGAATGCCCAATACATGTTCAGACACTGATGCCTCCCCCCACTGCACCTCTCTCCCCTCCCCGCCACCTCCTCTGGCACCCAGCCAGCAGGAGGCAATTAACAAAGTCGTTGTGCAGGAATCACCAATATAAGTACAGCAGAGCTTTTCCAGTCACGGTGCATGCTCCCCTTTCTTCCAAAAATCAAATGCACGAACCCACTTGCATCTGTAAATTAGCAGCTCCAGGTAGTGACTAGAGACAGTAATAACCACAAGAAACTGTTGATTCAAGTGGCATTTTTGGTTTCAAAAGGCAGTGTGAACCAACCCGGTTATGTGGCTACCCACTTTACTGTTTTATATTAGCGCTCAGTTTGGTTCTCTTTTGTTTTTAACAAATGTTATCATTTCTGTAACATATAAGTCATTGCTGTTCTTGGACTATGGTCGTCTAATGGGGAAAACAAAACAAAACAAAACAAAACAAAACAAACCAGAAAGTCAAAACGACAGCAACGAGAGGACAGAGTTTCATTCCCGAGGTCCCAGTCCTGGTTTTGCTATGAAGCTGTGACATTCACAAGTTCCAAACCCAGGGGTTCCGTACACAGGGATGCAGACAGCAGGGCAAGAGCAGAAAGACTGGAAACAACACAGACGTGTAAGCATGGAACGACTTAGCTGACAGGTACTGGATGGAATGCAGTGCTATCATTATACAAAAATGACTATGACAACCAGCAATGAGGGCAAATGCTGATGATAGAATGCTAAGGAAAAAAAAAAAGGCAAGACATAAAATTGCATTTTTTTGCTGACTGCATCTCTGCAAACCCAGATAGATATGCAAAAGAAAAAAAATCTGGAAAGACATACGTAAAAATGACATCAGACTTCGAATTATAATGGTGGGATTACGGATAAATTTTCTGTCCTAGTTTCCAAACTCACTTTAATGCTGCCTTACGTTAAATGGGAAGTTCTACGACTCAGTCTTAGGAGGAATAGATAGAAACGAAGGGTGTTCAGAGCCCAGGGAGGAGATCCTACCTCTGAGCACATGCCATGTGTCAAGGGATTGCATGTTATTTCATTCTATCCTTACAAAACCTTGAGAAAATTACTATTATTCTCATTTCAGATGGAAAAAAACAAACAAACCCAAACAAACACTAGAGGCTCAGGGAGGCTGCATGATTGCAAACATACTTTCCAGACTGGAAATGACACAATAACTGACCCCAGATCTGACTGGTTTCAAGGTCCAGGCTCTCCTCCTGATCTATCACTTGGCTACGGAGTTCCAGTGTCTGAAATTAAGTTAAAATTAAAGACCATCGAAGGCAAAGCCTCTGCGGACAGCATAGCCAGGTTTGCTCTTCTGAGATGTTTGAGAAGGGGCTTTCTTCTCGAGGACAAAGCATGGCGCCCCCAGCCTACTCTTTAGGCATGGTTGACCCCCAGAGTCAAAACCATGTCCGTGCAAGTTCAAGTCTGGATCTCTCCAGAGAGACGAGAGCTTGGTCATTTATTTGTTTTATGACTTTGGGCAAATTACTTCGCGTTTCTGAGTCTCAGTTTCCTCATCTGTAAAATGGAGCTGGGAGTATCTAGCTCAAAGGATTAAATGAAATAATGCATGTAATTTGCTTAGAACAGAGCCCGGTGCATAGTAGGAACTCTATGGCAGTTATCATCATCTGTGTCATTTTGCTACCTTGATTTTCCTAACTGCTGTATCCATTGAAAGATTTGTTTAAGCCGGCTCTGTTCTATCACCTTTTTCTTCTATATATTCCCCCTAATTCCCTTTCCATACCGACTGTCAATTTCTCTACACTGAGGGGGCCTTTTTCTATCCTGCTTCCATTAGCTGACAGACTTCGAGCACAGAAACCAGAGATATTTGCCCAATGGATAAAACAGTTTTTAAAAGCAGAATCGGCATAAAGGAACCTGACAGGATCTCACTGGTGACTACGTGGGGCTAATTTTAAATCAAGTAAATATATTGCTTTTCTTCCTGTCTCTGGATAAACCTGACTGCAACAATCAGGGTTACTGTCTCTCATCCCCAAATTAAGTGTTTTCTGGAGAAGGGACTCTGGTGCAGTTCATCATTTCTCTGCACCATGCAATGCTGTGGGGAAGGATTTGCTGGTGGCTGCTCAACAGTTCTGTAAATCAAATCGCTGGTGGCAGCGAGGGGGCACAGGTTAGAGGCTCACGCACAGCCCGCCGCACAAGTGGAAGGCACCCAGAGCTGGCCACACGGCAAGCTGTGGGGGGGCCAGAGCTGGAATCTAATTTGCACAGAATAAACTGGTATTATTACAGTCACAGAATCAGAAGCTGTCTTTTCTGGGTGCCTTTCACTGGGCAGCCTCTACTGAGACCTCCTCCACACATAACTAATTCGGGGGTTGGTCACCTCCACCAAGCCATGGACTGGCCTCAGCCCAGTTTTCCGAACTCTCGGTGCCCTCCTCCCAGGGTGGTGCTGGTTCTGCGGCCAGAAGCGGGAAGCAGAGGACTATAGCGGTGATGAGCGCGGGCTGTGCCATCAGACAGCCCCGGGTTCCTTCTCCGGTTCTCAGGTCCACAGTGCGTGTCTTGGCAGGCGTCACATAACTCTCTGGGGCCTCGGTTTGCTCATCTATAAAATGGTGACAGTAACACTGAGCTCCAAGAGTTGTGAAGATGGTTTATGAGACTGTGGTGCTTGGTATTTTCTCAAAGAGATGATCCCCCTTGCTCCTAACATGGTCATCATCACTGTGATTGTATACTGAGGTTTTCCCTGCAAAAGTGAGGTAAGGAGACTTCTCGAAGAAGTTGAGGGACTGGGGTGTTGGGGGAGGGTGTTGCTTAGCCAGAAGTGATGGTCACAGGGACAGTCATGGCCCCTGCCCTCACTGCACAGGTGAGGAGACCCAGACTTGACGAGAGCATGTGGACAGAGCCCGGAACCCCAGTGAGCGCAGGTCTCGGCTTCCTGGTTCAGGGCTCTTTCCACTAAATGACTCTGTCATTAGATCATGGCTGGAAATCCTGTAAGGGCAGGAAAGCCATCCTTATGGCTTGTTCCTCCATCAGGCACTGCACCCCCAGGTGAAAGGAGTTGTCTCCTTGAGCCTAGTCAAGGGAATGAATCCACGACATCAGGCTACCATGAGGCCCTCCCTTCAGGGCAGGGATTATTCCTTTCGTTTCTACTCCTGAGCACCTAGCTCAAGGGAGTGAAGACGAAAGGGAGAAAATGAAGGGGCAGACATAATTAGGATTATCATTAAAACCGTAACAGCTCCTAATTATCGAAATTGTACCATGTGTGAGGCATAATTCTGGGAGATTCACGTTTGTGGGATTGTTCAATCTCACAACTTTTTGAGGAAGGTATTAAGGTATTACTGGGAATTCCATTTTAGACATTAGGCACCTCAACACACAGTGACAAAACAGACGTTATTAATCTAATTTTTATCTCCAGACAGCCAAGCCTCCAGAATTCTGTTATTGCACATTCATCACGGCATCACCAAGGACGGAAACTAAATCCTGAGCTCTTCTGGGACTGTGTCAGGGAGGCGTGGGACACGCTTCTTGTCAGCCCCGGTGAGGACAGACATGCAGTTGTCGATCGAGTCACTGCCAACACAGCAAACACACAAGCAAGTCCTTTCTTTGCAGCACTTGCGTCTGAGCGTCAACACTAGATTCACAAGGCTGGCTGAAGCTTTTCTTTCCCTTTTTAATTTAATTTTTATTTATTTTTGAGAGAGAGAGCACGAGCGGGTGGGCGGGCAGAGAGAGAGGGAGACACAGAATCTAAGCAGGCTCCAGGCTCTGAGCTGTCAGCACCAAGCCTGACACGGGGCTCAAACCACAGACCACAAGATCATAACCGGAGCTGAAGTCGGAAGCTTAATCGACTAAGCCACCCAGGTGCCCCTGGCTGAACCTTTTCTGAAGAAAGAGGACTCCGCTTGGCCAAGGACCCGCCTCTCACACGAAGCATCACTCCTTCCTTAATGTCGTCAACTGTCCAAGGGGACCCGAGGAAACCACGGGTTTGGTCAATGCCCGGGAGCTACCCAGGGAGAAGAGCGCTGTCGCTGGCTCCGTCTCCACGGCTGGTAGAACTCGTTGAACTCACCGTTACAGGGCTCTGCGGAGCACCCCTCCCATTTCCTGATTTCCTCTGGCATACCGACCGTGTTAACCGATTTTTTTCCTGTGATCAAAGTCAATTAGGAGGTGGTCCCCACTGTACCTCTAAATGGAGTTTTAATTTGTGTATATATTATTAGGAGAGGTCTTTTCCCTCTGGAACATTCACTTCAGCAAGAGGAATGAGGGCGGACAGCTTAACGTGGAGCCTGCCACCGGATTTGTAACTTGGGATAATATTTCTTTATAATGAGAAGCGTTTTTGAAAGAGCATTTTAAAATCTCACAGAACAGTGTGTGTGATGTTCCTCTTTCACTCCCCAGAACTTTGCAGGCTCCTTTCCCGTGGGCGGGCCTCTTCCAGCTCTTTGGGGTCACCCACATTTTCCTGCTTTCCTCCTCTCGCCTGCGCACAGAGCAAGGCGCTCAATGCACGTGAGTTCCCTTTTACCTTCTCTGATATACACAGACCTGTGGTTTGGGTCAGCCTTTCAGTTTGGAAGTTGAAGGCAGCCCAGGGTTCCAGGCCAGGGTGATGATGATGGTCAAGTTAGCAAATAGGCACTGTTGCTAACTGAAGGCTCTACTGTGACAAACATTGCAGTGAGCGCTTTATAAACACAGTATCGTTTAATCCACACAAAGTCCCACTAGGGAGGTAGTGTTATTACGTTCCTTTGCAAGATGAGGAAACTGAGAATCAAGATGATTCAATAACTGGCCCAAGACTGCATTTAATAAGAGGCAGAGAATAAGCTCGGATATGAATCAAATCCACACTGCCCTGGACCTGTCTTTAACCCCTGTGCATACTGCCTTTCCGATTAGATGTAAAATCGCGGAAATGACAAAAATGGAATAAACGGCAAATCTCTTAATCGGGACCAGTCTTGCTGCTTGAATTTTGTTGGTAGTATTTTCCTGAGGACAGAAATTTGACAGAATATCTCTTTAAAATGGACACAATGCTGCAAGAGCACTCTCAATGCTTGTTGAGCGCCGTATCTGACATTCCTCACTTCTCTACGCTCAGGAGTCTTGGTCTGTGTGCTTTCTTTTATCCCTTAAACATACCTGTCCATCCAGCCTCCAGGCTTCTGCAGATACAATGTCTCTCTGTGGAAATGGCCACTGCCCTACTTAAAAAACTTTCTCCCATCCTTCAAGGTCTACTTCTTCTGTGCGGATTTTCACCACTACGCCCAGCCAAAAATGACCTCTGCTCTCCCCTCGGCAGCCTGGGGCCATTGCCATGATGTCAGCACCTCTCCCACGTACAGTGCCCGGACAGTGTGGGTACGTGTGCTCCCTGTCCCTTGTTTGCCGTGCTGTTCACCTATATACTCAGTGAACCAGATCTGTACAGACAGCCAGGCTCCCAGCTCTGACCCTTATTAGCTGTGTATCGCAAATGGGTCACTTAACCACTCTGACCCGCAGTGTTTTCATCTGGAGAAATGGAAACAATACAAAACCATCTCCTGAGTTCCTGTAAGAATTTAATGAAAGTTCTTTATAGATTAGGAAGTGTACTAAAACCATAAGGCATTAGGTCACATTGCTTAAAAGTTAAAGAAAGAGGGGCACCTGGGTGGCTCAGTCAGTTGAGCATTTGACTCTTGATTTCAGCTCGGGCCACGATCTCAAGATTCATGCTGAGAGTATGGAGCCTATTTGGGATTTTCTCTCTTTCTCTGTCCTTCCCCCACTTGCATGCACACATGCTTTTTCTCAAAATAAATAAAGATAAAAAAAGTTAACGAAAGAAAGAACACCCAAAGTTTCAAGTACAGACTAATGCAAAGATTTGAATGTGAAACACACAGCACAGCCCCAGACCTAGGCAATCAGATGTATGAACTGTGCTGTAATCGACTTGATGCTCTACAGCAAGTCACATGCCAACAAGTTACAAAAAGAAGAGTTTCCAGTTTTCTGGTAAAGAAAAATGCTACTTCTCCTAAAATTCGCAGTTAATCTCGGCCAACTTCCATACTATCTCCCCTCAAATACCACTTTTGCATGCAAGCCCGGGTGGGGTAATGTGTGTGCTCACGTAACCAGAGACATACACACAGGAGCCCAAGGACTAGGTCTTGCTGTAGAATTCCCCAGGTGGCCTGGGGGGTAGAATTTAGGACAATGGGATGAAGTGGAGGCCACGGCAAAATTAATGACCCAGGCATATTTCTTTTGTCTCCCACTGGAGCCTGTGAACAAAATCTAACTCCAGGCTCAAAAGGACAATAAATCTAACTGCCTGCCACACGCCAGCGGGAAGGGCTTCCTCCAAAGTGAAATGTTATACGGGTGACAATCTACTCATGCCAGACGAAGCCTGGAGAACAGCGGAATCAGATAACATGGGGGGCTGAGGCTCAGTAAGCGACACTTACCGAGGTCCCTAATGTCATCTGGGTCTCCTTGTCTCTCCAATCCTGAGGCATGCTGGTACAAATCACAGACCCACTCAATGCCACGGGAACACAGCAATGCTGGCCCGGTGCGTGGGACAGGATGGGTGGACGTTAATTTTTCTTCTGTAGGAAAGCGAGTTAGCCTCTCTGCTTCGTAAGGTGCTCCCTGCATCCTCTCAGCAGTTCAGGTCAGAGGGACCCCAGCTATGGGAACCCAAGAGCCTAGGTGGGAAGAGGCCAGGGTCTGGGGACAAATCCTGGCTCCTTCTATAACCAGTGATGTGGCTTGGGACAAATGAATGAACCCGCTTGGGCATCATTTTCTCGCCCATAAAATGGAGATAAAAGGAGAAGGGTATATAGCACATGGCTAGCACCTGACAAATACTTGTTGGATAAGACAGACCATGAGAAGATTCAATGAGAAAATGCAGGCAACACTGAGAACATGCCTGGCACATGGTAAAGGTACATCACGCTAGGTTGCAGGAGGGGAGCGGGGAGCAGGGGCAGAGAAAAGGTGCGGCCAGGGTGGCAAAGGCCCCATGTTTGGCTCCGAGCTCCAGGGATGCAGCCCCGCAGGAGATGAGGACGTTGGAGCGGGGCTCTGAGAGGCAGCACACTCTGTGTAAGGAACATGGGCCTGGGGATGGGAAAATCTGGCTTCTAGGTCCAGCTCTCTCACCAGTTGTTCCAGCTAAACAAGTTACTTAACTGCAGCCTGACTCATTTTCCCCATCTGGGGCTTGTAGGCCCAGGAAATACAGTTAAGAATTCTACACGGTGGTGCAGTCTGCTGGCGAGGATCGATGGGTCTGAAAGCCTCAAGGGAAGGCAAGTATTTGCTACGCAGTTGTCCCGTGCAGCATGTCTCCTAAGGGGGAAGGCGGCGCGCGTCCTGAAGTCCTTGGGCGTTCTGCGCTTCCACATTCCAGAGCCTTGGCTAAGACAGACCAATGCCTGCAGGTGGCTCGAATGCACCAACGGACATTTTAACACACGGTCTTCTGATACAGGTGCCCCAAACAGCCAACATTTCTGTCTCCCATCCTCTGCCTTTGTTTAGGCTGTTCCATCTTCCAGAAAGCCATTCATAGCTTCTCTTTCAATATCTTACTTGATTTACAAGGCTCAGTGCCTTGGGGAAATTTTATCTGATCTTCTTGCTTAGAATGAATTGCTCTTTCCTTCGGACTCCCACAGGGACAAGGCTCAAACTCCAGGAACACGGTTTTATCATCTGTCTAGTACCGCCATCAGCTCCTTACACATCTGGCTCACCACGAAACCCAGGATGACTCAAGGTGGTGATGCCAGCTTATCTGGCTTCATCTGTCCCTTGTAGCCGGGACACAACCCTGCAGACAGGCTCAGTGGATGCTCCCTGCCCTTTCAAACCTGGGTTTGGGGAAGCGCCCTCTTCTTAATCTCATATAACCTGAAACCCCTGCATTCTGGGATGGCCTTGGTGGCTGAATCTGAGGGTTTAAAACCTCTGGGTGATCCTTCTGCCCAGAAGGGGGAGAACGGCATTAGCTGAGCAGCCACCATGGGCCACCCGTGGCCTGGACCCTTCACAGGGGGCCTCTTGCTTGATGCTCAGAACACCGCTTAGATATTACCTGACTTTTTACCAAGGAGGAAATCAAGACTCCCAGGGATGAAAAACTTGTGGGCTGGGCTGGAATACAGGCCTCTCTAGGTTTGGAGTCTCTGCTCCTGCTACTGTGTTCCTGTCTTTACAAAAATGAAACCATTTAGTTATGATTTCCTTGTTTTACTGATAGGAGAAAGGAAAAGACACTGCTTCTTACAGCCATGTCTTCTGCCTCCTTCCGTTTCCCCTGCGACGAAGAGCTGCTTCTCTGCTCCCTCACGGGGTCCTGAGCCTGTGGCCCCACACATCCAGCCCAGATTGCACCCCCTTCTCTCCACGAGCCAAGTAACTGCAGCAGCACAAAACCAGCCATCAGGGAGCCCCTTCTCGCTCTCTCTCTGTACCTATGGGCAATTAAATTCTGTTATTTCACAGTAATTAGTCTAGATGAAAAACAAGGGTGTGGGGAACAAATCCTTTCCAAGGATGCGAAAAATCTGTAAAATCGACTCCTTTTCCATAAAGTTGCAAGGAGCACCCTGGGGGGCAGGGTTGGGGCTACTTCCTGACCATCCATGGACACATTGCCCCATCAGGGGTCCTGAAGCTGCTACGGGGCACGGGCCTCGAGCCCCGGGAGAGCATGTGATCTCTGCAGGTGCCGCTGTTGTTAGGCAGTGTGAATACACCAGCAAACTCAGGTCTTTTCCTTTTTGGGACATTCCCAAACTCAAGACTGGTTGGCCCCCAAATTCAACAGGTCTTGTTTGCCAGGGGGAGGGAAGACAGATTCCATTTGCCAGGAAGAGCTAGGAGCCCGGTTGTTACAGCATGTCTCCAGCAGCCTACCATCTACATTCCCACTGAGGAAACCGAGGCTCAGAGAGAGTGAGGTTCGTGCTCAACTCACACGGACACAAGGAGCAGATGAAGGCCCGGGCCCAGAGCACATCTCACACCCATTATGCTTCTACAGCTGCCTCTGGCTCCCCACTCAGCTTCTGGTAACCATTTTCTACTCTGCCATGGATCTCACTGCCTCCAGACCTTCCCTCTCTGTTCCCTGGATGAACATAAGCCTCTTCCCCCTTTCCTATCCTCCTCCATGTCCTGCAGCAGCCGTTAAGTTCTGGTCTAGGCACCTTCCCCTGCTTTCTCTCCTTCAACAGACCTTTGCTGAACACATGCTACCTCATGCTGACCTTGCGCAAGAAACTAACGATGGCCCTGAGCAGGATGGAGGTAGTTTCTGCCCTCATGGCGCTGATGATCCAACAGTGGGGACAGGCATCAGCTGATCCATGACACAATGAGCAGCTACAGCTATGGAGAGCATCATGCGCAGTGTCAGAGCATATACCCAGGTCCTGGGGTCAGGAGGTACACTGAGCAAGGGACGTGGCAGGCCAGCCTTTGTAAACAAATGGACTGGGAGACAGGGGTGGAAATCCCTCCAGGAATGAAGACCCTGTAGCTTCTCCGGGTCTCAGAGTCACATGTAACCTCCCCTGCCCCCACCCACTGAAGCGGCTGGCCCAGCCCAAGGTCACACACAAAGCCCCACCCTGGTGGGACTGCGGGGAAACTGGGCACCTGGCTGGGTACCCTGGAATTCAGTTCAGTCCTACCCTTCCGAGGAGCCCCTGGCAGTGACTAACACGAGCTTCAAACTGCACACTTTGTGACCCAGAAATCCTGTTTTCAGAACACGCCCTCTCCCAAGTAACTAAACGAAGAAAACACTAAGCAGGAGTCACAAAGATGTTCACAGAAGCGCTATTTATAATAGTCAACAGCTGGAGACGGCAGGAACATACGGATATGAAAATGGCACAAATATGACAGAGCTTCTCGACTTGACAAGAACTGTGTCCACAGTTATAAGCGGGTTCAGGAGACGATGGTCCCTGAAAATGGCACAAACATATAAACCCGTATGCATTCATGCCAACAGCATGACGTTCCCGCTGGGAGGCCCTACTTGGACATCTTACAGTTGGGTTCTGAATCCAGCAAGTCAATTGCCTCTTTATTACACTTCTGAAAAACCTAAAACCACCAAACAGAACAGGTGAGTGCCTGCCAGGGGCTGCGAATGAGGGGAGCACTGGGTAGAAAAGGACATAAGGGAGCTGTTTGGGGTGATGGAAGTGGGCCGTGTTTTGACGGTGGTGGTGGTGGTGATGCAACTCCATCCGTCGGTCAGAACTCCGAGAACGGTACGCCTAAAACGTGTCCATTTTCAGTGTGTATACTGTGTCTCAGGGAACCTGATTTTCAACACAAGTGGGCAGGGCCTAGTGGCTGAGTGGGAGCCACGTGAAGGGAGAGGTGCCTGAGTAAGGTTTGGATCTCGATACTGTGGGTCCCCAGGAGGAGAGCCAGAGCCCTGAGCACTTCCCTAGGGAAGGGGAATCAGAGATGGGATGAGACTGAGGTTAGCTACTCACCTTCCGGCCCTGCTCTCCCCTTCTCCACCCTGCTCTGTGCCTGGAAGGCTGACCCACGGGGTCTGGATCAACGGGCTTCCTTGGGCCCTGCTGGCCGGTTCTGCCCGCGGGAGGAGATCCCGGAGGAGGTGGGGGCGGGGGGGGGGAGGGGAGACAGCACGGGCTGTAGAGGGGGAAAGATGGTGAAGCTTGCTGAATGCCTTAATCATTTCGGCTCGTCTCTTGTTTGCTTGCCTCGTCCTGTGTTACAGATGGGAAGGCATCTTAAGGAGATGAAGTCCTTGCCCACGTGGTAGAGCAAGGGATGCAGAAGGACAATGGACAATACAAACTAGGCCCGCTGGGCACCCACCCTCGCTCCTCTGGTGCCTGACACAAGAAGCCTGTTCCACACAGGTCATGGTCTTGTTAGAAAAGCCTCTTCCTGCTGAACCCAAATTGGCCTACCCATCATTTTCACCCCACGGGCCCAGTTCTGGCCTCGGCAGCACCATAGCGCAGGTGGGCCTCTCCTCCGCACGGTGGCGTTTCAGACAACGGCAGACAGCCCCGCCAGGCTCCTTAAGTCCTCCTTTTGGGGGCCTTGAGGATATCTGTCTGGGGTCAGTTATGAAGAGAACAATCTATATATATCTTGTTATTAGCCATTCCCACCGAGCAGCATGAAGGACTCAATCTTGGAGAGAAAAGCTTTGATACAGGATCCTGTATCTTTATCACTTTTTCCTCCCCCTAAAAGATCAAGTTCAATCATCTCCATTCCCCATTCTTTGGGCTGTAAAGGTAAATCTATCCAAAAGGCCTGATGTGAGGTTGAAGAGAAAGGAGAGGAAATAAGCCTGACTGTTCACTAATAACACCCAGGCCCAAAGGGCAAAAGGCCTGTGCTTATGAAGCAAATGCTACCAGAGACGCTGATGCTGTGTGAGCTGAGCCAGATGGGGAAACCTGAGGGAGGGAGGGGGTACAATCACCTTGGCTTCCATGTATAACCTGGTGTCTACTCATTTCATGGACGTGTCACCCACACTCGAGCCCCAGGACATACAGTGCATGTCTCTGCCACCATGCTTTTTGCCTATATCGTCCTTCCATCCAAAATACCCTCCACAGGTCTTACCATCCTGCAAGGTCATTTATCCAACCAAGTCTCACAGAGCACAGCTCCCTTGTGCCCCACTCTGTGCTAGGTACTGACCGTGCAGCAGAGAACGGGTGTTAGGAGAGGGGACAGTCAGCAACCACGCCCCCTAAAGAGAAGGGATGCCTCATGACCCCCCTCAACTGGAGTGAGTCGGGGTTGTGTGGTGGAATGTCAGACACGGCGAGAGAGCCTGCACCCGTCCGCACAAGTCACACTCAGTGCCCAGCCCGCCTCCATCAGCACTGCCCAGATAACCTCAAGAGCCGGACGACCCAAGCGCTACCGGACCAATGACTGCGCTGTCCCAGCAAGCAGGCACTCGGACAGCTGCCTTTTGTGAAGCGGCAATGAAACTGAGCGGTGGGTGTTCTCACTGAAACTATCACCACTTCAAGCAAGAGCTCTGATTTGTCCCCCCAATCCAACGTCAGCTGCTAGTGGAAGGGAAAATGCGACCTACTTAAAAAAAAAAAAATAGAGAGAAATAAATAAATAAAAAGAAAACCTCAGTGATGAGCGTGTTGTCGTGGCAGCTGTGCAGAGGCCGCCGCTGCCCGCGTCCGGGTTCAGTTCCCTCCATCCTCCTTCCAAAACCCGGGGAGCACGTGATGGGATCATCTACTGCCTGGGTTGAGGTAACTGGGCTCCAAGGAAGGCTGCCAGCAGTGTCCCAGCAAGGGAGCCCTCCTCTTACACGTGCCTTGTGTTTTCAGCATCCTCTCTCCTGAGGGCATACTATTATTCTCTCCACTGTGCAGATGAGGAAACCAAGACTCCACAGGGTCACAAGCTGGGCTGGCGCAGAGCTGAGATTTGGTGAATCCCATCAGACACCTCGCAAGGCACACCTTCTCCGCGAGGGGGGCCTGTGCCTAGAAGCAGAAGGGAGGCATCCAGGGCAACCTGAAATGTAAAGCTAGTCCTGCTTTTTCATACTGTTAGCAAGCCTTCCGTGCCCCTTTCCCAAGGGCCTATCCGGCAGGACGGGTGCCAGGGGAGTCGTCAAGACACCACCGCGCAGCTCTTCCGTGGCACCCCATGTCTGCTTTTCACACAGAGATCCAGAACGCCGGGGAGCCTGTCAGTTTTAGCCGGAAAGAGGTGACTGTCAGTGAACCAAAAACCAACTTTTGCCAGAGTTAAAGAAATGACGCTAGGCACTTTTTGGTAATGATTCTTCTCGCGGCTGCTTCCCGGGAACAGCGAGACATCCCTACAAATGTTTTCTGACAGTCCCTGCTTGTTCCGTCAGCTGCCCCGGTGACTAACACGGGCCAGGAGCCCTGCAGGCACCGCAATGAGATGAGGCTGGTCCAAGGTCTTGGTCGAGACTCACAAATACTCTTCCACATGTGATGCTACTAGTACTAAGAATACTATCAACAGCAATAATAGTATCTACCTTTTACTGAGTGCTAGCGGTCCCGGGTAGTAGTCTAAGTACTTTATGCAAATTATCTTATGGGAATTTTGCAACAGCTCTGTGAAGTAGCCACTGTTATTACCCTCGTTTTACAGACGGGTAAACTGAGGCTGGTAGAGGTGAAAAGACCTGCCTAGATCACAAGACATGTAAGCGGCAGATCCGAGATCTGAAAGCAGGCAGCCTAGTTTCAGGACCCATGCTGTTAGCCATGTTGCTACAAATTCCTTCCATGTAAAATGGGGTAATCATTCCAGCCACAGCCACTATAAGAGCCATAAAGAAAGTGGAAACTGAAGTTCAGAGAAGTTAAGCAACTTGTCCAAGGTTACACAGTCAGCAAGTGATAGAGCTGGACCTGAGTGGGGTCTTTTGATTCTATATCATCTCTTCAAGCTGTGAACCCAGCATAGTGGCTGAGAGAACGGCCTTTAAAATCCTATGTCCTTTACTGGGGCAAGTTGTTAAACTTCTGTGAGCTTCAGTTTCCTCTTCTAGAACAAAACAGAAAATACAACCTATCTCACAAATTGGTTGTTGAGTGTTCAGAGATACAACATGATGGGCTTGGACCAATACTGGGTACACAGCAAAAATTCTAAATACCAACTACTACAATAGAAAAGTTAGCATGTAAAGTTTAGGAATGTGAAGACAGAAGAGAGAAAGAATTGAAAGGCATCAGCCCCAGAGCCCGAGTGCCTGGGGTTGGGTAGACCACTGCCTGCCATTTGCCAGGTGAGGCTGGTAGCTCATTCCACCTCACTGGGTCTCAGTGTTCTCAGCTGTAAATTGGGGAGAAAAACCCACAGGGCTGTTGTGACATTTGAAAATGAGAAAATACAGGAAAAGTGCTCAGAACAGAGAGGGGCACGTGTACAACACGCAATCAAAGCTAAGTGCTCTCATTATTAAGGCCTCCCGTGGCCCCTATTACCTTTACTACACTATACTGCACTGCCTTTTGTGCGGACAATGTTAAAAACAATTAGCTGCTATAAAATAGAACATTATTTCCAAGGCTGTAGAAACTTCACGGTTTGACTTGTAACTAATCTTCCCCTCGTCAGCGCGTTCTCCCTATTGTGTTCTGCAAACAGATTTCTTATCTTCAGAAAAGGTGGAGAGTATTCAAGTCCTCAAAAACCTTCACAAGGAGAATGGGTGAGTAAGGAAAGGCACTCATGGTCAACAGCTACCTCTCCGAATGGGTGGCCTTTGGAGACAAAAATATACATCACCGTGTCTGGTGAGATGCCCTGTGGATTCTTTAAGGTCCTTGCTAGATTACCCTCTCAAACTAGAGCGGCCCCAAACACCCCCAGGGGAGAAGACAACCCAGAAGCAAGGCCTTTGTGGGTGGGAAGCGCTGGCTGCGATTTCTCTGTCTTCCTAGGAAGGTAACTGCAGACGCCTTTGCAAATGAACGGAAACTTCTGAACTAAAATCTGGAAGTCAAATGGACCCGTCAGGGTTCCCTCCAGATACTGCAGCCCTGAGCAGAGAGCAGAGAAAGAACGATTCTTGCCCGCCCTGTTTTCGCCTCCCCCTGTGCTGGTGAAATGATATGATTCTTATCGGGAGCCTGATAGGATGTAGAAAATAATTACAAATGAAAAGGTTATTCATAATTTTTAAATGAGTTAATTAGTAAACCCAGTCAGACTCACTCATTATAGTAATTAATAATTGATTATACTTGAAATTAAACACAATTTTTCATCAAAAATCTAATTAAATATCTGTGCTTGCGCCTGTTGATTAGATCGGTTGGTCTGCTGGAAAAGTCTTTGTTAAGGATATTTGTGCTCGGCTGAGACAATTAATTTGATTTTTAATAATTGATAGCTCGTTCCAAGTTAGTCATCACAGGCTATGATTACGGCCAAGCAACAAGACACTCATCCGCTGCCCCCCGCAGCTGGAGGGGACCCGGCATCAAAGATGCTGGCCCCCGCCCTTGAGGAAAAATAGGAAAACACACCTGCAGTGGCTTCACCTGCATGAGCGCACTCCAGCCTCGTGCACATCCTCCTGAGGTGAGGGGTCATGCCTGTCTTCTAGATGAGGAAATCAAGGCTCAGAGTGAGTTGCCCAGGGGTGAAGAGCCGTGAGGCGCCAGGGCTGGGAATGGAATCCAGGCCGGTTAGAGGCTGGGTGTAAGCTCCAAGTCTCCAGGGGACAAAGTGGACATCCCAGTCCTGTCTGACCTGGTCCTTGGATATGCAATCGATGATCCTGAAGTCAAGTTTCCACAGAGGGAGGGTTTTACCAGGAAGTTGTATCGATTCTAGGTGAGGACACATTATCAGTGGACTAACCACTCCTAACGTGAGACACAAATTCTCCTAGATCGACCTACCCCTCCTCTCCACCTACATTGCTACTGTCTTAGCTGATGCCCTCGGCTTCTCCTGACCTGTTTAGTGTGACAGGGCCTATTCTTCCCTCCTCTACACTTTTCTTTCTAAAATGAAAGTCTGACTACATCCTGCCACTGCTTAAAACCCTTCAGTGGCTCCCCACTGCCCATCCAGAAAGGTCTGTCACTTGGCCTTGAAGGTCATCTTCACGATCTTACCGAACTCTCCTGCCTTAGCTCCAATACCCCTCAAATGCTTCAAACACAGACGACGGTCTTACCACCACACTGCCCTCTCTTAAACCTGAAACTTCCCTCCATTTGAGATCCACTCTCTGCATGTCTACCGATAACTGAACTCAGATTTGAAGATTCAGCTACGTCATCACCCTTCAAGGTGCCTACCCTGGTACCCTTGGCATTGGGTCTTCCCAGGGCCCCTGAGCTGCCTCAATCATTGCTAACACAGCTGTCTCCTTTTCTGAGCTCCTTCAGAGCTACCAACAAGAAGACAGCAGGGACCACATATTTAGCCCTAACATTTAGAATAGTGCCCGCCCCAAAGCAGGTACCCTGTATGGTTTGCTGAATGAAAGACACAATTCACAAAATCACGGATGCAAAGACTGTCAGTGTTGGAAGGAAAATTAAAGGCCATCCAGTGTAAAACCTCAGTCGGCCCTGGAATCTTATCCTGCTATGTGGTCACTGAACTTTATCTGTACCCTTCCTATGACAAGAAGCTCACTACCTCCTGGTAGATCCCATCTAAATTTAAATTGCTGAAGATGGACCCATAGAAGCCCACGGGATGTAAACAGAAGAGAGTTTGCGTAATCCTACGAAGATTTATTCCTTCTCTCTGAACTAGGCTACACAGTATAAACCTTACAACTTTAATGCAAGCTGATGTCTTTATGCAGAAAACTACTTGACTCTTGATGAATAGGGACAGCTCTGTTCAAAAGTCTACTCATTTAGGAAATATAATCATATCAGTCAAAACCAAGAATTGTGTGTTAGCAGGGACACAGCATTGGTGGTGACAGGAAGAAACTTTATGCTGGGTGATGGTGCTTAGAATTTCATAGCCCTCGACTGTAACCCAGTTTACCTTTCACAGAGCCTGGTAAGCTCTGGGCCCTCCCTGTCTGGCTATACCTTTTACCTGCTGACACACAGTAGGGATGGCAAATGCCTGGTATGTCATCAATATTCTCCATTCTGGTGACCACGATAGACATTACTAATCAATCACAGAGACCCCTTCCCACTGAGCCTGAATACAGCTTCAGGATCCTTCTTTTTGAAAGAAAAAGAGAGCAAGAGCGAGAAAGCAAGCGAGAGCAGGGGAGGTCCAGAGGGAGAGGGAGAATCTTAAGCAGGCTCTACCCCAAGTGAAGAGCCCAACACAGGGCTTCATCTCACAATAGTCGAGATCACGACCTCAGCTGAAATCAAGAGTCAGATGCGTAACTGAAGGAGCCATCCAGGCGCCCCCTCAGGATCCTTCTTAATATCGCTTTCTGGGCAGCAATAGCTAGGCAATCAGAGAGAAGGGAAGAAACATGTATCTCACCTGGCTGTGGAGCCATGAAATTCTCTATGCCAATCATCACAAGGGAGACAGAGACCTGGCATACTGACGGAAGCTTACTATAGCGGCAGATATTTAAGGCGGTCTCCCCGTTTGGGGGACTATGCTCTTCCTGATTACTTGTTTCTATAACATTCATGAATCTTGAATGCTCGATCCATGCTCAGATCCCTTCTCCTGAACGAGTTGGGGGCCTATGGTCACTCATCATTCCTAGTGACCACGCATACTTCCTCAGCACACAGCCCTTTTTCATCCACAGTAACTGTGCTATGATAGAGTTCTTTTCCACTGTGGATGACACCCTGTCCCGCCTATGGCCTGTTCCAGTTACTTCTGTTTCTCTTTACCAGGCTTAGACTGGAAAAGTCCTCCTTACTTACAGAATTATCTCAGAATTCCTCAGCATTGCTTCAGGGACTTCTCAAGCTGCTTCACCTACCTTAAACACTAGAATGAGAGAATTTGAAGGCTGGAAAGAACAGAGGGTTGAGCCAACCCCTCTGGACACCTTTACTAGTGGGCTGATTTACACAGAGGCAGCAGACTCTAAGTGGTGCCTATGATCTCTTCAGATTAACATCTTCCCTGGGAGCAGACCAAAGACAGGGGTCTGAAGGAAGCAGGAAACCTGACTGTTGGAGAAATACATCGAAACAGCATCCAGAGGGTAGCATCCGGTGGTGGTCAAGCCGGGGCCAACAGGAGCTCCCTACATGGGGCGCCTGGGTGGCTTAGTCGGTTAAGCGTCCCACTTTCGCTTAGGTCATGATCTCACGGTTCGTGGGTTTGAGCCCCGCATCGGGCTCTGTGCTGACTGCCAGCTCAGAGCCTGGAGCCTGTTTCAGTCTGTGACTCCCTCTCTCTCTGACCCTCCCCTGCTCACGCTGTCTCTCTCTCTCTCCTAGAAATAAAATAAAACAAAACAAAACAAACAAAAAAAAAGAGGAGCTCCCTACATCATGGAGGTGACCTGGGGTCAGGCAAGAAGGCCAGTCGGTGTTGTTTGGGGCCACCGTGCATCCATCAGCCAGCTCTTGTTGCTCACTGGGATCTGCTGCTCCTCAGTCCTGACCATGGCCGCACTCTGGTCTTGGGCTCCCTCAGGCCCCTCAGACCACCCTGGCACTCCCTCACCTTCAGACATGCTTTCCGGCTGAGGTCAGCACAGTGGAACCTTCGGCAGTTCCCCTCCAACCCCAGGGGACCCCCCATCCTTCTCACCCCTCACCACAGCTACGCGGCACCAGCAGGAGAGGCCTGCCTGCTGTTCGGCCCCTCCGACGTGTCATTTCATTTGTCGTGACTCCGATCCATGAAACGCGTGCCACAGATCACCACCTCAAAAGTGGCTCTTAGTGACTGCTTCTACCTAATGCTAGGCATCCGACACATGACAGAGCAGCTGCTAAGCTTCCTTCCTGGTTATAAGCAGAGAGGAGATGAGGGTCCCGAAGAGCTGACCTTGACAGTTTAGGGGGTGCAGGCCAGCACCCCAGGGCTGCATGGCTCGCCATGTGTGCTTCGGCCGTCCTGGTGGCAAGGTGCGCTGTCTGTTGCCCTCTGAGCGAAGGGGAGCAGGGGGAGCTGGGGTGAGGGAGGTGCTTACCCACGAAGTACGCCAGAAGGATGACCAGCGTGGCTGAGATGACGATGGCGCTCAGGGCCGCGCACTTCCAGTTACAGTACTTGGAGGGCTTCTGGAGGTTGAAGGCCGGCCGGGCAAAGGTGCTGCGGGGCAGGGGCCGGGGTGGGGGGGAGTACACCGTGCTGGATGTCAGCGGGTACCCTGGCGAGGTGGTGCAGAAGAGCGGGGAAGTGCCTCCCGGCTTGAAGAGGAAGTGCCTGCGGGTAGAGAGAAGCCAGAGGGCGTCAGGGTCTGCAGACTCACTGGGACCAAGGTCAACCTGAAGGACAGAGGCAGCAGTAGAGGCATGCAGAGGAGCCTGGAGAATCACCACAGAGAAGACAGGAGAGGCAGAGAAAAGGAGGGTCATGTACCAGACCACGTAACAGGGCACACGAACACACGCTTCCATGGAACAAGGATGGGAGAATCCTACCCATGGGAACGGCCCCACCCCACTGGGGCCAAGGCAGAAGGTGTTACTGACTTGACAGAAGGCTGGGTGTGGAGATCTCTCTCCGGGGAGGGGATGGGGTGGAGATGCCGTTTCTTGGGTATTATACTAGCTGTTCTCTAAAATTATTGGCAGTATCTAGGAAAGTGTCTAAAACCCTGTGCTGTGCCCTGGAGATAATGGAACCTAAATTTTCTTCTCTCTCCAATACCGACTCTGCCAGTGTACCTTGGTGGAGGCATGAAATACTACTCTTTTAAAAGCGTGTTTAGGAGGTGCAACCAAGAGACCACCATTAAGTTTTGCCATGGTTGGGTCCACCCCAGTGGCTGTTATATGATCAATGGCAGCAAATGCCTTCAGAAGCCAGACTGTTGCCTTCCAAACTCCTAGTAAAAGCTGTGTAAGAGGACAGACAGGCAAATGCATCCTCAGCCTCGCCATAGTCTTCAGGGCACCGTGGCATGGTCAAAGCACATCGTTGTGGCCAAACTAGGTGTCAGGAAGTCCTCCACAGCTTGTCTTTAACCATGGCCATGGGAGAATTTGTACACAGCCTGGGAAATGGGGTGCATTGGTTGCCCTATTTCCCCCTGAAATCTTAGAGCAATCTTGCACTCTGCAGGGGTACAAAATGCTTCAGGCCACAGAACACATCCTTGGGATTACAATACATAGGATACAGGGCCTGTGCTGCATAAACATTGCCATGAGATGTCTCTCAGAATGGCAGAGGCAGTCAATGAGATGCTGGGAGCTGCATATTAACAATGCTGCTGTTAATATGCTGACGAGAGGGTCCTCCAAGGAGAAACTCTTGCAAGTTGAACATGGACTTGGGGATGGGCATGCAACATGGTATCGTCACCTCCCACGGGAGGTCCCAGGGAAAGATCTCAGGGTCTGCATGCAAGTGCAGGAGCCACAGGGACAGCATACACAGAGAGGAGGAACATGGGGATGTCACCTACCCGTCACTGTAAGCCCCATCATGGCGGGAGGCGCTGAGAATGTCCATCTCAATGAGGTTGTCCTGCAATGTCCCTAGGAATGGCTGCTTGCCTAGGTTTCTACGCACACATGGAGACATGAATGAAGCAATGAGTCATGCATCGATGAAGGGGGATAGTAGAGAAACACACAAAGTGGCTGTCTGGTGCAGCTGTGCGTGAGATCAGCGGGACAGGGCCGCCAGGCGATGGGTCTGTGTGCAAGCCACATGTGCGAGGGGTCTGTCTGGCACACAGCATCCAGAGGGCACATTCTCTATACAAACCTGAATGTCTGGCAGTTGTGGCCATCAAATCACAGCTCTCACTGATGGAGACTGATTACCTCTCAGGCACTGAGCTAGGCATGATACGTCCTTTTATTTCAAACGTTCAAAACAGGCTATGCAAGGAAGGCATATCGCTCGTTTTACAGATGAGGAAACTGACATATGGAGGGGTAACAGGATTTGCCAAGGTTACCAGCAGGCAAGGTACCATGCAGGAACTGGAGCTCAGGTTTTCTGTTTCCAAAGCCTGTGCTTTCTCTACTTGATACTGAGTACATCTGTTCAAACAACAGCTAGAGACACTTTGCTAGTCCAAAGAAAAAAAGATAAACATTTTGGGTCATTTTCTTCTCAAGCAGTGGTGCTCGAACATGAGGTAAGCATCAGAACTATCTGGAGAGCTGTGCTTTGCTGAGGCCCACCCCCAGAGATTCGGAGTCAGAAGATGGAGGTGGCGCCGGAGAATCTGCATTTCTCACAAGCCCCCATGTTGATGCCGACGATATTTAGAGTGTCGTGGCCCTTTAGCAGAGCAAGGACCTCAGTGATGGCTGAATGGCAAGGGCGGTGACACTCAGAAGACAGAGGAGGCGTCTTTTGCTCCCCCCAAGTAGACTGAGGACAGTGCATTTTGTGACAGGATCTATTTCTACTGCAGAATGAAAACAGACCCACTTGCCCTTCTGGGTCTTGATCATGCCTAAGTGGCCTCAAGCACACCTAAGTGTGTTGGATCCTATTTCCTGATATTTTTAAGGACTGCTCTCCCCTCACTTGAAAACCGTGTAATGCATCGTTTTTAAACAATTAGCTGGAGGCTTCAGCCTGTCGTATGCACCTCAAGGACAGACTGAGTGCAGAGAGCTCACTTTTGGGTCCAACCCTGTGAGGGACCTTCCCGCCGACTTTGACCAGGCCTTGAGCACCAAAGAACCCAAATCCAAGTCCCTTTTCCGCCACTTTCTTGCTGTGTGACTGTGTAAAAACTTCAACCTCTTCCAATCCTATACTTCACCTGTAAAATAGAGATACCAATACTAACTTCACAAAGTTGATGCAGGACCAGCTGAGTAATGTTGGAAGTATTTGTAAGGGCTAAACGCATATTAGAGAAGTTCTAATGCTAATTTAGGTACATTAGTACTAATTTTGTTGCATTAGTACTAATACTAGCAAATATTCTAGAAGTACTACTGCTAATCTGCCCTACATCTACCAGAGCTTATTCACTGTTCTAGAACGTCCTATTATCTAATGTAAATGTTACTCCCCACAATATTACAATGTCAGCACTATCATTTCTGTGTTGCAGGCCGGCAAATCAGGGATCAGAGACGTGACTTTCTGAAGGTCCTATCACAGGGTGAGCAAGCATTAGAGCTAGAAGAGAAGCCAGGTTTGTCTGATCCCAAAGCTCAGGACCCTCTGGTCCACAAGCCTTTGTCACCGCCCAGCCCGAGGGTTTGCCCCTCAGCCAGCCTCACATACTGAGATGAGGAGGGGCTGTTGCTACTTTCTCGGTGTGCCATTTCATTAGCATCCTTGGCGACAGTGGGAGCACAAGGCAACACAGTTTAGCAGTCAGCCACTCTATAATGCCATGGTGGTGGGGACTTCCTCTTTTAGAGAGTCCTGAGCTATCTGGGCCCAGCAGCCTGGGGACCAGACTGTTCTGGTGGTGTTCATGGCCGTCGGCGCCTCCCACAGGGAGGGGTGCGGAAGGGGTGCAGAAGTCCTTCAGAGTGGCCTCATTTCTGCGCGCCCCACCCCTACTCCCCTGCCCACAGGTGGCCTCCTCATGTGGGAAGGCACCGACAGGGAAGGCACAGAGACCCTGTGGTCAAAGAGGTCCCAGCCCCATCATTCACTGGCCATGAGGTAGTGAGTCCCTCTCTCTGAGCATTCATAATCTGGGATAATCACTGTCCTTATAGAAGCCAAAACATAATTTGGATCGTACTACTCTGCTCACAACCTTCCCGTAATTTCATAAGAACACAACCACGGCCCTCACCAGTGTATACAGCGTCTGGCTGCCTGCCACCTCTCCAACCTCATTTCCTGTGCTACATATACCCTGGCCTCTATGCTGCTACTCCAACCAGCTGAAGCCTGTGCTGTCATTTGCCTGAATCACCTTCCTCCCAATATTTGTATAGGCCATTCCTTCACTTCTCATGGCTAACTGTAATAGCTCCCGGGCTCGTCCTAATTACCCCTGGCCCCTTGCACTGCTTCAGTCTTCCACATTGGACTACACACGCACGCACACACGCATGCACACACATTTTATTTTCCTATTGCAGTTTAAGTTCCGTTAAGAGTAGAAATCTTACCTGCCTTGTTCTCTGCCATGTGCCCAGAGCCTAGAGGAGTGCCTGTGCATAGTAGTAGGCACTCCATAAATATTTGCTGAAGACTGTGAATGATGGGGTATACAAAGGGAAACGCCCCTGGCATACTGCAGGCACACAGTTGGTGTTTAACTGAGGGAAGCACACACAGGTGGTGTTTTATTATTATTTCCCTCATTCCCTGTAGTCCAGGAAGGGATTTCCAGTCTTTCTACAGTCCACATGGCCCAGCCTGAGCAGGCCCTACCCACTCCTGCCCAGAGGCCCCAGGGACAAGCCCTCGGTGCCTCCCTGGGCCAGCAGCTGTCTGCATGACACGCTCCTGTGTACGTCTGGGAGCCTGGCTTGCACCGCTGGCCTAGGCCTGTGCTCTCAGGGAGTCAAATGTGTACTTTAAAGCCCATCGGAAACAAATAAATATATTCGGGGGGGGCGGGGAGACAGAAAGGATAAAAACTGAAATGTTAGTAGTGGGATTTTCCAGTGTCTGGAGCAAGAGTGGGTTTTATTTCTACTTCCATAATTTACAAAGAGAGGTCACACAATGATCTCCCAAACATGCATATCTGTTAGGGCAGGGGAAGAGGCAGTGCGCTGGACCAGAGGGTTTCTGGAGTGAGACGCTGCGCCAGGATCCCTGAAAGAGCTTTCCACATTTGTGCAAACTCAGACGTTAGCCATTTACATCACTCAGGAATTTGGGGGACGCTAGCACTTGCTGAAAATACTGCTGGGTCAGAAGGCTTCTGCTGCCTTGAAAGGTCCCTATTCTGTGCTTCTGAAACTTAGTTCTGAGTCAACGAGGCCTCATTTGATTGGTGACGAAACTGAGGCCAGAGAGACATGTGTCCTGCCCACACGCACACAGCAAGTTGGCGCCAGAACTGAAACTACAGCCTATGTGTCTGGGCTCCTAGTTCGAGGCTCCTCCCCAAATTTCCTGCCCATCTCCCGCTCCCAACTCTGAGGTTCCAGTTCTTCCAGAAAACAAAAGGTACAAGGATTTCCTAATGGAGGCCCATGCTGCTGAGGGCTCCTTAAGTCACAGTCCTGCCTGGTCTCCAGCTCACGGCTGTTGGGAACTCGGGTGTGGACACTGGATTCATTGGATCCTCACACTGGTGGGTGTTTCACCTCATTTTAACAAATATGGAAATGAGGCCCAGACTGGTTGAGTGACTGCCCAAGGTCACACAGCAGCCGAAAGGCAGAGCTGGGACTCAAAAGCACATCCTTCCTCCCTCACTGCCCCCAGCTGCCTCTCAGGAAAGAGTTGCTGAATACCGGAGAGGGTACACAGGCAGGCGCAGGACTGCTCTCCCGGCTCTCCTCCTCTGAGGAGGCCCTGGGCACGTCCGTGAGCTGTCTGAAGCATGGGCTTCTGGGCCCAGCCCGGGGTAGCCGGAGCTCGCCCTCCAATGACAGAACCAATACCTTTTGGGAAGGCAGTGGCTGAAAAGTCGCAGGGGCCAGGTGTTCAGACCACCTTGCTCAATAGCTCATCTCACCGCCTTCACGAGCCTGCCGTCCTGGACCATGCGTCGCCCACTCAGCCCTGGGACAGCCACCCAGGAGAGCAGGGCAGGCAGGCATCAGGCCCGCATCCTGTAGCTGACACCCCCAAGGTGTACAGGGTGTCAGAGACTTGGCCAAGACCACAGAAAGACTCTGCAATGGAGCTAGCACTGGAACAAATGAATGAACAAAGAAACAAAAAACGAACCAGGTCTTCTGGGTCACAGTGGTCTCTCAGAAAGGCCAATCCCATAATGTTACTCTCCAAGTTAAAAGATGCTCATTACTACTCACCCCACTTCCTCCCCTCTCGGGCCCCATGCCCACCTTTTCTTCTAGAACTCAAGGCCCTCCATTGCTGACTCCCATTTACATGCATTTCCATGAGGCCATGGGCTCCCACGTCCCCAACTCTCAGCCATTTCTCCAAGATAATAAGCTCTCTCAGCTCTGTGCTTTGGCATAGCTGTGCCTCATCCCACAATTCCTTTCTCCCTTGCGAGCCCCTCCCAACGCAGGTCTGAATCATCAGGAAGGAGATGCTGGAAAGCAGCTACGTCCATGAGCTCTGGAGCCAGCTGGCCCGAGAGCGGATCCTGACCCTGCCACTTGCTGTGGTTCCTTAGGCAAGTTACGCCACTTTCCTGTCTTCAGATTCTTCATCTCTCAAGTGGGGACGATACTAAGACTACCCACCCGTGCAGTACAGTAGTCATAGCAGTACTGACTAAGGTTTACCAGAGGGTTCCCAGCTTTAACCCATGAGCAGCTGACTCACTGTGTCTAAACTGTGTACAAACAATATGGTTTACGCCGAACACCTGCTTTCCTTCTGGGTGTCTGGAATTTGGGCCTTTGCCAGGCAGAAGATGCCTGTGGGACCAGCTCCCAGTAAAAACCTTGAGTCTCTGATGTGCTTCCCTCTAAGGAGCCCTAGGAAGGAAGGGTCCCATAAGTGTTGGCTATGATTGTTCCTTGATGCCCCCCATACAGAGGGGGCCACACCCTCCTCTGCTAAGAGTACTCCCTAAGTCAGAGCATTATCCAAAGTGCCATCTTCATTCATTCATTTATGGGTCGGCCTTCCTCATAAGACCATGAGCTGCTTATAGGATAGTGGCTGTGTTTTCTGCATGCCTGGGACTGAATCATCAAACGACAGGGACCACTTTCCATCCCAATTTCCTACGATGCTCAGGAGTTGGCCTGGCCCGCTAGAAGGTACTGTGTGCTATTCTGGGCACTATACCAAGCTTGGGTTGGAGACCACCAGGATGGCCTCCCATCCCTGAAGGGTGGGCAGGGCTATTCCCCAAATTGAGCATGACCACACCACGGGCCTCAGGCTCCCAAACCAGCCCCGGGAGCAGATGAGCTGGAGCAGGGGTCTGGCAGCCTTGTGCTCTGGCTTCCCCTTCATCTGACAGGAGCCTGAGAGGCTATTAATCAGACAATCCCTCTGAAATCAATTAAGCATTTGATGCTGCAGAGCGTGAAAGAAGTGGACCAGGGTACAGTGGACCCTGAATGCATGGGTCCCACCAGAATGGACCACAGGTGCACCAGCAGGCCTCACAGCAACATGTGACCCTAGCTCTGAGAATCATAGGGAGGCCTAATCTCCCTCTGGGGACTCCATTAGCCTTAGAAGGTGCTAGAGGCAGAGGGTTAAGCAAGTCCTCCCTCTCACTTGCCCTCAGGCCTGCCTTTCTTGTTCTCCAACATGAAATCTAACCCCCTCCTGGTTATTCTGCTGTTACGCTATTGGCTCAGCTATTTATTTTTGACTCTCAACATAGACTCCGTGCGACAATTATAGTAAGGCCTGTGACCGTTCCTCTGGCACTGAGGGGCTCCCCATTCTGGTGTGGCTTAGTAACGGCTGTTGGCTACAACGGCCTCAACTAGGCCCTGCTGTCTTGGGCCTCCAGGCCTTAGCTCAGGCTGTGCCTCCCTCACACCCCTTCTTCCTAGCCCGGCCTGGGGACCCCTGCTTGCTCTCTAACAGTCTCCCAGCACCAGGCCCACTGGGAAGTCTTCCCTTTTCCCCACTCAAGTTAGGTGTAACGTTTCATTCATCTGTTCCATTGTCCATTCATTTAAGCTGCGTGTTAATACTCTTCTTCTATCCCTTGCGTGGCCAGCTCTGTGTTACTCGTTGAAAATTCGGAGGCAATTAAAACACAGATTCCCGGCGGGCACCTGCATCGCGGCACTTGACCTACTGCAAGTCTGTTCTCTTAGCTGTACTGCCTGCTGGGCACACAGTAGGCATTCGGTGAATACTTACAGAATGACCAGCGCTACATGGTAAGCAGGTGAGCACTTAGTGTGCATGGAGACACTTTCAGAACTGATGGTGTGTAACTGCTACAACAGCCTCGGGGTACTATGGTGGCTTAGAAGTGGCTGAAAATCCGTGGGCCCTTCTCCCCTTGAGAAGTCCCTCTCCTTGAAGCTTGGCTGGCCTAGGACTGCTCTGACCAAAAGAACAATGGCAGAAGGGACACTACGCCATGCCAAGCCTTGAAGAGAATCGGCGACTTCTGTCTTGGGGCCTTGGAGCTCCAAGCCCCTGAGTATGAAGTCCGCTCCCCGCGGGGAAGGCTGGGTGGAGAGGCTCTGAGACCACATCGGGGGGTGAGGGTCCACTGAGCCCAGCAACCCAGCCACCTCCTCCAAGGCTCAGGCACGTGAGTCAGGCTGCCTGGCTCCTTCAGATCGCCCAGCTAACAGCTAATACCACTGAGTGGCCCCAGCTGACACCATGGGGAGCAGACTAGCCCAGTTCCTCCTGAACTCCTGACTCACACTGTGAAGTCTTATCAGCTGGAGGTTTTTTAAGCTGCCAAGTCTGACAGTTATTGGTTATGCGGCAACAGCGAATCAGAACAGAAAGTTACTAAGATTTGCTCCCTTTTAGAGATGAAGAACTGTAAGGTCTAGGTCCACAGCTAGTGAGCAGCAGGGTGGGGGTGTGGGCACAGGACGTGTCTGGTGCTAAAACCTGTGCTATGGACAACAGGCTCCAGTGAAAGGACCATCACTTAGGTCCTCAGAACACCGAGGCCACACTTCTCTCTCCAGAGTGGAGGAAAAGGTGCAACTCCTCTGGTGAGCAGGAGCTCAATAAATCGTTCTTCAGGACTTTTTCTTCACAGGGCTGATACAGGAAGATGAAGTATATGAAAAAACATGGGAAATCATTGTTAGAGTGGGTCTTTTAATGCCAGGCACTGCGCTTTATGTTTTTTACGTGATTCACTTCCTTCCCATCGGAGAGGCACACATTCTTAGCCCGATTTACACAGGCAAATTGAGGGTCAGGATGTTCACATTCTTGCCATGCTAGTAACTGTTAAAACCAAGACAGGCAGCCAGGTCCTCTGACTGTGAAGTCTGTGCTCTTCCGATCTTACCAGGCTGGTCAAAATTACCTGCGATTCTATCTGCTAGATGGGGCACTGATCCGTCTTCAACCTTGTGGGTTTTGTGCCATCAACCAGAAAGGTCAGTATTATGGCCCAGAATTCTGATTGGGTTACCCGCTGTATTAGGCACCTTCCCCAGTTTTAGACCATCTTTAGATGCAAAAACTCTGGGGTCAGAGGAGTGACCCAAGGTCATCTGGGTCCCTAAGAGTAAGTAGGACTTTGCTAGACCAAGAAGTAAGGAGGAGGGCAGCTTTGGCAGACAGCTGTAGGAGAACATGTGCAAAGGCACAGAGGCATGAAAGGGGTGGGCATCTGGGAGAAGACTGATACACACACACATATACACACACTCATATATATGGTGGATATTAAATATGTATATATCTGTATAGATTTACATAAAATAGTTCATGTGAGTGTATATATATACTGGCATGTTAATAATGGTTATGTTTGGTGGAATATGTGTGATTTTCTTTTATTTCTTAAGTGTTTTATAGAACATTACTTGAGAGATAAAGTAGAAGGACAAAGAAAACCAAGTTCCATGTGGTTTGTGAAATGGACGTGGGAGGACAGACGGTCAGAAAGGCAGGTGTCGCTGGCTGACGGGGCCACAGAGGTCAGCTGGGACCACTCCATCAGGAAAATGCCTGGCTGCTGGCCCTCTGTCTTCCTTCCCCTTGAAAAACCCGGAGAACCACCTACTTTGTTACCAAGGGCTAAAAATGAACATCCAAGCAGAGGGAGTGGCTACTGTGTTCCACGCAGAGAAACAGAACCATCAATTATTGACTGGCTGACTTCTTTCAGCCACGGGCAGTCATTCAATAAGCACACGGGAAATAACGGAGATCTGATTAAGCTACCCTGGGTGGGATGGCATACGATCATCCAGCTCTGTCACCGATGAGAGCAAGGGATGCATGTCAGGAAAACTCACACATGACTTTAGAGGATGTGAACAAAACCAGTATTAACTAAGAAACTGGGAGTGGGGCAAGCTGGGCTGTATCTCTAAGAGATTTGCTTTGGAAAAGTGATTCTACAGGAGTCAAACGGCACACACAAAGGGTGGTGATTTTCTTTCACTGGATCCTACAAGGTCAACCTGCAGATGTCATAGTGACAGACAAAGTCAGATGGGTACGCGTTCCATGAATAGATCCATTTCACTCCTAAGCGTGGGATGACTTTCATCCTCTTCACAGATGAAGAACAGCAGTTTGAGCCTAAGTATCCATCAACTGATGAATGGATCAAGATGTGGTTTATCTATACAATGGAATACTACATGGCAATGAGAAAGAATGACATCCTGTCATTTGCACCAACGTGGATGGAATTGGAGGGTATTACGCTAAGTGAAATAAGTCTGTCAAAGAAGGACAGATACCAGATGTTTTCACTCATATGTGGATCTTGAGAAACTTAACAGAAGACCATGGGGGAAGGGACGGTGGAGAAAAAAAATAGTTACAAACAGAGAAGGAGGGAGACAAACCATAAGAGACTCTTAAATACAGAGAACAAACTGAGGGTTGGTGGGGTTTGGGGAGAGGGGAAAGTGGATGATGGGCTTTGAGGAGGGCGCTTGTTGGGATGGACACTGGGTGTTGTTTGGAAGCCAATTTGACAGTAAATTATATTAAATAATAAAAAAGAATAGGAGTTTGAGAACACAGAATCTATGTGCTAGACTGAGACACTTCATCTTTAGAGAAAGTAGGGCAAGGGTATGTCCCCTGAAGTCAACAGAGTGGTACGATTGTGGGTAAATCTTTTTTTAAATTATTTAATTTAAATTTAATTTAGTGAACATAGAGTGTGGTAAAGATTTCAGGAATAGAATTTAGTGATTCATCACTTACATATAACACCTAGTGCTCATTCCAACAAGTGTCCTCCTTAATGCCCATCGCCCATTTAGCCCATCCCCCAGCCAACACCCCGTCAGCCACCCTCAGTTTATTCTCTGTATTTAAGATTGTCTTATGGTTTGTTATTAATTTTATTTTTGCTTTCCTTCCAGATTATGGGTAAATCTAGTTTCTGTCTTTGTATCTTTCTGCATTTTCTCCAGTGAATTTGTAAGCCTATATAATCTTAAAAAAAAAAAAAAAAGCTCATTTCCATTTTGGGACAATAGGGGCTAACCGGAGGGCAGCCACAGAACTGACCCGGACTGAACCCCTGGACGGAAGGAAGCGTCCGCAAGGCTGGGAGAGGGTAGGGGTGGTGGTCCAGGCCAGGGGTGACCAGGAAAAGGTGGTCTGCGGTCGGGAGACAGCACTGTGCAGAGCCAGGCATCCTGGGCTCACATCCTGGCCACACCTCCACAGTCTGTGTGACCTGAGCTAGTCACCGACCCTCTGATTCTCAGCTTCCAAAACTCCCCAAGGGGATCACGAATCACAACAAGGCCTTCATCACAGCAAGGCCTTCGTAAAGGTGTGAGGGTCACATCACATTTCAAGTATGGAAGGTCTTGTACCCACAAGCTGATGGTGTACCAGTGTTAGGGATTATGCGGTCTGGGGTGCGGTGAGAAGTCTGTGGGAGGGGAGGAGCGGGGAGAGGGGAGGAGAAAGGAGACGGAGCAGTCCCTGAGCACCCACCCCAGGCCAGGCAGGTCCCAGGCCGGGCACTGGGTGACCAAATCACAGTAAGAAACGGCGGACATGTGGGCCCCAACCAGTGACCAGAACCTGCTCTCTGCCCCCGGGGCCCACTCAGCTCTCGTCCCCTCCAGCAAGCAGCACCCCCACCGCGGAGACCAAGAAAGAGGGCACAGCGGGGCTCCTACCTTTGTCAGGGAGCCCTGGACCTTGGGGCTGACGCCTTGGCGGGCACCGGCTCTCCCGGTCCCACGCCCATCCCGCCGCCCCGCTCCCCTTCAGGAGGGCGGCCAGAGCGCCGCCTCCAGCCTCGACCCCCTGACCCCAGCCGTGGGGGGCACACGGGACGGCCCTTCCCCCTCCGCCCTCGCGGCCCCGCCCGCACCTGGTCTCCAGGGGGATGTTGCTGTTGAGCAGCCAGTTGTCCGGGGCGTGGGTCGGCTCCTGGGCGCCGCCGGCGGGGGGCTCCCCGGAGAGCGAGTGGTCCGTGGGGGCCGGGCTGGGGTTGCTCCTTGGAGTGAAGTTGCCGCGGTTCAGGGAGTTGATGGAGGCCGCGTGGTGCTGGTTGGGCGTGTGCGCGTGCGAGAGCGGCGGCGGCGGCGTCCGGAGGCGCGGGTGGTTCTGCAGGCCGCCCGGGTGATCTAGGGCACAAAGGCGCGTGGTCAGCGGGGCGCCCGGCCGCCTGGTCCCCCCCGAGCATGCGTGTCCGTGCGGTGGGGAGCTGGCTGCCAGACCCGGACTTAGTGAGCACCTACTGTTTTCAGGGCTAGGGACACCTCAAGGAACAACACAGACAAAATCCCTGTCCCCGTGGAGCTTAAATTCGAAAAGAGACAGACCATTCACAAGAGTAAACAAGTAGCCTCTGACGTCACCCACTTCACACGATTTATTTAATACTTAGTGGGCGGTGTTTGTCAAGGGTGGTGCGGGACCAGTATCTTCAACACCACCGGGGAATATTTTCGAAGAGAACATTCTGGAGCCCTGGCCCAGACTTACTGAATCATGAACCCTTGGGTGGGCCCTGGCAATCTGATTTCACAAACTCTCCAGTTGATTCCAACCGATGCTAAAGGCCGAGAAACACCAATTATATACAGTGGTACATAGAAAATGAAACAAACAAGATAAGGAACATGGTTTACTGAGGTGGTGATAAATCCCAGAACACATCAAGCCAGGAAAGGCCTGGGTATGTGGGGGCTGTGGTGAAATTTTAGGCTAAGTGGTCAGTGATAGCCTGGGGTGGGGGGAGGGGAATTTAGAGGAAAGGGAATGAGTTGAATTAAAAACCACCTGGGGGTTATTAAGAACTACCATTAACATTTAGTGTGCACTTAACTATGTGCCACGCACCATTCTGAGCCCTTTCCATGTTTAAGTTCAGCTGATCCTCATGACCCACTAAGAGCAAGTACTATATTTATCCCCACTTTACAGACAAGGGAATTAAGATACATCTTTTATTTGCTCCCTTCAACTACTCAGAACAGTAAGTATTATTATCACCAGATTTATAGATGAAAAACAGATTTCAGGATAAAGTCCACAGAGGGTCTAGCAAGCCCTTCAGAGCGTGACCCACCCACCCTTCAGAATCCAGCCCTGACTCTCATCATCTTCCTCACTCTACCCTTCACTCCTGCCACACCTTTCCCCCAGAAGCCAAGAAGTCTGCTGCAGCAGTCTAGTGGCTGAAACCTCATTTCCGACAAGGACAGTCCCCAGGAATGTGAATGGTATGCTCTGAAGATGTGCCATGTGGTGCCAGCAGGAATGTCCCGTAATGGGAGGGGGAAAGCATGGGAGGCAAAACGGGCAGAGAGCAGACCGCCTTGGACCAGGGAGAAGGCGAGAATAGCAGGGTCATTTGGTTTGTCCAGCCGTCCTCAGGCATCACTTTAATGGAGACATTTGGAGGCTGGGACAGAAGCCAGCAGCAGAAGCATCCTCCTGGGCTGGCTGAGTGTCCCTCCTACCCTTGGCCTTTCACACAGCTGGCTGCAGTCCAGGGCTCCAAAGCGGTGAGAGGGACTGGACCACTACTGTCTGATGCTTTTCAGGAGGCCAGCAGTGAAGAGTGACCTAGCCCGTGCTCCCGGCTCCCGGCCCCTGGCCAGGAGTCAACCTCCTTGTGACATTTTTACCTAACGGATATTGATAGTTGCTGCCACCAGCACTTCACTGTGTGTACTATTACAGCCTTAAGTTTTCTAATGCCCACAACATCCCCCCAGAGGGCGGTATTTTTATCATTCCCATTTTATAGATAAGGAAGCTGAGGTTTGCAAAACTACTAAGGGGTCCTTTATTTTATTTTATTTTATTTTATTTTACTGTGTTTTATTTTATTTTACTTTTGTTATTTTTTAAGGATTTATTTATTTATTTTTGAGAGGTAGAGCGTGAGGAGGCAAGGCGCAGAGAGAGAGGGGGACAGAAGATCCCAAGTGGGCTCCTCACTGACAGCAATGAGCCTGATGTGGGGTTTGAACTCATGAACTATGAGATCATGACCTGAGCCGAAGTTGGACGCTCAATCGACTGAACCACCCAGGTGCCCCTCCCCCCATTTTTATTTTATAGAGAACACAATTGGGGGAGAGGGGCAGAGGGGCAGAGGGAGAGAACGAGAGAATCTCAAGCAGGCTCCATGCTCAGTGTGGAGCCCAACACAGGGCTCGATCCCATCACCCTGGGATCATGACCCAAGCTGAAAGCAAGAGCCAGACAGTCAACCAACTGTGCCACTCAGGAGTCCCACTAAAGGGGTCCTTATTAATCCAAAGCCTGAATTCTGTCTACCAAACCATGATGCCTTTGCATAAAACACAGACACCAGCTTGATTGTCTCAGTCCGTGGCCGAAGGCAGAAGAAAACCTCTCAGTTTAGACAGCAAGCGTCTGAGGTCTGGGTCAGAACAGGCTGGCCTGCATGCCTATAGTCATCTGCTTTGTGACTAAGTGAGGATGCCAGGCTCTGGCGGGATAAGACTTTAGAAGCACTGCCAAGAGTCCTGAAACAATGAGATTTTAAAGTATGAGACCACTAGTCCTAGATCTAAAAAACTAACTTCCAGAAGGAAATTCTCCTATGAGGGTCAGGAATATCCTGGTTCAAAGCCTGTCTATTTTTTGATGCTCAGCTCAATTTCCACCTCCTCCAGAAAGTCTTTAATGAGATTTTAAAGTATAAGACCACTAGTCCTAGATCTAAAAAACTAACTTCCAGAAGGAAATTCTCCTATGAGGGTCAGGAATATCCTGGTTCAAATCCTGTCTATTTTTTTGAAGCTCAGCTCAATTTCCACCTCCTCCATAAAGTCTTCCTTGATCTACCCTCCCCAAAGTTCTTTTTTCCTCGATTGAATGCTAAGGGCAGGAAACCTGGACCACACACCTTTTCCTTCTCCCTCACGACTGGGATACTTATGTCCCCTTCTTGCCTCTCCTGGTAAGTACAAAAGTCCCTATCCGCTCTGTGCTGGTGATCACGGGCCCTACAACTGACCAGGTGCTCAGTATAGGACTAGTGACTAAATGGCTCTTATGAGCGGCTTGGACAGTCTATCCGAGAGTGTAAACCTAGTGTGGAGGCCATTTGCGTGCGAAAAATAATAGCAGATCACCTAGGCCGTCTAGACCGCGGGCCTATGTGGTCCTTTACTGACTTCCTGGAGCCAGGGCTCCAGATGCTTCAGCTGGGCTTTTTGTTTCCCTTTCCTCATCCCTTCCTTTCTGAGACTGCTAGGAAAGGGGACTTTGAGGTTTCCCAGGTTCCGAAGGGAGATCTGTGCTTTGGGACTCAGTGGAAGATCACTCACAACCCCCGACAAGAGACATGACCTTCCTAAGGAGCCACTGTCTTCTCTCGTCTAAATAGAGTCCCCTTTCTGCTCCTATGGCCAGGAGGGAGGATAGAGGGGACAGGCATAGAGGGTCCTTTTTTTCTCGCCTGCCCCCTCTCTAATATATACTCTTATCTTGAGAGAGCAACTTAGAAGCAGTCATTCATTCAGCATTTCCTGGGTGCCTGTTCTGTGCCAGGTCCTGTGCACTGGGTGTTGGGAATGCAATGGCGGATGAGACAGAGATGGCCCAAGAGAGGCCTGACTCCCTGCTGGTTTCTACAAACTGGCTGGGGGACCAGTCCAATAACGCACTTGACCTCCCTGGTCCCTGGTCTGTGAAAGGGTACACACATTCCTATGTCACCACTTTCTGGAGGGTGAAAAGCAATACCAAGTACGTGGGCTTCTGCTGCTCCCAGAGGGAAGGGCCACTGTGCCACTCATCTCCATATCCCTAGTCAGTATTTACAGAATGAGGGGGAGAGAACAGCACATTAGCTAGGTGGACTTCTTGCTCGCACAGGCAATGGCTTCTCTGCTGCTACCTGGGAGAAAGCATTGGTACATTTGCAAAGCTGTGCTGTAAATTCCAATTTACCCTCTTCTCGCAGATATAGCTTCCAAGTATATCTCTAAATCAAGCCCAGATATGAGTCATTTTTACTGTTATACTGCACACCTCTGTTAGTAAAGGCCACTTGCTTATCTGAGTTTTGCAAGCCTGCTTTTCCAGGGAGTATTTTTGCTTCCTACAAGTTCTCAGATATATTTGCAGTTGCTGGTTCCCTCCAACACCTCAGACACTTTTTTTTTTTCCATTTTATATACCATGAAAATCCTGAGCACGGAAGCCTCCAGGAGTGTCTCCCTGAACGGAGACATCATGAGGCTCCTTCAGAGTGCTCTTCCAAGCAGTCACTAATAGGAGGAGACTATGCTCTGATGTCCCACAGCCTTGGGGTCAAGTTTTGGCTTTGCCATGTGTACGCTGTGTGACCTGGATCAAGTTCTTTAATTTCTCTGGAGCTTCCGTTTTCTTATCCTTAACTGGAGATACTACCCTCCTTATAGGGTTGTTATGAAAAGCAAAAGACATAATGTGCAGAAGGTGCTTAACATAGTGCCCGGAATACAGTAATGAAAAAAATATGGTAACTATTAATTCCACAGTTACCATAAAGGCATGCTGAATGAATAAATTGGAAAGTGCTGCTGAGTCAGCCCCATGATAATCACCGTCCAGCATCTGCAACAGGGGTTCCAAGGCAAAAAAGACAAAAAAAAAAAAAAAAAAAAAACCTTGAGAGAAAAAGAGCAAGAAAATACCTAACAGAAACGTGGTACGCCTTCATTGCAGCTGCAGCCTGACCCTCAAAAGAAAATCAGACGCGCGGGGTCTCTATGTCTTCAAAGGGCCCCCTTCTGCACTAGATAAGCGCGTCAGCACAGATCAAGGTGCACCTGCCTCAGGTGCACGCTCAGGTACCTCCTCACCCAAGGCAGAGGGCCCTTCGGTTCAAGTCAGCCAGCAACACTAAAGAGCCCTCTGTTGTGTGCGGAGCCTGGAGGAGTTTGCAGATGAAGAGGAGCCCCAGGCTCGGCAAAGAGCCGGCGTCTGCAGGCTTGCTGAAGACGCGTGTGACAGCAGAGTCTCCATCTCTGACAAGCTTAGGGCAAGTCCTGTAACTTCTCTGAGCCTCGAATTCCTCATCTGTAAAATGAGTATATGATAGTAACAGTCATAAAAGGGAGAGGAAGAGAAGGGAGAAGGGCTACTGTGGACTGAATACACTGAGATCCAGAGATGAAACAGATACGGTCCCTGACTTGGAGCTGCTCACAGTCTAAGTGAAAAAAACACCCAGATACTACATAAAATGGCAGTCATGATGAAATTGCTGTAGTTGATATTTATCCGTACTTACTATGTGACTGGGTCTGTATTTGACTTATTTAATCCTTATGAAGCCCCTGTAAAGAAGGCGCTATAATTGCTCCTCATTTTGTAGAGGAGGAAACTAAGGCACAGAAAGGCTAAGCAGCCTGCCAAAGATGACAAAACCACTGGGTGCTGGGGCTACCGTTTGAACCTGGGCAGTCTGGCTCCGGGGCCCATGCTGTGAACCGCCCTCTTGTATGTTAAGTGAGTTATGTTATGTATGTTAAGTATGTTATGTCAGTTGATGCTTGTCACATGGTGAGCCCCTCCTCCAGCGGTGGCTCCTAGGAGTCTCATGAGCCTTCGCCACAGGCTCCCCGGAGCTCCATGGAGCACAGAGGCCACTGCCAGACAGACCACTGGGGCCGGGGGGAGGCTTCAGGAGGAACGACGTGGGACCTGTGTCTAGCGGGCATGAGTGAGGGGTTCAGAGGCCTGAGAGAAAGGCAGCGAGGCTCACTGGATGGGTGGGAAGGACAGAGGCGGCAGGCAAGGAGGCAACCCTGAGGCAGGCGCGGGGAGAGGTTGCCTACAGATGCCACGTGAAAGAACTCAGCCTTCACTGGGAGGGTGAGAGGGAGCCCCAACGGGCTTTAAGCAAGGGGGTGCGGCGATCCCTAGTGTTTGGGGAAGGTGTCTGGGGGCCAGGTGGAGGGCTGAGCCAGGCAGGGACACACCACAAGCAGGGTCCAGGCGGCCTGCCAGAGAGGCTCGAGCTAAGCTGGCCATTCTTCTTTCCTAAGAGCACACTCATGAGAAAAAGGCCTGGACTTCCAGGGCTTTGGCTCAGGCGAGGAATTCGAATGTGTCAACGGCCCTGCGAGCTAAGGCCAGCTGTGGCCCTGCGAAAGGGTGCCGGGCCGGGCGCCCACACTCCTGCCCACGGGAGCCCCAAGGTCTCCTCGCTCCGGAGTTAACGACGACCTGGCGTGAACGGCGCTCATTCATCGGGATTGTCAGATATGAAAGATGACGGTCTTTAATTACCATAAAACACAAAAACTCCAGCAGCCTGCGAATGCCAACAGGAAGAGTTATTTGGCTCCCATTAAAATGCCATCGAGCACCACTAACTCTGGACGGTGATGTAGCCGCGCTGAGAGCTCAGCTAATGAACCTTGGCCTACACGACCGATTTAGAGAGGCCAGAAAGCTCTCCGTCACCGCAGCCGGCAGCCGGGATCTGATGGCCTGGCTCGGCTCTGCCGCCTTCAAGCTGTGTGATCTCAGACTATTTAGCCTGCAGTTTTGTTTCTTCACTTGTCAAATGCATATGAAAGCACTTTGTGAGCCTCAGGGTCCTAGGGAAGACTTAGAGACAATGGTCACCTGTGTCCTCATGACCTGAGCCCAGGATGCACACGGACCGTGAAGCCCCAGATGAAACCGCTGTTTTGAGTACGAGGCTAGAGGCTGAGGACGTTTCTCCGCCCGTTCATTCCCTCCCTGGACAGATGCTTTCTGTTCACATTCACTGCTGTGCTGCTCTTCCTATGTCACAGCCAATGTGCAGCAATTCGAAATGGGACTTGGCCTGCAACCCAGCTGGGCTCATGGCGGGGAGGGTCCGCGGAGGTGGAGACAGAGGGCAGCAGCTTTCCCAGGGCTTCCCTTCCAGTTTTCTTGATGAGGGTAGAAAAGCGTTCCCTGAGGTCACAAGGGGGCCGTTTCTGCTCCTCATCCATCCAGTCACAGCAGAACTTTGGGTGGACACTCAGACTATTAAAGCACTTCGTGCTGAGGGGCCCCTGGGTGGCTCAGTCGGTTAAGCTGACTGAGCCAACTCTGGCTCAGGGCGTGATCTCACGGTTTGTGAGTTCAAGCCCTGCATCGGGTTCTGTGCTGACAGTGCAGAGCCTGCTTGGGATTCTCTGTCTCTCCCCCTCTCCCTGCCCCTCCCCTGCTTGCACTCTCTCCCCCACTCCCCCTCAAAATAAATACATAAACTTAAAAAAAATAAAGTGCTCTGTGTTGAGATGCGGTGATGAGAAGACAGTATGCAACTGGAGCGCGACCCTCACTGTGCACGGCTGTGGTTTTCCAGCGGCAGTGTCTGGAAGGGAGTGTTTTCAGGTTGTGGGGGGCACAAGCTGGCATCAGGTGGGAGGAGCCAGGAAAGGTGGGCAGGCCACCCAGTGGTCCTGAGGGGCGTGTGCTGCAGTCAGTGCTCGGTGTAGTCCTCTTTATTCTTGGTTTGCCAGCCCCAATCCCATCCCCTCTGAGACCACTCTCTGCCCTCCTCCGACACACGCCTGCATCACCTGAGCTCCCTTGCCCCATGGCTTCTACAGAAGCGTGGGTAAGTGTCAGCACAACAGGGCACTGGAAGATGGGGGAGAGGGGGGTGGTGACACCTTCTCCCCATCCACTGCAGGGCAGCGTCTCAGGCACGGACATAGCAGTTTGGTGGTAGAGTGGTCTGGGGAAGCTTCTAGAAAGAACATGAACTTAAACTGGGCATGTAAGGAGGACAGGGTGGAGGTGTATGAAGTAGAGGGACAGGGCATTGGAGGCAGGGAGGCTGGCACCAGCAGAGGCCTGAGAGATACAGGCTCCTTAAGGCAGCAAGGATGGTGTGAGGGGCCTGCGCATGCAGAGCAGAGATCTGGTGCGAGGGAGCAGAGGGAGAGGCTAGAGTCTACCTGCGAGAGCTGGGGGTACCCCTGGGAGCCTGGAGTCAGAGGGCAGCCCTTCAGGATACTTAGGCAGCCAAGCGTCAGAGTAGTCACAGGAGTGTACCAGAATTGCCAGGCTTCACTAAAATGCACGTGGGATTCCTCATCCAGCAATGAAAGTTCTCCTAGAATATGGGGCGAGGGGGCACCCTGCTGCCTTTGACCAGACAGTTGAGGGGCGTGTCAGTGTCTGTCAGACAGAGGTATCATCAACATTGCTCTCTATTCCCAGGGTCATGGTAACTTACAGACGCACAAAGCCCATAGCGTCAGGGCCTATCTTTCTAAGTGTGTGTCTGAACACCCTGGCTGGGCCACCACTGAACCGGGAAGAACTGTCTCCCAAGTTATACCAGCCCAAACGTCATTCTTGTGCTGGTTCCTATCAGCCACCAATTGCTGTGTGACCTTGGGCAAGGCACTGCACCTGTCGGAACTCCAGTTTCCCCAACTGACAAACAGGCGGAGGCGGCGGTGGGAGTCCCTTCTCTTTCCAAAATCCAGACTGTATTATTCTTGGCAGATGAACCTGGGGCTTTAGTTAATGAACAGCTACTTACAAACAATGTGCACGGCACGCTGGGTATTGGACTGTGCTGTGTGATTAGGCAATGAAGAAGGCAGAAAGACGGAAGAAAGAGAAACAAAAGAGTGCTTCTCTCCTCCTGCCCTCTCCTTTTGCCTCCCTGCTTTCCATTCCTTTCGCAAAGGTCACTCTCTCTAGGCCTCGTGCTTGATATCAGACACACGGAGAGGGATGAAAGTCCCTGCCTATAAAATTGGAACAGGCTGGTTGGAAAAGGCCACCTGCAGCCACAAGGGAGATTTTTTCTGGGTAGATGGCTTTCCCCCCACTTAAAGCTGCGTCCACCTCAGGGCAGAATCTGTCCTGGGAAAGCTTTCTGGTTGTCAAGAATTTTTCCGGCTTTCTCATGTCACCTTCTCACCCTTTTCAAAAATGGTCCAACCCACAAACTGTTGGGTCAAGTCCCAAATCAATAAGAAACCATATTTTATAGGGAAGACAGGAGCAAGTGGATGCACGCTGGGACGGAATTCAGTTCAACAGGAGTCTGCGGTGTGTTGGAGCAGATGAGAAGCTCATGGAAATGCAGGAGGTTGCAATCATAGAGGTAAAGGGTTAGGGAAGAGGGAGGTGATGGTCATGCTACTGATTAGCTGGAAGGAGTCCAGAGGAGGGATGCCTGGATTGTGGGTCATCTCGGTATCACAGAGGCTGACCCTACCCAGAAGTCTCTGCAGGTAATGTTTTCCCTGGCTTCTTTGGATGGCGATGGGTTTATAAACTGTGTTCCTGTGTGCATAGACAACGGACCGATGCTATTAGCCTGAAAAGGAGATGGGTTGGGGAAAGGACTTAAAGAAATAGCGTGTGTCTAGAAGTCCTGGGGAAACACACCCAATGCCTTATGATCAGCTGTCCAACTTTTGTCACTTAAGCCGCACAATCCACAGCTAGGAAATTAAACACACAATCATGTGGTGTTACGGAGAGTCCTAGGTTAAAGAACTGTTCCCAGCTTTGCCATTAACTCACTCTGTGACTTTGAGCAAGTCCCTTCCTTTCTCTGGGCCTCAACTTGTCTGTCTTTTAGAGATGACCTCCTGAGACTCCTTGCAGCCTTTGACGGTCTGGAAGGCTCCCTTGTCCCTTTCAGGGGACTTCCTGGAAAGAAGATGACGTGTAGAACACTACTACTGCCTCCAAACAGCTAAAGGGTGGACAAAGGAGCAAACGTACTCTACGGGCCTCAGGAGGAAGAATCAGGACAAAGGCCAGAAGTTACTTGGAGCCACCAGCAGTCAACTTAAGGGAACTCTTCTTGCCACCACGCTCTGCAATGGGCTGTCTCCCCAAATAGGGAGCTTAAAGAGCCTCAACTTCTTCACTGAACTTCGAGCCTCTGCGGCTCAAATGAAATACACACAGAGCTACACCTAATGCCTCCTTGCTCCTCAGCCCCCAATTCAAAGCTCCGGATCTCAGAACCACCAGCTGCTGCCAGAACTGCCCACCCCATCCACCAAGCCAGACCTCGGGGGATCACCACTGCCTCCTCCCTCTTTTACCAGGTCCTCACCGCTCCCACTGTCACTACCCCAACTTGGGTCTCGTAAGTGGACATCGAGGCCGGGCCGGGGCCATCACCGGTGTCCCACCCCACGGGCTCTGCTCCTTCAATGCATTTGCCATCTGTCAGCAGGAGTGAGCTTCCTAAAAGAAAACAATCTCGTCACTCCCTCACGATAAGGCTTCAGTGGCTCCCCACTGCCCACAGGATGAGACCCCTCACCATCGGGCCTGAACCCGCCGTTCTCGGGCAGTGCCCACAGCTTTCCACTCCCCTCTTTAGAAAGGTGCTAAGGTTAACGGGCTAATTATAAACCAATCATGAAACCATTCCCTGCTTATGTCACGTCCACGGCTCTGCACATGCTGTTTTCTTAGGCATGGATGACTTGCTTTGTTCCTTCACCTGGTTAACTCAGATTCGGAATTGCTTTCTCCAGGAAGCCTTCTCTGACCACCACCTTCACCCCCAGTTTGGGCTCAAGGCACCTCTTCTGGGCTCTTGTCGCCCTCAGCTCACTCTGAGTTACCATGTTTTGTTGGCACATCCGTCTGTCCTATGATACTCTAAGCTCTGGCAGGGGTCTTATCCTAACACATCAGGGGCTGCAAGGCTAGGAGCAGATGACTCCTCTCCCCAGGGCACACGGCAGGATCTGTCACCTCAGTGCTGCCACTGACTCTCAAGGGCCTGGTGTAATTTGGGCACTCTGATCTCTCTCTTTAAACTTGACCTGATGTTCTCCAAACTGCACAGGAAAGACGGAGGTGGGTATGTCACCGACGTGGATACAAACTCTTCATATTTTAATCAACAGTTGAGGATGCCACGAAAAGGAAATCACGACAATGGATCTCAAGGCTCCCACAAGGAATGGCCCGCTCTGTTGAAACTGATGTCAGCACTGAAGGTTGGGGCAGTTTATCAGGTGGTTTTCTTAATTCTGGCCCCTCCCCCCGGCCCCACTGCATGGGCCTTCAGGAGGCAGAATACCACCACCTGCACAGGTGAATTCTCATTAACCCTGTTCATGTGCCTCCCTGCCTTTTACATCCATCAGTAATTTTGAAGAAACTATCTTATCTTGTAAGAAATACAGACACACTAGATGGAAGCAAGAGGCTGCTAGAACCCACAGAGCATCATGGCATGGACAGGTGCCATGGCTCAAGCTCAAGCTGCTTCGGGTTCAAATCCCACCCCCTCCCCCCACCCGCATGTACACAATGGCTACACTACACATCTCTTTTGTTTTTGTTTTTTTTAAAAAATTTTTAATGTTTTATTTATTTCTGAGAGAGAGAGAGAAACAGCGTGAACAGGGTCAGAGAGAAAGGGAGACACAGAATCCAAAGCAGGCTCCAGACTCTGAGCTGTCAGCACAGAGCCTGACCTGGGGCTTGAACCCACGAACCGTGAGATCATGACCTGAGCCAAAGTCAGACACTTAACCAACTGAGCCACCCAGGCGCCCCTCAAATTTTTTTAACAATGGGGTATGTCGGGCCCTAGCATTTGGGGCAACTTTATTAAATGTGACATCTTAACTCCAAAAGAGAACAACAAACAAAACAAGAAACCTGCCCTCTAGGAAAAGGATAAAAGCCAGGATCCCAGCACAGACCTCTGCTCTTTCTGCTCTTGATGCCCCCTAGAGGCAGAAGAACAAGAAAAAATAAATTCTGGATTAAGCTGTATGTATCGTCAGATACATACTAACCGCACACCCATCTAATGTATTTTTGTTATGACTAGACAACAGTCATATCAATAGCTGTATGGACAAGGTGCTTTGGGGACCACAAAATGTTTTAATGTTTGATAACACCATAGCAACAACCTCAAGAGGGAGGGGTTACTATCCTTTCATTCATGAGGAAACTGAGGCTCTTCAAAGTTTTGTGGCTTGCCCAGGGGGCCTGCCCCTAACCAGGGACTCCAAGCCCAGTACCCTCTGCAGCCTCTAGAAACTACATGCAATGCCTTGTACCTCAACCAAAGAGAACCTGCCAACCCCAGCAAGTCTCAGGAACATGGTGGCCCTGCCCAAGCGATCTTTACCTTTTCCCTCAGGCCATAAAAGGCCCCACCTAGAGGAAGAGGCAGAAAGTCATCAACTAATTACACAGACCACAGAGATGCTTTTCATCATTTATGACATGTTCACATGTGGACTTTCCTTTTGATACAAGCTCAGGAGATCTTAGGCAGGTATTGCATCCATCAATGTCTATAACCCGAGACATAAGAGAGACAGATAAAAGGAATTTGCCCTTCTGAAGTCCTCTGCAGAGTGTCCAGCCCAATGTTCAGACCACCGAAATGTAAGAATAGTACAAAGCGTGCCTGGGTGGCTCAGTCAGTTGGACGTCTGACTTCAGCTCAGAAGCTGAATTCAGAATTCAGAATTCAAGCCCCACGTTGGGCTCTGTTGTGACAGCTCAGAGTCTGGAACCTGCTTTAGATTCTGTGTCTCCTTCTCTATCTGCCCCTCCCCCACTCATGCTTGTGCTCTCTCAAAAATGAATAAACATTTAAAAAGTTATAAAATTTTTTTTCAAAAATAATTTAAAAAATAACAGTATTAATGATGGCCTCAAAGTATTGAAGGCCTATGGGGCTACTAGATACTAAGCTAAGCCTATTTAACACACTTTCCCCATTTTCTCTTCCCAAGCCTCTTCTGAGGTGTAAGAGGAACCCAATGCAGTGTGTTTGGCATGCGGGCTCTAGAGCCAGACAGCGTGGGTTTGAATCCTGGCTCTGCCACTTCCTAACTGTGTGGCCTTGCACAAGATACCTGTCTCTTCTTGTGCCCCATTTTCCTGACTTCAGATATGCAGGAAACTCTGATGGGGTGGCTGGGGGGATTGATGTGGCGTGCTAAGGCACACTCGGCATATAGCAGGTAGTTACTATATGCTAGCTATTACTATCTCTATTTTACAGATGAGGAAACTGAAGCTCACAGAATTTGCTTGTGCTCCATGGCTCCTCAACGCCAAGGCTGGAGTTCAAGTCTAACTTCAACCCCCGTGACCTTGGTGACTATGGCATACTTTCCCTACTTCACCCTGCCATCCACCCAGCACAGCAGGTGCTCCGCAAATGGTATTATTCCTATCATGCATACCTGAGAATGCCTTCTCAAGTGCTATGCTCCTTGTCAATGCCCTCCCGAGATGACGGAACCCCGCTCCCGCCCCATCACTTGCCTCACATACCAGCTTAGAGAGCAAGTTCCCACAGCAAGGGCGTGGATGGTGCTAAGTTTATTTCAATGCAAAAAATGTACAGTCTGTGGGCACCACCTGGGCTCGTTCCCCAAGCTAATTCTTCTCTCTCAGCTGTGGAATATTTTATTTTTCCAATTTCAGAATCTACTTACGTTAAAAAAGAAAGAGAAATCCAATCAGCCCAGCTCAGGTTTGCAAAAACAAATAATGCACCCAGCATAGAACCTTAATCCAATAGTTATATTCATAACCAAGGCGATCACTGGTCTGCCTAATTTATACAGCCCAGGGCCTCCTAAGGAACATATCTCTTGACGATAGCGGATGCAATGCAGAGGCTCAAGGACACTGCTTAGGGGTGTAGGTCTCCAGGCCTGGCATCTTGATGAATCTGAAGCAATTCTGGGTTTGGAGGCACATTCCCAGGAATTCCATTCATACCCTAATGTCATACTACATTTTCTTTGTCTTTTTTTTAAAATAAGGAAATGGAAGATGTAAACTTCCGCCTGGCTGCTTCATTTGTTTCCTTGAAAACATAAAACAGAAAGGCCAAACTGTTTTAGTGCCCTGGAGAGGAAGAGTACTTTTGAGTCCAGCTGACGTGGGTTTGAATCCTGGCTCTGCCACTCACTAGCTGTGTGACCTAAACAAGTTACTTAACCTCTCGGAGAACATCTATAAAACAGAGATAATTGTACCTACTCATAGAGTGAAAACTGAATGAGAGAATAGTGCATTTCCTACTAGACAGTGGGCCTTGTATTCTCAATGCCTAGAACATGTACTACTTTACTGTATGCCTAATATAGATGTTTATTGGCTAGGCCCACAATCCTAATGTCCATTGTTTACTGAGATCATTACCTGCCGGGGACTGTGCTAGTTCTTTTCATGCATGATCCTATTGTATCCTAAAAGCAGCCATTTAAAAAATATTTATTAGTAACCCCTTCCCAGCTCTGAGATAACCGAGGATCTGAGAAGTTAGAACACTTGTCCAGAATAAGACAACTAGTAAGAGGTGGGGGGCTCGTGGGGGCCCAAGATCACAGCGGCAGAGCCAGGGTTCAAACCCAGGCCTGTTAACTCTACTATTCTGCCGTGCCCCCTCCTTCCACAGCACCCACCAAATTTCACACACAGCAGACATCAGAATCCCAAGTCCACTTAGTTTCCCTTTCTTTCTCCTTTGGACCTCTCATGTTTTGGGATGTCTTGGGGGCAACTGAGAAGTCAGGGTAATACTTCAAGATACTTAGAGGGATTGAATTGCCACTTCCAGCCAACATCTGGTGGACATTTGCAATGGGCTGGCTCTGTGTTAGTTATTGTGACTAACTGGATTTCTGGACTATCTTGATGAAATCAAAGTGAAAATCAAATTCTCCTGAGTGATGTCGGGGAGGGAAGGTGCCCACCCAGGCACCCAGGTGGGTTTGATTCGTGCCATGCCCATTATCTTACGGTGGCAGGGCGTTTGGCAGGCCTGAGTAGTTCTAGCCCTGCCACGATCTCGTTGGCACATGGTCCAGGCACCCCCACTTCTCTGAATCTCATTTCCTTCCTGTGGAAGTAGACAAAATGGAGAGTGTTGAGCCCGATTCATTTGCTCAGCAAATACTTGTTAATTGTTGTCAAACTTTTCACTCCTAGAATCCTATTAATAACCCCCTCAATGACCCTAGATTTTAGAATATGCTGTTTCTCACACAATCTATATTCATTAACGAATCGTTCATTGTTTTCCCATTTTTTTAAATCAAACACCTATAAAGCTGATGATCAGAATCAGATATCTCTGATAGGACCCAGAGAATTCAGTCAGTGGAGCCCTAGCAACTGGCCTGCTGCTGACATGAAGTAGACCTTGTGTTTACTGAATGAATGAGTGAATGGATGGATGGATGGATGGATGGATGGATGGATGGATGCTTGATATTACAGAAGAGCACCAAATGGTGGGAAAATATGGAGCCTTGACTCTGGAAGGCTTAACTTTCCCATCTATGAAAGGACGATTAGACATATCTTACAGGACTCCTGCAAAGTTGAATGATAACAGTAAAGTAAGGAACATACTGTAGCTAACACATGTATAATGCATACTATGTGCCAGGCACTAATCTAAGTGCTTTACACATATTATCTCAGTCTTCATAATAACCCCATGAGGTAGTTACTATTATTATTCCTGTTGCACAGAGGGTGAAACTGAGGTATGGAAAAGACATTGTAGAACTTGCCCCAGGACAGACTCGCATCATGGAGACAGGATGTGTATGTGGGTGGTCTGGCAGAGCCGGTGTCCTTCATCTCCCTCCACTCTGCTGCCCAGGCAGGTCATGCAAAGTGCCCAGCACATCGCATGCCAACTCTCATGCATACCGAGTGGAAGCCCTAAAGGTTGGCTGGTGCAGCCTTACTGCAGGATGTTAAGCACATTTTCCACCTGGGCTTTTTATAAAAATGGCAATTACCCAGAGCACCCCTTTATTTACATGCTCTGCAATGCCCAGGAACCATAGGCGGGACTGAGTATGAAATGCTGTGAGAGACTAACTCTGCTGGTAACTGTACCACAAAGACCTTAATGGAGGGGAGAGAAAATGAGGTGAGCGCTAACCATTTAGCCTCCATGTCTGGAACACATTTAGGATTCCTCTTTCTCAAGCCTATTTCCTTCCACCCTGCCTTCGCCTCTTTCATGTACCTATGTGACTTTTTGTTGTTGTTTGCCTGGCATTTCTTCTAATAATAGCAATTCTTTCTTTGTTTTGGGGATCCCTATTTTCAGCCTATGAATTTGGAAGAAAGTGGCTTCAGGATGGCCAATGAGAGTACCCCCATTCCTCTGGCCAAGATGTCTAATTCAGGCAGGGCCACGTGACCCTGGTCAGACCAGTCAGAGTCAATCCCAGGATTCTGCCGGAGCCATGGGGCTGGCGGGGAGGGGGGTTGTAGCAATACTCTTTTACCTGGTTTACAAAGCCAGCAGCATATAAGCCTGGAGGGGCTTCTTTTATCAGATGGGGATGTCTGCGCGAGGAGGAAGCCAAAGCAGAGAACAAAGTCAAGAGACGGAAACAGATTCCTGGAGACATTATTGGAATGCCTGGATCTAGCCGCATTGATCAAGAATAATCCTCTGGACTTTTCAGTTTTATCACTCCCTATGTTTTCTTTCCTTGAAAAATCCAGTTGGAGCTGAATTTCTGTCTTTATGTCTGGGAGTTCCATCTGACCCACTGCATTGCTTTCTCAGCCTAAAGGGCCTTTCCTAACCCCTCCCCAATCACGAGGCTGAAAGTCAACTCAGAGACTGCAACACCCCATTAGAGCCCTTCCATTACTCTTCAGACAGACTTGATCACACCCTCCCTTGGCCCCATACACCTGAAGTCACAAGGGGCCTGCACTTGCACACCCAGTACGCTAGCATGTGTGCCTGCACTTGTCTCCCATGGACTGTGAGCCCTTTGAGGTGACTTCCCCACCTCCAAGTCCCTTGAGCCCAGTCCAATGCTGGCCATGCGGTAGGCACATATGCTCTGACATCACCAACGTTTAGGCAAATGGTCACAAATGTCCCCTCTACTGACAAAAGAACGCTCCGATACTATCAGGAGTGCCCATTTCTCCCTCAGAAGAACTGTCTTATAGTGATGGGTGGATATTAAGTGATGAAAAAACACCCACTTCCAGGTGGCAGACCATGGCCTGTGTGGATGTGGGGGCAGCTGCAGTGCTGAGCCCGGAGGCAGGGAAGGCTGTCCGCGGGATCACAGCTCCGCAGTTCGCTGCCTTGGTCAAGTTCTAGTCCTCCCGCTGCATTACTCATGGAAGCTGTTACTAATCATGCTTACTCACATTGATTTCTTTTTTCTCCCTGAGGATGAACTACCTCATCCCTCTGTAATCTAATGGCTGAAATTAGGCAAAAGCAGCCATCTGATATGAGTTAGGCATCACCCCAGAAAGGAAGTCATCAGACAAGATATTACAAAAAAAACCTTTTAATGTCTCCATTCTCTTAACTGCCCATGCAAATCAGGCAGAAGAATTCCAAATGGAAAAAAATATGCTTGAAGCTGTGCTTGTCAAGACCTTCTTACGTCCGGTCACCCAGAGAACATATCTTTGTGCTGAGCTGTTCTTCATCAGCCAATGTCGAGCCTCCTGTGTGTCAGGTACATTACAGACATGCTGTTGGATCTGTGTTACAGCACTGGGAAATTGTACTACCGTCACCTTCACTTCACAAACGAGGAAGGTGAGGCTTGGAGAAGTGAACGGATTATCTTGAGATTACCCAGTAAATGGTGAATTCAAACCTAGGACTGGCTTGACTCTACAAACTCTTTCTACCTCTCTTTTTCCAGAGGCTGGCTCTTCCCTCTCTCCCCAGTGCCCCCGTTGATGCTGTCTGTTAAAGGGATTCAGTAAAGCTGGGAACAGCCAGTCCTGTGAATACTGGCACTTTTATAATGCGTTGGGTCCCATCTATGCTCTGGCATTACTTAAGCCCATGGAAGAATGTGGGTGATGCCTGGGTCTGTCATTTCTGGATGTCCCTAGATACCAGCAGATATCCCAGCTCCTTAGAGCTGGATCTGGGCAGGGCACACTGTGTCACAGTGACCATGTCCAATAACAAGTGGATTGTGCCCAAGGGACCTTCAGATGAACATCTCAGTTTCTCCCTCTCTAGAACTCAAGTGTGGCATTCAGGAATATTTCTAAATGTCAAAAGCTACCACGAAGATCGAGTGTGACTGCCCCCTTCACACATGCTTGAGGTCTGAGCTATAATTACAGACACTTCCCCTTGGGCTCTCAATGTTTGCTTTGTCCGAGCCCATCTGTGCAGGATAGCAGTGCTGTAACCACACAGTCAGACTCCCAGGGCAATCTTGCCCTCCCCGTGGACTGACGGGGAAGGCCCAGAAACAGATGGTATAGTGCCAAGGCAAGGAGGGAGGTGTCGGTCCTGAGGAGGCTGGTGTCTGGTTGACAGCACAAGGCGACTCTCGTCCAGGCTGCGTCATTAGCCTGAGATCACATGGTGCCTGTCACTTTAGACCTCTGACTTTTTCTGAAGATCGTGAGCATTCCCCTTGGGGCCCTCAAACCCACAGACCCTTTCCTTCCCTGACCTCAGGGTGCAGAGTTCAGTCAACCCACTCTTCCTGGCACCTTCTGGGTCCAATGCCACGTGATAGGCATGGAGTGAGGGAGGGAGAGGCGTGAACATCATCCGTGGCAACAAAGCACTGAGTCTCCTGAAGGAGACAGGCTTAGAGACAACGACTCCTAACTGGCTTCAGCACGCGGACTAGTGCTATCTGGGTGGATCTGGAGTGTGACGGAGCTGGAAGGGACTCACATTCTCTCGCAAAACTTGGAGGGCGCCTCGGAGAAAGTAATGCCAACATATAGCAGCCCCTCTGCTGCACATTTCTGTGCTTGGCCTCAGAGGCCCTGAAGGATGGGCAGAACTAATGCCAGAGAACATGTATAAAATATGCAGGGACAACGTGAGCAAAGGCAGGCAGGCAGAAAATAAAGGGAGCGTGGTCTGCAGTGCTCAAAAGGCGATTAATTAAGGCCTGCCTTTCTGATGTCTCTGTGATGACAGTTTTTATTACTTAACTCTTCCTGGGTTCTTGCCCAGTGTCTCCAACGAGGCCGGCATGTCTATCCACTTCCTTAAATCTCCGTTTGTCCCCAGACTTTACACAATGCTCTGCATGCAACACACGCTGACTCAGCTCTTCCTGACAAAACCAGGACTCCATTCTTAGATGATGAAGGATGCCGACCGGACAGGCGCAAGAGCAAATCCCCTTTCTGGGCCTATCCCAAGGCAGGTTTTAACATCAAAAAGAAAATCCTTTGCACGGTGGCACAGAGACTAGGGGTGAAAGAAAGCTATGGTGTGGAAATCCTGGTCACATGTATTAACTGTGTGATTATAGCTCAGCAGATATCATAACTCTACGGGACTTTAGATATCAGGAAGTGTTCCTCAAGGACAGAAGACAAACAGCAGCACCAGGGAGGTGGAGGCACATCAGGATCAGTGTCAGAATGACACAAGGGAGGAGGAAGAACATAGAGTGCACGGCATAACGTCTGGCATGGAGCTGGTGCTGGTGCTCACGGCCCCCTCGACATCACCAGCATCCTTATAGCCCGTTCCTCCATCCAGTATCAGCTTTCTTGAGTTCAAGTCCTTTCTTGAACACTTTTATTCCTTGAACACCTATTCTACACCAAGGGTTGGTGGCACAGAGGATGCGATGACAAACAAGAATGGCTGGTCCCTGCTCTTAAGTGGAAGACAGAGCAGAAAACCATAAAAAGCCATAGGCAGAAAGAGCAGGTGATAGTCAGGGCCAGCTCTGTGGGTGAGTGATTACTGCAGTCACACAGGGCCCCACACTTGGAGGGCCCTCTACTTGGTCTGATGTGCCATTGCCAATCCTGAAATTCTTACAAAGTTTTGAGCAACGGGACATATATTTTCATTTTGCAATGGGTCCCACAAATAATATCGCATGTCCTGGATACAGGAAACACCTCTGCCATCCGACTTTCACTCTGCCCTTTTCCCACTAAGTAGTAACAATGTAGTCTGGGGAAGTGATCTCCACTCAAGGTGCCTGAGTGATCTAAGGGTGATCCCATCTCTGGGGCCGATGAGCGGTTCAGGATTGAGCATGTGACAAAGTTCTGGCCAGTGAATTTTGAGGGGGATGTTTGCTGGATGTTTCAGGAAAGATTCTTCTTTTGTTTCCAATACTGAACAATGGTAAGCCGGTCTCTTTGGCTCATTAAGGGAGCAAAAAACAGTGTGACTCAGCATTGTGACTAATAGCCATCCTACAGCAACAAGGGAGAAGCAGCCGAAGAATGATGGAGCAGAAACATAGAGAGAGCCTGAATCCTTGATGATACTGTGGGTTCTGGAGCATCTCTGCAGCTGCCCTATCTGGGATCCCTCTTTTACATGACACAGTGTATGTTCTAATACTTGGTGTTGTCTGTTAACCGCAGCCAAAAGCATCCTCACTGAGACTGAGTTAACCAACTTTGCTTTAAATCCCAATTCTGCCACTCACTAATAGTACACCTTTGGGCAAGTCCCACTTTCTTTCCTCCACTGGAAAATGAGAGCAAGTAATCCCATTTTATAAGACCAGTGAAAATCAAAGGAGGTAATGCTAGTAAAGACGCGTGGACAGTGTGAGGCACATAGCAGGCACTCAATCAATGACAGGTATTATGATGATGATCACATCTGGACCTAACAGATACCTGGCTAGTACTGCATTTTCTGGTGATGTGTTGGTTATGAGCTAAAATTCCCAACTGTAAGTAAAAGCAGTAATC